>NC_091295.1:67097358-67107358 GCF_038502225.1 Cherax quadricarinatus | reverse complement strand
CACAGTCAACACAGGTACTACCAGAGGCCTGTGTTGTAGCTGGCCAGGCAAGACACCAACACAGTCAACACAGGTACTATCAGAGGCCTGTGTTGTAGCTGGCCAGGCAAGACACCAACACAGTCAACACATGTACTATCAGAGGCCTGTGTTGTAGCAGGCCAGTCAAGACACCAACACAGTCAACAAAGGTACTATCAGAGGCCTGTGTCGTAGCTGGCCAGGCAAGACACCAACACAGTCAACACAGGTACTATCAGAGGCCTGTGTTGTATCTGGCCAAACAAGACACCAATACAGTCAACACAGGTACTATCAGAGGTCTGTGTTGTAGCTGGCCAGGCAAGACACCAACACAGTCAACACAGGTACTATCAGAGGCCTGTGTTGTAGCTGGCCAGGCAAGACACCAACACAGTCAACACAGGTACTATCAGAGGCCTGTGTTGTAGCTGGCCAGGCAAGACACCAACATAGTCAACACAGGTACTATCAGAGGCCTGTGTTGTAGCTGGCCAGGCAAGACTCCAACACAGTCAACACAGGTACTATCAGAGGCCTGTGTTGTAGCTGGCCAGGCAAGACACCAACACAGTCAACACAGGTACTATCAGAGGCCTGTGTTGTAGCTGGCCAGGCAAGACACCAACACAGTCAACACAGGTACTATCAGAGGCCTGTGTTGTAGCTGGCCAGGCAAGACACCAACACAGTCAACACAGGTACTATCAGGGGCCTGTGTTGTAGCTGGCCAGGTAAGACACCAACACAGTCAACACAGGTACTATCAGAGGCCTGTGTTGTAGCTGGCCAGGCAAGACACCAACACAGTCAACACAGGTACTATCAGAGGCCTGTGTTGTAGCTGGCCAGGCAAGACACCAACACAGTCAACACAGGTACTATCAGAGGCCTGTGTTGTAGCTGGCCAGGCAAGACACAGTCACAATCAATAAAATTAGTTAAGAGAACCAGTAATAAACTACACACCAGCTGCTGCTTTTATTATTTACCATCTGTTCCCTCCATCAAACTTATGTACGGGGTTTTACACTATTTACAAGACAGATTTAGCCAGTTCGAGGCTCATGAGAGTCTGAAGCTCTAGGGTGATCCAATACATGCTAGGTTGACTACCCTGGGGCTCCCTCTCCTCACCCTGACTGGCAGACCTCCAGCATAGTAATAGTAGTCACCCCCGTAAGGGTATGATGTGTAGTATTTGCACGAGCAGTGAACTACAGTGCTCTGAGGCTAGTTAAATTGGGGGGGGGAGGTATGTAAGTGTTTATGAGTGATGTATGTGGAATGTAATTATGTACACACACACACACACACACACACACACACACTCACTCTCTATCCCGCTTTCTTTGTAATCTTTTCCTTCTTTCCCTTGCCGTCTCCTCTCTCCTCCCCGTCTTTACTCTTTTCTCTCCCATTCTCTTTTCCTCCCCTGCTCTCCTTCCCTCCCCCTCTCTCTCTCTTTCTCATTCCCTTCTGCCTTTTTCTTCCCTCCCTCCTCTCCTTCTCCCAGGTTAGGCAGGACACAGTTGGAGAGGTGCCAGGCCCCTCCTTCACTTCCTCTCCCATATATTTGCACTCAACTGGAAATTCCTGGAAACTCGTCCCTTTTTCATATATAAATCAGTGCTTTATAATGGAGGCTCCACTGACGAGGCTCAGTACATGGCAGGGGAAGGCAGCAAAGGCTCCGGGGGTTGCACCTTGGTGTTATCTGATGGGGCAAGACGGATGAGAGAGGATCTGGGGTTCCTAGCTGAGGTTATCTGCTGAGGAAGACTAGATAAGATAAGATACTAGGGGTCCCAACTGAGGTAATTTGCTGAGAAAGATTTGAAACTGCAAATAATTTACAGCGATACTGAGTACACTTCTGTACAATAGTAGTGAGTACACTTTTGAGCAGTGGTACTGAGTACGCTTCTGTACAGTGGTACTGAGTACACTTCTGTACAGTGGTACTGAGTACGCTTTTGTACAGTGGTACTGAGTACACTTCTGTACAGTGGTACTGAGTACACTTCTGTACAGTGGTACTGAGTACACTTCTGTACAGTGGTACTGAGTACACTTTTGTACAGTGGTACTGAGTACGCTTCTGTACAGTGGTACTGAGTACGCTTTTGTACAGTGGTACTGAGTACACTTCTGTACAGTGGTACTGAGTACACTTCTGTATAGTGGTACTGAGTACGCTTTTGTACAGTGGTACTGAGTACACTTCTGTACAGTGGTATTGAGTACACTTCTGTACAGTGGTACTGAGTACACTTCTGTACAGTGGTACTGAGTACACTTCTGTACAGTGGTACTGAGTACACTTCTGTACAGTGGTACTGAGTACACTCCTGTACAGTGGTACTGAGTACACTTCTGTACAGTGGTACTGAGTACACTTCTGTACACACAAACTGAAGCAGCTTATTCATTCACTGAAGTCTATTTCATTGAGTTGAATATTAATCACTGAGGTTTCAGGGGTATAATCATAGCTTCTGGGTCCTGCCTCTTCACTAGTCGTTATTAGATCCACTCTCTCTGCTGCGGGAACGTTGTCGTACCTCTTCTTAAAGCTATGTATGGAACCTGCTTCTTCCATTTTATTCTTAAGAGTGTTCCACTTCCAGACAATTCTAAAGCTGAGTGAGTGTTAGTTACCATTTTGTCCTAGGGACATGTCGAGTAGACACTAGGCCTGTTGTATATGAGTACGTGTGTGTGTGTGTGTGTGTGTGTGTGTGTGTGTGTGTGTGTGTGTGTGTGTGTGTGTGTGTGTGTGTGTGTGTGTGTGTGTGTGTGTGGTAGTGTGTGTGGTAGTGTGTGTGGTAGTGTGTGTGGTAGTGTGTGTGGTAGTGTGTGTACTCACCTATTTGTACTCACCTATTTGTGGTTGCAGGGGTCGAGTCATAGCTCCTGGCCCCGCCTCTTCACTGATTGCTACTAGGTCCTCTCTCTCCCTGCTCCATGAGCTTTATCATACCTCGCCTTAAAACTATGTATGGTTCCCGCCTCCACTACTTCACTTTCTAGACTATTCCACGACTTGACTACTCTATGACTGAAGAAATACTTCCTAACATCCCTTTGATTCATCTGAGTCTTCAACTTCCAATTGTGACCTCTTGTGTATGTGTCCCATCTCTGGAACATCCTGTCTTTGTCCACCGTGTCTATTCTGCGCAGTATTTTATATGTCGTTATCATGTCTCCCCTGACCCTCCTGGCCTCCAGTGTCGTCAGGCCGATTTCCCTCAACCTTTCTTCGTACGACAATCCCCGTAGCTCTGGGACTAGTCTTGTTGCAAACCTTTGCAACCTCTTGTGAGGAACTGTGTCGAAGGCCTTTTTGCAGTCCAAAAAAATGCAGTCGATCCACCCCTCTCTCTCTTGTCTTACTTCTGTCACCTTGTCATAAAACTCTAGTAGGTTTGTGACACAGGATTTTCCTTCCCTGAAACCATGCTGGTTGTCAATTATACACTTGTTTCTTTCCAGGTGCTCCACCACTCTCCTCCTGATGATCTTCTCCATGACCTTACATACTATACACGTTAGTGATACAGGTCTGTAGTTTAGTGCCTCATGTCTGTCTCCCTTTTTAAAAATTGGGACTACATTTGCCATCTTCCATACCTCAGGGAGTTGCCCAGTTTCAAATGATGTGTTGAAGATCTTTGTTAATGGCACACACAATATCTCTGCTCCCTCTTTAAGGACCCACGGAGAGATGTTGTCTGGTCCCACCGCCTTTGAGGTGTCAAGTTCGCATAGCAGCTTCTTCACTTCCTCCTTGGTTATATGTACCTCATCCAGCACTTGCTGGTGTACCCCCCTGTTCTGATTTCCTGGAGTCCTACTGGTTTCCACTGTAAATACTTCTTTAAATCTCGTGCTGAGCTCCTGACATACCTCTCGGTCGTTTCTTGTGAATTCCCCATCACCCTTCCTCAGTCTGATTACCTGGTCCTTGACTGTTGTTTTCCTCCTGATGTGGCTGTACAACAGCTTCGGGTCAGTCTTCACTTTCGATGCTATGTCATTTTCATATTGTCGCTGAGCCTCCCTTCTTATCTGTGCATATTCATTTCTGGCTCTTCGGCTAATCTCTTTATTTTCCTGAGTTCTCTGTCTTCTGTACCTTTTCCATTCTCTAATACACCTAGTTTTTGCCTCCCTACACCTTTGGGTGAACCAAGGACTGGTTCTCTTCTTCCCATTATTTCTGTTTCCCTTGGGAACAAACCTCTCCTCTGCCTCCTTGCATTTTGTTGCCACATAGTCCATCATTTCTTGTACTGGTTTTCCTGTCAGTTCCCTCTCCCACTGAATGTTTTGAAGGAAGTTCCTCATGCCTGAGTAGTTCCCCCTTTTGTAGTTTGGTTTTCCCACCCTATTCCTGCTACTCTCTCCACTTGGAGCTCAACTATGTAGTCGAAGCACAGAACCACATGATCACTAGCTCCCAGGGGCCTTTCATACAAGATATTCTCGATGTCTGAACTACTCAAGGTGAATACAAGGTCCAGTCTTGCTGGTTCATCTTCTCCTCTCTCTCTGGTAGTGTCTCTAACATGTTGATGCATGAGGTTTTCCAGTACTACATCCATCATCTTGGCTCTCCATGTTTCGGAACCCCCATGGGGCTCCAGGTTTTCCCAGTCAATCTCCTTGTGATTGAAATCACCCATAACTAGTAACTTTGCTCCCCCCACATGTGCTCTCCTGGCCACCTCGGCTAGTGTGTCAACCATGGCTCTGTTGCTCTCATCGTATTCTTCTCTTGGTCTCCTGCAGTTCTGTGGTGGGTTGTACATTACTGCAATTATCACCTTATGTCCCTCAGACTGGATTGTTCCTACTAAGTAGTCCCTTTCACCCGTGCCATCCATTCCTTCCATTTTCTCAAAACCCCACTGGCTTTTAATGAGCAGTGCAACTCCTCCTCCCCCTCTCCTCCCTCTGTCTTTCCTGAGGATTTGATATCCGGGTGGAAAGATTGAATCTATTATTATTCTGGTGAGTTTTGTTTCTGTGAGTGCTATTATGTCTGGGGATGTCTCCTTGATTCTTTCATGCCACTCTTACTTATTTGTTATTCCATCTGCATTTACATACCACACCTTCAACTTCTTTTCTAAGACTGTGGTCTGGGAGGTATATTGGGGTTGGGGAAGTGGGAGACCTGATAAGGAACTATGGGTGGTTGCTGTGGCTGTGGAGTTTGTAATGCAGTGGGTGGGGGCGTTGGATATGGCATGGGTGTTTTGGTATAGAGTGTTTGGTTGCACTTGGGTTGACCTGGTTTCTATAGGAAGTTGTGATGGAGGCTGTATTTTATCTTCTTCCTGAGTCTGGGATCTCCTGTCTGTCTCCTCTATCCCCTCTCTTTCCTCCTTTCGCCTTTGTACCATCTCTCAGTTTCTGCCTTTCTTCTTGTGTTCTGTCACGGTCGAGATACACCTTCCTGTATGCCGGCATGTCCCTTAATCGTGCTTTCTCCTGCAGGATCCTGTTCCGAGTCGATTCTGCCTTGAAAGCCACTTTCACTGGCCGGGTTCTTCTTCATGCAAACTCCCCTATTCTCCAAAAATTTCCAGCTGGATCATGTAGTCTTCTCCTATTGCTTTTACGATGCTTTCAATTGCTTTTTTTCCTCTTGTTTTCTTGCTTCATATGTTTTCCCTTCAGCTTCCTGGAGCCCATACAAAAAGACTGACCTCTCCCTTTCATTCTCCCACTGCATATCCTTGTGAATCCACTCATTCAATTTAATTTCCTCAATTGCAGCTTTCGTTTCTTCAGTTTCACTAGCTAATGTACTTGGGCTCAGTGGTCTGTCATTTTTCCTTCTCGACTTTCCCTGGGCTCTGCTGTGGTCTGTTAGGGCCTCCACATATAGCTTAGCTCCTTCATTTACTACAGTCCCCTCTGATAGAGCTTCTACATGCAGTTTTGCTCCTTCTTTCCCTACAGTCCCCTCATTTATGACTGAGGTAGCAATCTCTGATGTCAATCCCAAGATGTGTGTGTGTGTGTGTGTGTGTGTGTGTGTGTGTGTGTGTGTGTGTGTGTGTGAGTGTGCATGTGTGTGTGTGTGTGTGTGTGTGTGTGTGTGTGTGTGTGTGTGTGTGTGTGTGTGTGTGTGTGTGTGTGTGTGTGTGTGTGTGTGTGTGTGTGTGTGTGTGTGTGTGTGTGTGTGTGTGTGTGTGTGTGTGTGTGTGATTGTGTGTGTGTGTGTGTGTGTGTGTGTGTGTGTGTGTGTGTGTGTGTGTGTGTGTGTGTGTATGTGTGTGTGTGTGTGAGTGTGTGTGTGTGTGTGTGAGTGTGTGTACTCACCTAGTTGTACTCACCTAGTTGAGGTTGCAGGGGTCGAGTCCAGGCTCATGGCCCCGCCTCTTCACTGGTCGCTACTAGGTCACTCTCCCTGAACCGTGAACTTTATCATACCTCTGCTTAAAGCTATGTATGGATTCTGCCTCCACTACATCGCTTCCCAAACTATTTCACTTCCTGACTACTCTGTGGCTGAAGAAATACTTCCTAACATCCCTGTGATACATCTGTGTCTTCAACTTCCAACTGTGTCCCCTTGTTGCTGTGTCCAATTTCTGGAACATCCTGTCTTTTTCCACCTTGTCAATTCCTCTCAGTATTTTTTATGTCGTTATCATGTCCCCCCTGTCTCTCCAGTCTTCCAGTGTCGTCAGGTTGAAGTTCCTTAACCTCTCCTCGTAGGACATACCTCTTAGCTCTGGGACTAGTCTTGTTGCAAACCTTTGCACTTTCTCTAGTTTCTTTACGTGCTTGGCTAGGTGTGGGTTCCAAACTGGTGCCGCATACAACAATATGGTCCTGAACGATTCCTTATTAAGATGTCGGAATGCTGTTCTGAGGTTTGCTAGGCGCCCATATGCTGCAGCACTTATTTGGTTGATGTGCGCTTCAGGAGATGTGCCTGGTGGTATACTCACCCCAAGATCTTTTTCCTTGAGTGAGGTTTGTAGTCTCTGGCCCCCTAGACTGTACTCCGTCTGCGGTCTTCTTTGCCCTTTCCCAATCTTCATGACTTTGCACTTGGTGGGATTGAACTCCAGGAGCCAATTGCTGGACCAGGTCTGCAGCCTGTCCAGATCTCTTTGTAGTTCTGCCTGGTCTTCTATCGAATGAATTCTTCTCATCAACTTCACGTCTTCTGCAAACAGGGACACCTCGAAGTCTATTCCTTCCGTCATGTCGTTCACAAATACCAGAAACAGCACTGGTCCTAGAACTGACCTCTGTGGAACCCCGGTGGTTACAGGTGCCCACTCTGACACCTCGCCACGTACAATGACTCGCTGCTGTCTTCCTGACAAGTATTCCCTGATCCATTGTAGTGCCTTCCCTGTTATCCCTGCTTGGTCCTCCAGTTTTTGCACTAATCTCTTGTGTGGAACTGCGTTAAACGCCTTCTTGCAGTCCAAGAAAATGCAATCCACTCACCCCTCTCTCTCTTGTCTTACTGCTGTCACCATGTCATAGAACTCCAGTAGGTTTGAGACACAGGATTTCCCGTCCCTGAAACCATGTTGGCTGCTGTTGATGAGATCATTCCTTTCTAGGTGTTCCACCACTCTTCTCCTGATAATCTTCTCCATGATTTTGCGTACTATACATGTCAGTGACACTAGTCTGTAGTTTAGTTTAGTCTGTAGTTTTAAAGATTGGGACTACATTTGCTGTCTTCCATGCCTCAGGCAATCTCCCTGTTTCGATACATGTATTGAATATTGTTGTTAGGGGTACACATAGCGCCTCTGCTCCCTCTCTCAGGACCCATGGGGAGATGTTAGCCGGCCTCATTGCCTTTGAGGTATCAAGCTCACTCATAAGCCTCTTCACTTCTTCCTCGGTTGTGTTTACTGTGTCCAGCACTTGGTGGTGTGCCCCACCTCTCCGTCTTTCTGGAGCCCCTTCTGTCTCCTCTGTGAACACTTCTTTGAATCTCTTGTTGAGTTCCTCACATACTTCACGGTCATTTCTTGATGTCTCTCCTCCTTCGTTCCTTAGCCTGATTACCTGGTCCTTGACTGTTATTTTCCTCCTGATGTTGCTGTATAACAGCTTCGGGTCAGATTTGGCTTTTGCAGCTATGTCGTTTTCATATTGTCGTTGGGCCTCTTTATCTGTGCATATTCATTGCTGGCTCTACGACTGCTCTCCTTATTCTCCTGGGTCCTTTGCCTTCTATATTTCTTCCATTCCCTAGCACACTTGGTTTTTGCCTCCCTGCACCTTTGGGTGAACCATGGGGTCATCCTGGCTTTTCCATTATTCCTGTTACCCTTGGGTACAAACCTCTCCTCAGCCTAATTGCATATTGTTGCTACATATTCCATCATCTCATTAATTGGCTTCCCTGCCAGTTCTCTGTCCCACTGAACCCTGTTCAGGAAGTTTCTCATTCCCGGGTAGTCCCCTTTCTTGTAGTTTGGCTTCATTCGTCCTGGCCTTCCTGCTTCTCCCTCCACTTGTAGCTCTACTGTGTATTCGAAGCTTAAAACCACATGATCGCTGGCCCCAAGGGGTCTTTCATATGCGATGTCCTCAATATCTGCACTACTCAAGGTGAATACTAGGTCCAGTCCTGCTGGTTCATCCTCTCCTCTCTCTCTTGTAGTGTCCCTTATATGTTGATACATGAAGTTTTCCAGTACCACCTCCATCATCTTAGCCCTCCATGTATCTTGGCCCCCATGTAGCTCCAAGTTCTCCCAATAGATCTCCTTGTGGTTAAAGTCACCCATGATCAGGAGCTTTGCCCTGCATGCATGAGCTCTTCTGGCCACTGCAGCCAGTGTATCAACCATCGCTCTATTGCTCTCGTCAAACTCTTGCCTTGGCCTTCTGCTGGTCTGTGGTGGGTTATACATCACTGCAATTACCACTTTGGGACCTCCAGAGTGAAGCGTTCCTGCTATGTAATCGCTTGCTTCTCCGGTGTGTGTGTGTGTGTGTGTGTGTGTGTGTGTGTGTGTGTGTGTGTGTGTGTGTGTGTGTGTGTGTGTGTGTGTGTGTGTGTGTGTGTGTGTGTGTGTGTGTGTGTGTGTGTCTGTCTGTCTGTCTGTCTGTCTGTCTGTCTGTGTGTATGTGAGCGTGTCTATATGTGTGTGTGTGTGTGTGTGTGTGTACTCACTGGCACAGTGTGTGTATACTCACCTCACATAATTGTACTCACCTAATTATGGTTGTAGGCTTCGAGACTCAGCTCCTGGCCCCGCCTCTTCACTGAGTGCATCACTGTAGATTGTCCAGGTCGATGTGACGTCCTGGCGTAGATCCACCTCAATTTCTTCTCGTTAATAATGTACCCTATTCACTGTATTTCTTTCACTGGTCACACGATTGTTTCACTTTATTATCTTTCTTGGGTGACACTTGACAACGTCGCCTTACACACTAGCCTGCCCACTGCACCACAACGTTTTTATTTTCTAGATCACTTACAAAATTGTGGCTCTCCCCACACTTATGTGGTTCAGGCAGATTTAAAATCACTTCTAGGATTGTTCACTACCCTGACACACTTAGCAACCCTTGCAGAACACTTAGCGCCTCGCTGTCCCTACTGTGTGTGTGTACTCACCTATTTGTACTCACCTATTTGTAGTTGCAGGGGTCGAGTCCTAGCTCCTGGCCCCGCCTCTTCACCGGTTGCTACTGGGTCCTCTCTCTCCCCGCTCCATGAGCTTGATCAAACCTCGTCTTAAAACTGTGTATGGTTCCTGCCTCCACTACGTCATTTTCTAGGCTATTCCACTGCCTGACAACTCTACGACTGAAGAAATACTTCCTAATATCTCTCTGACTCATTTGTGTCTTCAACTTCCAATTGTGACCTCTTGTTTCTGTGTCCCCTCCCTGGAACATCCTGTCTTTGTCCACCTTGTCTATTCCACGCAGTATTTTATATGTCGTTATCATGTCTCCCCTGACC
>NC_091295.1:67087358-67089858 GCF_038502225.1 Cherax quadricarinatus | reverse complement strand
TCTTCTTCTTCTTCTTCTTCTTCTTCTTCTTCTTCTTCTTCTTATTATTATTATTATTATTATTATTATTATTATTATTATTATTATTATTATTATTACAATGAGAAGATCGCCCTATAGCAGCTGGTATTGGCAAGAATCATTAATACTCTGAAGGAATGGGGAGGAGCTTAGCTGATCCTAATCCCTGATTGGCAGACTGGTGTTAAGTGGGTGGATCCCTAGACGCTTGCGCTGCTTCCTATTGGCCGGCATGTGACGGAGAGGCGGTGTTGTCGCCAATGGCTCCACCTAATTGGTTGAAGGTAAGGGCGGGGACGGACTCCTGCTGAAACTGCACTTTGATTGGCTATCCTGATTAGGGATTGGCTAATCCTAGGTGATATCTGATTGGGATGATTGGCAAACGAGGGAGTTTGGCGATTCACCTCGTTAGCAATAAACCCTAAGGGCCCTAACAGCTTTACCGATCACTCGTTAGTGTTCATTCGTTACTACACACCAGTTACTACACACTCGTTACTACACACACGTTACTACAGTCTCGTTACTACACACTCGTTACTACACACACGTTACTACACTCTCGCTACTACACAATCGTTACTACACACACGTTACTACAGTCTCGTTACTACACACCAGTTACTACACACTCGTTACTACACACACGTTACTACACTCTCGTTACTACACACTCGTTATAACACACGTTACTACACTCTCGGTACTACATATACGTTACTACACACACGTTACAACACTCTCGTTACTACACACTCGTTGCTACAGACACGTTACTACATTCTCGCTACTACATATTCGTTACTACACACACGTTACTACAGTCTCGTTACTACACACCCGTTACTACACACTCGTTACTACACACACGTTACTACACTCTCGTTACTACACACTCGCTACTACACACTCGTTACTACACACTCGTTATTACACACTCGTTACTACACACTCGTTACTACACTGTCGTTACTACACACTCGTTACTACACTCTCGTTACTACATACTCTTTACTACACACTCGTTACTACACACTCGTTACACACTCGTTACTACACTCTCGTTACTACACACTTGTTACTACACTCTCGTTACTACACACTCGTTACTACACTCTCGTTACTACACACTCATTACTACACACTCGTTACTACACACTCGTTACTACACACTCGTTACTACAAACTCGTTACTACACTGTCATTACTACACACTCGTTACTACACTCTCGTTACTACACACTCGTTGCTACACTGTCGTTACTACACACACGTTACTACACACTCGTTACTACACTCTCGCTACTACACACTCGTTACTACTCTCTCGTTACTACACACTCGTTACGACACACACATTACTACACACACGTTACTACACACACGTTACTACACACTCGTTACTACACACTCGTTACTACACTCTCGTTACTACACTCTCGTTACTACACTCTCGTTACTACACACTCGTTACTACACTCTGGTTACTACACACACGTTACTACACACTCGTTACTACACTCTCGCTACTACACGCTCGTTACTACACTCTCGTTACTACACACTCGTTACTACACTCTCGTTGCTATACACTCGTTACTACACTGTCGTTACTACACACTCGTTACTACACTCTCGTTACTACACACTCGTTACTACACTCTCGTTACTACACACTCGTTACTACACTCTCGTTACTACACACTCATTACTACACACTCGTTACTACACACTCGTTACTACACACTCGTTACTACACACTCGTTACTACAAACTCCTTACTACACTGTCATTACTACACACTCGTTACTACACTCTCGTTACTACACACTCGTTGCTACACTGTCGTTACTACACACACGTTACTACACACTCGTTACTACACACTCGTTACTACACTCTCGTTACTACACTCTCGTTACTACACTCTCGTTACTACACACTCGTTACTACACTCTGGTTACTACACACACGCTACTACACACTCGTTACTACACTCTCGCTACTACACGCTCGTTACTACACTCTCGTTACTACACACTCGTTATTACACTCTCGTTGCTACACACTCGTTACTACACTCTCGTTACTACACTCTCGTTACTACACACACGTTACTACACTCTCGCTACTACACACTCGTTACTACACTCTCGTTACTACACTCTCGTTACTACACACACGTTACTACACTCTCGCTACTACACACTCGTTACTACACACTCGTTACTACACTCTCGTTACTACACTCTCGTTACTACACACTCGTTACTACACTGTCGCTACTACACACTCGTTACTACACACTCGTTACTACACTCTCGCTACTACACACTCGTTACTACACACTCGTTACTACACTCTCGTTACTACACTTTTGTTACTACACGTTCGTTACTACACTCTCGTTACTACACTCTCGTTACTACACACACGTTACTACACTCTCGTTACTACACACTCGTTACTACACTCT
>NC_091295.1:67064858-67082358 GCF_038502225.1 Cherax quadricarinatus | reverse complement strand
TATTGTGTATACTGTGTATACTGTGTGTATACTGTGTATACTGTGTATACTGTGTATACTGCGTGTATACTGTGTATACTGTGTATACTGTGTACACTGTGTATACTGCGTGTATACTGTGTATACTGTGTATTCTGTGTATACTGCGTGTATACTGTGTATACTGTTTATACTGTGTACACTGCATATACACAGTATACTGTGTATACTGTGTATACTGTGTATACTGCGTATAGTGTCTATACTGTGTATATTGCGTGTATACTGTGTATACTGCGTGTATACTGTGTATACTGTGTGTACTGTGTATACTGTGTATACTGTGTATACTGTGTGTATTAAGTATACTGTGTATACTGTGTGTACTGTGTATACTGTGTATACCGTGTATACTGTGTATACTGTGTATACTGCGTGTATACTGTGTATACTGTGTACTGTGTATACTGTGTATACTGTGTATACTGCGGGTATACTGTGCATACTGTGTATACTGTGTATACTGTGTGTACTGTGTATACTGTGTATACTGTGTGTACTGTGTATACTGTGTGTACTGTGTATACTGTGTATTCTGTGTATACTGCGTGTATACTGTTTATACTGTGTATACTGTGTACACTGTGCGTACTGTGTATACTGTGTGTACTGTGTAGACTGTGTATACTGTGTGTACTGTGTATACTGTGTATACTGTGTATACTGTGTATACTGTGTAAACTGTGTATACTGTGTATACTGTGTATACTCTGTATACTGTGTGTACTGTGTATACTGTGTATACTGTGTATACTGCGTATACTGTGTATACTGTGTATACTGTGTGTACTGTGTATACCGTGTATACTGCGTGAATACTGTGTATACTGTGTATACTGCGTGAATACTGTGTATACTGTGTATACTGTGTATACTGCTTGAAGACTGTGTATACTGTGTATACCGTGTATGCTATGTGTACTGTGTATACTGTGTGTACTGTGTAGACTGTGTGTACTGTGTATACTGTGTGTACTGTGTGTACTGTGTATACTGCGTGTATACTGTGTATACTGTGTATACTGTGTATACTGTGTATACTGTGTGTACTGTGTATACTTTGTGTACTTTGTAGACTGTGTGTACTGTGTATACTGTGTGTACTGTGTATACTGTGTATACTTTGTGTATACTGTGTGTATACTGCGTGTATACTGTGTATACTGTGTATACTGTGTATACTGTGTGTACTGTGTATACTGTGTATACTGTGTATACTGTGTATACTGCGTGAATACTGTGCATACTGTGTATACTGCATGAATACAGTGTATACTGTGTATACTGTTTGTACTGTGTATACTGGGTATACTGTGTATACTGTGTACTGTGTATACTGTGTATACTGTATACTGTGTATACTGTGTATACTGTGTGTATACTGTATAACGGGGATTACCAACAGACCCCTGGCAGTCTTCAAGCTGGCACTGGACAGGCACCTAAAGTCAGTTCCTGATCAGCCGGGCTGTGGCTCGTACGTTGGTTTGCGTGCAGCCAGCAGCAACAGCCTGGTTGATCAGGCGCTGATCCACCAGGAGGCCTGGTCACAGACCGGGCCGCGGGGGCGTTGACCCCCGAAACTCTCTCCAGGTAATCTCCTGGTATACTGTGTATACTGTGTATACTGCTTGAAGACTGTGTATACTGTGTATACCGTGTATGCTGTGTGTACTGTGTATACTGTGTGCACTGTGTAGACTGTGTGTACTGTGTATACTGTGTGTACTGTGTGTACTGTGTATACTGCGTGTATACTGTGTATACTGTGTATATTGTGTATACTGTGTGTACTGTGTATACTGTGTGTACTGTGTATACTTTGTGTACTTTGTAGACTGTGTGTACTGTGTATACTGTGTGTACTGTGTATACTGTGTATACTTTGTGAATACTGTGTGTATACTGCGTGTATACTGTGTATACTGTGTATACTGTGCATACTGTGTATACTGAGTGTACTGTGTATACTGTGTATACTGTGTATACTGTGTGTACTGTGTATACTGTGTATACTGCGTGAATACTGTGCATACTGTGTATACTGCATGAATACAGTGTATACTGTGTATACTGTTTGTACTGTGTATACTGTGTATACTGTGTATACTGTGTACTGTGTATACTGTGTATACTGTATACTGTGTATACTGTGTATACTGCGTGTATACTGTGCATACTGTGTATACTGTGCATACTGTGTGTACTGTGTATACTGTGTATACTGTGTATACTGTGTATTCTGTGTATACTGCGTGTATACTGTGTATACTGTGTACTGTGTATACTGTGTATACTGCGTGTATACTGTGTATACTGTGTATACTGTGTGTACTGTGTATACTGTGTATACTGTGTTTACTGTGCATTCTGTGTATACTGCGTGTATACTGTGTATACTGTGTATACTGCGTGTATACTGTGTATACTGCGTGTATACTGTGTATACTGTGTATACTGTGTGTACTGTGTATACTGTGTGTACTGTGTATACTGTGTATACTGTGTATACTGGGTATACTGTGTATACTGTGTATACTGTGCATACTGAGTATACTGTGTATGCTGTGTATACTGCGTATACTGCGTGTATACTGTGTATACTGCGTGTATATTGTGTATACTGTGTATACTGTGTGTATACTGTGTATTCTGTGTATACTGTGTATACTGCGTGTATACTGTGTATACTGTGTACACTGTGTATACTGCGTGTATACTGTGTATACTGTGTATTCTGTGTATACTGCGTGTATACTGTGTATACTGTTTATACTGTGTACACTGCATATACACAGTATACTGCGTATACTGTGTATACTGCGTATACTGTCTATACTGTGTATATTGCGTGTATACTGTGTATACTGCGTGTATACTGTGTATACTGTGTGTACTGTGTATACTATGTATACTGTGTATACTGTGTATAAAGTGTGTACTGTGTATACTGTGTATACTGCGTGAATACTGTGCATACTGTGTATACTGCATGAATACAGTGTATACTGTGTATACTGTTTGTACTGTGTATACTGTGTATACTGTGTATACTGTGTACTGTGTATACTGTGTATACTGTATACTGTGTATACTGTGTATACTGCGTGTATACTGTGCATACTGTGTGTACTGTGTATACTGTGTATACTGTGTATACTGTGTATTCTGTGTATACTGCGTGTATACTGTGTATACTGTGTACTGTGTATACTGTGTATACTGCGTGTATACTGTGTATACTGTGCATACTGTGTGTACAGTGTATACTGTGTATACTGTGTTTACTGTGCATTCTGTGTATACTGCGTGTATACTGTGTATACTGCGTGTATACTGTGTATACTGCGTGTATACTGTGTATACTGTGTATACTGTGTGTACTGTGTATACTGTGTGTACTGTGTAGACTGTGTATACTGTGTGTACTGTGTATACTGTGTATACTGAGTATACTGTGTATACTGGGTATACTGTGTATACTGTGTATATTGTGTATACTGAGTATACTGTGTATGCTGTGTATACTGCGTATACTGCGGGTATACTGTGTATACTGCGTGTATATTGTGTATACTGTGTATACTGTGTGTATACTGTGTATACTGCGTGTATACTGTGTATACTGTGTGTACTGTGTATACTATGTATACTATGTATACTATGTATACGGGCTGGAGTTTTGAGACTCTATGACCGCGGGTTCAATCCCGGCCGGGGGTATGGTTTATACTGTGTATACTGTGTATACTGCGTGCATACTGTGTATACTGTGTATACTGTGTACACTGTGTATACTGCGTGTATACTGTGTATACTGTGTATTCTGTGTATACTGCGTGTATACTGTGTATACTGTTTATACTGTGTACAATGCATATACACAGTATACTGTGTATACTGTATATACTGTGTATACTGTGTATACTGCGTATACTGTCCATACTGTGTATATTGCGTGTATACTGTGTATACTGCGTGTATACTGTGTATACTGTGTATACTGTGTATACTGTGTATACTGTGTATATTAAGTATACTGTGTATACTGTGTGTACTGTGTATACTGTGTATACCGTGTATACTGTGTATACTGTGTATACTGCGTGTATACTGTGTATACTGTGTATACTGTGTATACTGAGTACTGTGTATACTGTGTATACTGCGTGTATACTGTGCATACTGTGTATACTGTGTATACTGTGTGTACTGTGTATACTGTGTATACTGTGTGTACTGTGCATACTGTGTGTACTGTGTATACTGTGTATACTGTGTATACTGTATACTGCGTGTATACTGTTTATACTGTGTATACTGTGTATACTCTGTGTACTGTGTGTACTGTGTGTACTGTGTAGACTGTGTAAACTGTGTATACTGTGTATACTGTGTATACTCTGTATACTGTGTGTACTGTGTATACTGTGTATACTGTGTATACTGCGTATACTGTGTATACTGTGTATACTGTGTGTACTGTGTATAAAGTGTATACTGCGTGAATACTGTGTATACTGTGTATACTGCGTGAATACTGTGTATACTGTGTATACTGTGTATACTGCTTGAAGACTGTGTATACTGTGTATACCGTGTATGCTGTGTGTACTGTGTATACTGTGTGTACTGTGTAGACTGTGTGTACTGTGTATACTGTGTGTACTGTGTGTACTGTGTATACTGCGTGTATACTGTGTATACTGTGTATACTGTGTGTACTGTGTATACTGTGTGTACTGTGTATACTCTGTGTACTTTGTAGACTGTGTGTACTGTGTATACTGTGTGTACTGTGTATACTGTGTATACTTTGTGTCTACTGTGTGTATACTGTGTGCATACTGTGTATACTGTGTATACTGTGTGTATACTGTGAATATTGTGTGCATACTGTGTATACTGTGTATTCTGTGTGGATACTGTGTATACTGTGTGTATACTGTGTATACTGTGTATGCTGCATATACACAGTATACTGTGTATATTGTGTATACTGTGTATACTGCGCATACTGCGTATACTGTGTATACTGCGTGTATTCTGTGTATACTCTGTATACTGTGTATACTGCGTATACTGTGTATACTGTGTATACTGCGTGTATACTGTGTATACTGTGTATACTGTGTGTACTTTGTTTACTGTGTGTACTGTGTAGACTGTGTATACTGTGTATACTGTGTATACTGAATGTTTACTGTGTATACTGTGTATACTGTGTATAATGTGTGTACTGTGTATACTGTGTATACTGTGTGTACTGTGTATACTGTGTGTACTGTGCATACTGTGTATACTGTGTATACTGCGTGTATACTGTGTATACTGTGTATACTGTGTGTACTGTGTATGCTGTGTGTACTGTGTAGACTGTGTATATTGTGTGTACTGTGTATACTGTGTACACTGTGTGTACTGTGTATACTGTGTGTACTGTGTATACGGTGTATACTGTGTATACTGTGTGTACTGTGTATACTGTGTATACTGTGTGTACTATATATACTGTGTATACTGTGTATACTGTGTATACTGCGTATACTGTGTATACTGTGTATACCGTGTATACTGCGTGAATACTGTGTATACTGTGTATACTGCGTGAATACTGTGTATACTGTGTATACTGTGTATACTGCGTGAATACTGTGTATACTGTGTATATTGTGTGTACTGTGATACTGCGTGTACTGTGTAGACTGTGTGTACTGTGTATACTGTGTGTACTGTGTGTACTGTGTGTACTGTGTATACTGCGTGTATACTGTGTATACTGTGTATACTGTGTGTACTGTGAATACTGTGTATACTGTGTGTACTGTGTATACTGTGTGTACTGTGCATACTCTGTGTACTGTGTAGACTGTGTGTTCTGAGTGTACTGTGTGTACTGTGTATACTGTGTATACTGTGTATACTGCGTGTATACTGTGTATACTGCGTATACTGTGTATACTGTGTGTATACTGTGTGTATACTGTGTGTATACTGTGTATACTGTGTGTACTGTGTATACTGTGTGTACTGTGTATACTGTGTATACTGTGTATACTGCGTGTATACTGTGTATAGTGCGTATACTGTGTATACTGTGTGTAGACTGTGTGTATACTGTGTGTATACTGTGTATACTGTCTGTATACTGTGTATACTGTGTGTATACTGTGTGTATACTGTGTATGCTGTGTATACTGTGTATACTGTGTGTACTGTGTATACTGTGTATACTGTGTGTATAATGTGTATACTGTGTATACTGTGTGCATACTGTGTATACTGTGTGGATACTGTGTATACTGTGTGTATACTGTGTATACTGTATATACTGTGTCAATACTGTGTATACTGTGTATGCTGTGTGTATACTGTGTATACTGTATATACTGTGTCTATACTGTGTATACTGTGTATACTGCGTGTATACTGTGTATACTGTGTATACTGTGTATACTGTGTGTATACTGTGTATACTGTGTATAGTGTGTGTATACTGTGTATATTGTGTATACTGTGTGTACTGTGTGTATACTGTGCATACTGTGTGTATACTGTGTATACTGTGCATACTGGGTATACTGTGTATATACTGTGTATACTGGGTATACTGTGTATTCTGTGTATACTGTGTATATACTGTGTATACTGTGTATACTGTGTATACTGTGTGTATACTGTGTATATTGTGTATACTGTGTATGCTGTGTATACTGTGTGTATACTGTGTGAACTGTTTATACCGTGTATACTGTGTGTATACTGTGTGAACTGTTTATACTGTGTATACTGTGTGTATACTGTGTATACTGTGTATACTGTGTATATACTGTGTATACTTTGTGTATACTGTGCATACTGTGTGTATACTGTGTATACTATGTGTATACTGTGTATGCTGTGTGTATACTGTGTATACTGTGTGTACTGTGTGTATACTGTGTATTCTGTGTGTATACTGTGTATGCTGTGTGTATAATGTGTATAATGTGTGTATACTGTGTATACTGTGTATGGTGTGTGTATACTGTGTATACTGTGTGTACTGTGTGTATACTGTATATACTGTGTGTATACTATGTATACTGTGTATACTGGGTATCCTGTGTATAAACTGTGTATACTGTGTATACTGTGTATACTGTGTATATACTGTGTATACTGTGTATACTGTGAGTATACTGTGTATACTGTGTATAATGTGTGTATACTGTGTATGCTGTGTATACTGTGTATACTGTGTGTATACTGTGTATACTGTGTATACTGTGTGTATGCTGTGTATACTGTGTATACTGTGTATACTGTGTGTATACTGTGTATACTTTGTGTATACTGTGTATACTGTGTATACTGTGTGTATGCTGTGTATACTGTGTATACTGTGTGTATACTGTGTATACTTTGTGTATGCTGTGTATACTGTGTGTATACTGTGTATACTGTGTGTATACTGTGTATACTGTGTGTATACTGCGTATACTGTGTATACTGTGTGTACTGTGTGCATACTGTGTATACTGTGTGTATACTGTGTATACTGTGTGTATACTGTGTATACTGTGTGTATACTGTGTATACTGTGTGTATACTGCGTATACTGTGTATACTGTGTGTACTGTGTGCATACTGTGTATACTGTGTGTATACTGTGTATACTGTGTGTATACTGTGTATACTGTGTATTCTGTGTGTATGCTGTGTATACTGTGTATACTGTGTGTATACTGTGTATACTTTGTGTATACTGTGTATACTGTGTATACTGTGTGTATACTGTGTATACTGTGTGTATACTGTGTATACTGTGTGTATACTGCGTATACTGTGTATACTGTGTGTACTGTGTGCATACTGTGTATACTGTGTGTATACTGTGTATACTTTGTGTATACTGTTTATACTCTGTGTATACTGTGTATACTGTGTGTATACTGTGCATACTGTGTACACTGTGTATACTGTGTGTATTGTGTGTATACTGTGTATACTGTGTGTATGCTGTGTATACTGTGTATACTGTGTGTATACTCTGTATACTGTGAGTATACTGTTTATACTGTGTGTATACTGTGTATACTGTGTGTATACTGTGTATACTGTGTGTATGCTGTGTATACTGTGTATACTGTGTGTATACTGTGTATACTTTGTGCATACTGTCTATACTGTGTATACTGTGTGTATACTGTGTATACTGTGTGTATACTGTGTATACTGTGTGTATACTGTGTATACTGTGTGTACTGTGTGTATACTGTGTATACTGTGTGTATACTGTGTATACTGTGTGTATACTGTTTATACTCTGTGTATACTGTGTATACTGTGTGTATACTGTGCATACTGTGTACACTGTGTATACTGTGTGTATTGTGTGTATACTGTGTATACTGTGTGTATACTCTGTGTTCTGTGTATACTGTGTATACTGTGTGTACTGTGTGTACTGTGTGTATACTGTGTATACTGTGTGTATACTGTGTATACTGTGTATACTGTGTGTACTGTGTGTACTGTGTGTATACTGTGTATAATGTGTGTATACTGTGTATACTGTGTATACTATATGTACTGTGTGTATACTGTGTATACTGTGTATACTGTATGTACTGTGTGTATACTGTGTATACTGTGTGTATACTGTGTGTACTGTGTATACTGTGTGTATACTGTGTGTATACTGTGTATACTGTGTGTATACTGTGTATACTGTGTGTATAATGTGTATGCTGTGTGTATACTGTGTATAATGTGTGTATACTGTGTATACTGTGTATACTGTGTATACTGAGTGTATACTGTGTGTATACTGTGTATACTGTGTATACTGTGTGTATACTGTGTATACTGTGAGTATACTGTGTATACTGTGTATACTGTGTGTATACTGTGCATACTGTGTACACTGTGTATACTGTGTGTATGCTGTGTATACTGTGTATATACTGTGTGTGTACTGTGTGTATACTGTGTATACTGTGTGTATACTGAGTGTATACTGTGTATACTGTGTGTATACTGTGTATACTGTGTGTATACTGTGTATACTGTGTTTATGCTGTGTATATACTGTGTACATTGTGCGTATACTGTGTGTATACTGTGTATACTGTGTGTATACTGTGCATGCTGTGTGTATACTGTGTGTATACTGTGTATAGTGTGTGTATACTGTGTGTATAATGTGTATACTGTGAGTATACTGTGTATAATGTGTGTATACTGTGTGTATATTGCGTATACTGTGTGTATACTGTGTGTATACTGTGTATACTGTGTGTATACTGTGTATACTGCGTGTATACTGTGCATACTGTGTGTATTCTGTGTGTATACTGTGTGTATACTCTGTATACTGTGAGTATACTGTGTATACTGTGTGTATACTGTGTATACTGTGTGTATACTGTGCATACTGTGTGTATACTGTGTATACTGTGTGTATACTGTGTATACTCTGAGTATAGTGTGTATACTCTGTGTATTCTGTGTGTATACTGTGTATTCTGTGTATGCTGTGTGTATACTGTGTATACTGTGTGTATACTGTGTATACTGTGTATACTGTGTGTATACTGT
The DNA here is from genome assembly GCF_038502225.1 of Cherax quadricarinatus. Classification (NCBI taxonomy): domain Eukaryota; kingdom Metazoa; phylum Arthropoda; class Malacostraca; order Decapoda; family Parastacidae; genus Cherax; species Cherax quadricarinatus. Next base: position 67,072,737 of record NC_091295.1, on the reverse strand, counting down.
GTGTATACTGTGTGTATACTGTGTATACTGTGTGTATACTGTGTATACTGTGTATACTGTGTGTATACTGTGTGTATACTGTGTGTATACAGTTTATACTGTGTGTATACTCTGCATACTGTGTGTATACAGTGTTTGTACTGTGTATACTGTGTGTATACTGTGTATACTGTGAGTATACTGTGTATACTGTGTGTATACTGTGTATACTGTGTGTATACTGTGTGTATATTGTGTATACTGTGTGTATACTGTGTGTATACTGTGTGTATACTCTGTGTATTCTGTGTATACTCTGAGTATACTGTGTATACTGTGTATTTACTGTGTATACTGTGTGTATACTGTGTATACTGTGAGCATACTGTGTATACTGTGGGTATACTGTGTGTATAATGTGTATACTGTGTATGCTGTGTGTATACTGTGTGTATACTGTGTATACTGTGTGTATAGTGTGTGCATACTGTGCATACTGTATGTATACTGTGTGCATACTGTGTGTATAGTGTATATACTGTGTGCATACTGTGTGTATACTGTGTGTATACCATGTATACTGTGTGTATACTGTGTATACTGCGTGTATACTGTGTGTATACTGCGTGTTTACTGCGCGTGTATTGCGTGTATACTGCGTGTATATTATATTGTGTGAACGGTATACTGTGTGCATACTGCGTGTATACTATGAGTACTGAGTATACTGTGTATGCTGTGTGTATACTGTGCATACTGGGTGCATGCTCTATGTATTTTGGGTATACTCTGTGTATACCGTGTGTATCCTATGTGCATACTGTCAGTATCGTGTGTGTATAATGTGTATGGTATACTATGTATACTGCGTGTACACTGTGTGTATGCTGGTTGTTTATTGTGTGTATACTATGTGCATACTGTGAATACTGTGTATACCGTGTGTATACTGTGTGTATACTCTGCATACCCTGCATACTGGGTGTCTACTCCATGTATACTGGGTATACTCTGTGGATACTATGTGCATGCTATCAATATAATATGTGTATACTGTGTGTTTGATATACTGTATATACTGCGTGTATACTGTGTGTATTCTGTTTGTATATTGTGCGTACACTGTGTGTATACTGTATATACTGTGTGTATATTGTGAACACTGTGTGTATACTCTGAGTACTTTGTATACTGTGTGTATACTGTGTATGCTGTGTGTATGCTGTGTGTATACTGTGTATACTGTGAGTATACTCTATGTAGACTGGGTATACTATGTGTATTCTGTGTACATACTACGTGCATACTGTGTGTATAATGTGTGTATCCTGTGTGTATGGCATACTGTGTATACTGCGTGTATATTGTGTGAATACTGTATGTATACTGTGTGTATACTGTGTGTAAACTCAGTGTATACTGTGTGTATATTGTGTGTATACTGTGTGTATACTTTGTGTATGGCATACAGTGCATGGTATACTTTGAGTTTGGTATACTTTGTGTATGGTATACAGTGTATGGTATACTTTGTGTATGGCATACAGTGCATGGGATACTTTGAGTTTGGTATACTTTGTGTATGGTATACAGTGTATGGTATACTTTGAGTATGCTATACTTTGCGTATGGTATACAGTGTATGGTATACTTTGAGTATGATATAATTTGTGTATGGTACACAGTGTATGGTATACAGTGTATGGTGTACAGCGTATGGTATACAGTTTGAGGCATACAGTGTGTGATATACAGTGTATGGTACAGAGTGTACGGTATACAGTGCATGGTATACAGTGTATGGTAAACAGTGTGAGGCATAGAGTGTTTGGTATACAGTACATGGTATACAGTGCATGGTATACAGTGTATAGTATACAGTGTATGGTATACAGTGTATGGTATACAGTGTATGGTATACTGTGTATAGTATACAGTGTATGGTATACAGTGTATGGTATACAGTGTATGGTATACAGTGTATGGTATACAGAGTGTGGTATACAGTGTGTGGTATACAGTGTGTGGTATACAGTGTGTGGTATATGGGGTGTGGTATACAGTGTGTGGTATACAGTGTGTGGTATACAGTGTGTGGTATATGGGGTGTGGTATACAGTGTGTGGTATATGGGGTGTGGTATACAGTGTATGGTATACAGTGTGTGGTATACAGTGTGTGGTATATGGGGTGTGGTATTCAGTGTAAGGTATACAGTGTGTGGTATAGAGTGTGTGGTATAGAGTGTACGGTATACAGTGTGTGGCATACAGTATGTGGTATACAGTGGATGGTATACAGTGTATTGTATATAGTGTGTTGTATAGAGTGTAGGTATACAGTATATGGTATACAGTGTGTGGTATGCAGTGTGTGGTATACGGTGTATGGCATACAGTGTATGGTATACAGTGTATGGTAGAGAGTGTGTGGTATAGAGTGTGTGGCATAGAGTGTGTGGTATACAGTGTATGGTATACAGTGCATGGTATACAGTGTGTGGTATGCGGTGTGTGGTATACAGTGTGTTGTATACAGTGTGTGGTATACAGTGTATGGTATGGAGTGCGTGGTATACAGTGTATGGTTTACAGAGTATGGTATACAGTGTGTGGAATGCAGTATGTGGTATACAGTGTATGGTATGCAGTGTGTGGTATACAGTGTGTGGTATACAGTGTGTGGTATACAGTGTATGGTATACAGTGTATGGTATACAGTGTATGGTATACAGTGTGTGGTATATAGTGTGTGGTAAACAGTGTATGTTATACAGTGTAGGGTGTACAGTGTGTGGTATGCAGTGTGTGGTACACAGTGTGTGGTATACAGTGTGTGGTATACAGTGTGTAGTATACAGTGTGTGGTATACCGTGTGTGGTATACAGCATGTGGTATACAGTGTGTGGTACACAGTGTGTGGTATACAGTGTGTGGTATACAGTTTGTGGTATACAGTGTGTGGTATACAGTGTGTGGTATAGTGTGTGGTACACAGTGTGTGGTACACAGTGTGTGGTATACAGTGTATGGTATACAGTGTGTGGTATACAATGTGTGGTATACAGTGTGTGGTATATAGTGTATGGTATACAGTGTGTGGTATACAGTGTGTGGTATACAGTGTGTGGTATACATCGTGTGGTATACAGTGTGTGGTATACAGTGTGTGGTATATGGGGTGTGGTACACAGTGTGTGGTATATGGGGTGTGGTATACAGTGTGTGGTATATGGGCTGTGGTATACAGTGTGTGGTATACAGTGTGTGGTACACAGTGTGTGGTACACAGTGTGTAGTATACAGTGTGTGGTATACAGTGTGTGGTTTACAGTGTGTGGTACACAGTGTTTGTATACAGTGTGTGGTATGCAGTGTGTGGTATAGTGTGGAGTATACAGTGTGTGGTACACAGTGTGTGGTATACAGTGTGTGGTTTACAGTGTGTGGTACACAGTGTTGGTATACAGTGTGTGGTATGCAGTGTGTGGTATAGTGTGGAGTATACAGTGTGTGGTACACAGTGTGTGGTATACAGTGTGTGGTATACAGTGTGTGGTATACAGTGTGTGGTATACAGTGTATTGTATACAGTGTATGGAACACAGTGTGTGGTATAGAGTGTGTGGTATACAGTGTGTGGAATACAGTGTGGGGTAAACAGTGTGTGGTACACAGTGTGTGGTACACAGTGTGTGGTATAGAGTGCGTGGTACACAGTGTGTGGTATACAGTGTGTGGTATACAGTGTGTGGTATACAGTGTGTGGTATATGGGGTGTGGTATACAGTGTGTGGTATACAGTGTGTGGTATACAGTGTGTGGTATATGGGGTGTGGTATACAGTGTGTGGTATATGGGGTGTGGTATACAGTGTATGGTATACAGTGTGTGGTATAGAGTGTGTGGTATATGGGGTGTGGTATTCAGTGTAAGGTATACAGTGTGTGGTATAGAGTGTGTGGTATAGAGTGTACGGTATACAGTGTGTGGCATACAGTATGTGGTATACAGTGGATGGTATACAGTGTATTGTATATAGTGTGTTGTATAGAGTGTAGGTATACAGTATATGGTATACAGTGTGTGGTATGCAGTGTGTGGTATACAGTGTATGGTATACAGTGTATGGTATACAGTGTATGGTGTAGAGTGTGTGGTATAGAGTGTGTGGCATAGAGTGTGTGGTATACAGTGTATGGTATACAGTGCATGGTATACAGTGTGTGGTATGCGGTGTGTGGAATACAGTGTGTTGTATACAGTGTGTGGTATACAGTGTATGGTATGGAGTGCATGGTATACAGTGTATGGTTTACAGAGTATGGTATACAGTGTGTGGAATGCAGTATGTGGTATACAGTGTATGGTATGCAGTGTGTGGTATACAGTGTGTGGTATACAGTGTGTGGTATACAGTGTATGGTATACAGTGTATGGTATACAGTGTATGGTATACAGTGTGTGGTATATAGTGTGTGGTAAACAGTGTATGTTATACAGTGTAGGGTGTACAGTGTGTGGTATACAGTGTGTGGTACACAGTGTGTGGTATACAGTGTGTGGTATACAGTGTGTGGTATACAGTGTGTGGTATACCGTGTGTGGTATACAGCATGTGGTATACAGTGTGTGGTACACAGTGAGTGGTATACAGTGTGTGGTATACAGTTTGTGGTATACAGTGTGTGGTATACAGTGTGTGGTATAGTGTGCGGTACACAGTGTGTGGTACACAGTGTGTGGTACACAGTGTGTGGTATACAGTGTATGGTATACAGTGTGTGGTATACAATGTGTGGTATACAGTGTGTGGTATATAGTGTATGGTATACAGTGTGTGGTATACAGTGTGTGGTATACAGTGTGTGGTATACATCGTGTGGTATACAGTGTGTGGTATATGGGGTGTGGTACACAGTGTGTGGTATATGGGGTGTGGTATACAGTGTGTGGTATATGGGCTGTGGTATACAGTGTGTGGTATACAGTGTGTGGTACACAGTGTGTGGTACACAGTGTGTAGTATACAGTGTGTGGTATACAGTGTGTGGTTTACAGTGTGTGGTACACAGTGTTGGTATACAGTGTGTGGTATGCAGTGTGTGGTATAGTGTGGAGTATACAGTGTGTGGTACACAGTGTGTGGTATACAGTGTGTGGTTTACAGTGTGTGGTACACAGTGTTGGTATACAGTGTGTGGTATGCAGTGTGTGGTATAGTGTGGAGTATACAGTGTGTGGTACACAGTGTGTGGTATACAGTGTGTGGTATACAGTGTGTGGTATACAGTGTGTGGTATACAGTGTATTGTATACAGTGTGTGGAACACAGTGTGTGGTATAGAGTGTGTGGTACACAGTGTGTGGAATACAGTGTGGGGTAAACAGTGTGTGGTACATAGTGTGTGGTACACAGTGTGTGGTATAGAGTGCGTGGTACACTGTGTGGTATACAGTGTGTGGTATACAGTGTGTGATATACAGTGTGTGGTATAGTGTGTGGTTCACAGTGTGTGGTACACAGGGTGTGGTATAGAGTGTGTGGTATACAATGTGTGGTATACAGTGTGTGGTACAGTGAATGGTATACAGCGTGTGGTATACAGTGTGTGGTATACAGTGAGTGGTATACAGTGTGTGGCATTCACTGTGTGGTATCCAGTGTGTGGCACACAGTGTGTGGTATAAAGTGTATGGTACAGTGTGTGGTATACAGTGTGTGGTACACAGTGTGTGGTACACAGTGTGTGGTATACAGTGTGTGGTATACAGTGTGTGGTATACAGTGTGTGATATACAGTGTGTGGTATACAGTGTGTGGTATACAGTGTATTGTATACAGTGTGTGGAACACAGTGTGTGGTATAGAGTGTGTGGTACACAGTGTGTGGAATACAGTGTGGGGTAAACAGTGTGTGGTACACAGTGTGTGGTACACAATGTGTGGTATAGAGTGCGTGGTACACAGTGTGTGGTATACAGTGTGTGGTATACAGTGTGTGTTATACAGTGTGTGATATACAGTGTGTGGTACAGTGTGTGGTACACAGGGTGTGGTATACAGTGTGTGGTATACAATGTGTGGTATACAGTGTGTGGTACAGTGAATGGTATACAGCGTGTGGTATACAGTGTGTGGTATACAGTGAGTGGCAAACAGTGTGTGGTATTCACTGTGTGGTATCCAGTGTGTGGCACACAGTGTGTGGTATAAAGTGTGTGGTACAGTGTGTGGTATACAGTGTGTGGTACACAGTGTGTGGTATACAGTGTGTTGTATACAGTGTGTGGTATACAGTGTGTGGTACACAGTGCGTAGTATACAGTGTGTGGTATACAATGTGTGGTATACAGTGTGTGGTACACAGTGTGTGGTATACAGTGTGTGGTATACAGTGTTTGGTACACAGTGTGTGGTACACAGTGTGTGGTATACAGTGTGTAGTATACAGTGTGTGGTATACAGTGTGGTACACAGTGTGTGGTATACAGTGTGTGGTATACAGTGTGTGGTACACAGTGTGTGGTACACAGTGTGTGGTATACAGTGTGTGGTACAGAGTGTGTGGTATACAGTGTGTGGTATACAGTGTGTGGTACAGAGTGTGTGGTATACAGTGTGTGGTACACAGTGTGTGGTATACAGTGTGTGGTATACAGTGTGTGGTATACAGTGTGTAGTATACAGTGTGTGGAACACAGTGTGTGGTATACAGTGTGTTGTATACAGTGTGTGGTACACAGTGTGTGGTATGCAGTGTGTGGTATACAGTGTGTGGTATACAGTGTGTGGTACACAGTGTGTGGTATACAGTGTGTGGTATACAGTGTGTGGTATACAGTGTGTGGTACACAATGTGTGGTATACAGTGTGTGGTACAGAGTGTGTGGTATACAGTGTGTGGTATACAGTGTGTGGTACAGAGTGTGTGGTATACAGTGTGTGGTACACAGTGTGTGGTATACAGTGTGTGGTATACAGTGTGTGGTATACAGTGTGTGGTACACAGTGTGTGGTATACAGTGTGGTATACAGTGTGTGGTATACAGTGTGTGGTATACAGTGTGTGGTACACAGTGTTTGGTATACAGTGTGTGCTGCACAGTGTGTGGTACACAGTGTGTGGCATACAGTGTGTGGTATACAGTGTGTGGTATACAGTGTGTGGTATACAGTGTGTGGTATACAGTGTGTGGTATACAGTGTGTGGTATACAGTGTGTGGTATACAATGTGTGGTATATAGTGTGTGGTACACAGTGTGTGGTATACAGTGTGTGGTATACAGTGTGTGGTACACAGTGTGTGGTACACAGTGTGTCGTATACAGTGTGTGGTATACAGTGTGTGGTACACAGTGTGTGGTATACAGTGTGTGGTATACAGTGTGTGGTACACAGTGTGAGGTATACAGTGTGTGGTATACAGTGTGTGGTATACAGTGTGTGGTACATAGTGTATGGCATACAGTGTGTGGTATACAGTGTGTGGTATACAGTGTTTGGTATACAGTGTGTGCTACACAGTGTGTGGTACACAGTGTGTGGCATACAGTGTGTGGTATACAGTGTGTGGTATACAGTGTGTCGTATACAGTGTGTTGTATACAGTGTGTGGTATACAGTGTGTGGTACACAGTGCGTAGTATACAGTGTGTGGTATACAATGCGTGGTATACAGTGTGTGGTACACAGTGTGTGGTATACAGTGTGTGGTATACAGTGTTTGGTACACAGTGTGTGGTACACAGTGTGTGGTATACAGTGTGTAGTATACAGTGTGTGGTATACAGTGTGTGGTACACAGTGTGTGGTATACAGTGTGTGGTATCCAGTGTGTGGTATACAGTGTGTGGTATACAGTGTGTATTACACAGTGTGTGGTATACAGTGTGTGG
>NC_091295.1:67044858-67059858 GCF_038502225.1 Cherax quadricarinatus | reverse complement strand
GCTGGAGATGGTGATCTCCACCACCATGGTAGTGCTGGAGATGGTGATCTCCACCACCATGGTAGTGCTGGAGATGGTGATCTCCACCACCATGGTAGTGCTGGAGATGGTGATCTCCACCACCATGGTAGTGCTGGAGATGGTGATCTCCACCACCATGGTAGTGCTGGAGATGGTGATCTCCACCACCATGGTAGTGCTGGAGATGGTGATCTCCACCACCATGGTAGTGCTTGAGATGGGGATCTCCACCACCATGGTAGTGCTGGAGATGGTGATCTCCACCACCATGGTAGTGCTGGAGATGGTGATCTCCACCACCATGGTAGTGCTGGAGATGAGGACCTCCACCACCATGGTAGTGCTGGAGAAGGGGATCTCCACCACCATGGTAGTGCTGGAGATGAGGACCTCCACCACCATGGTAGTGCTTGAGATGGGGATCTCCACCACCATGGTAGTGCTGGAGAAGGGGATCTCCACCACCATGGTAGTGCTTGAGATGGGGATCTCCACCACCATGGTAGTGCTTGAGATGGGGATCTCCACCACCATGGTAGTGCTGGAGAAGGGGATCTCCACCACCATGGTAGTGCTGGAGATGAGGACCTCCACCACCATGGTAGTGCTTGAGATGGGGATCTCCACCACCATGGTAGTGCTGGAGATGGTGATCTCCACCACCATGGTAGTGCAGGAGATTTGGACCTCCACCACCATGGTAGTGCTGGAGATGGGGACCTCCACCACAAAGGTAGTACTGGAAATGGGGACCTCTACTATCAAGGAAGTGCTGGAGATGGGGACCTCCACCACCATGGTAGTGCTGGAGATGGGAACCTCCAACACCATGGTAGTACTGGAAATGGGGACCTCCACTACCATGGTAGTGGTGGAGATAGGGACCTCCACCACCATGGTAGTGCTGGAGGTGGGGACCTCCACCACCATGGTAGTGCTGGAGATGGGCACCTCCACCACCATGGTAGTGCTAGAGATGGGCACCTCCACCACCATGGTAGTGCTGGAGATGGGGACCTCCACCACCAAGGCAGTGCTGGAGATGGGGACCTCCACCACCATGGTAGTGCTGGAGATGGGCACCTCCACCACCATGGTAGTGCTGTAGATGGGCACCTCCACCACCATGGTAGTGCTGGAGATGGGGACCTCCATCTCCATGGTAGTGCTGGAGATGGGGACCTCCACCACAATGGTAGTACTGGAAATGGTGACCTCCACTATCAAGGCAGTTCTTGAGACAGGGACCTCGACCACCATGGTAGTGCTGGAGATGGGCACCTCCACCACCATGGTAGTGCTAGAGATGGGCACCTCCACCACCATGGTAGTGCTGGAGATGGGGACCTCCACCACCAAGGCAGTGCTGGAGATGGGGACCTCCACCACCATGGTACTGCTGGAGATGGGCACCTCCACCACCATGGTAGTGCTGTAGATGGGCACCTCCACCACAATGGTAGTGCTGGAGATGGGGACCTCCATCTCCATGGTAGTGCTGGAGATGGGGACCTCCACCACAATGGTAGTACTGGAAATGGTGACCTCCACTATCAAGGCAGTTCTGGAGACAGGGACCTCCACCACCATGGTAGTGCTGGAGGTGGGGACCTCCACCATAATGGTAGTGCTGGAGATGGGCACCTCCACCACCATTGTGGTGCTGGAGATGGGCACCTCCACCACCATGGTGGTGCTGGAGATGGGCACCTCCACCACCATTGTAGTGCTGGAGATGGGCACTTCCACCACCATGGTGGTGCTGGAGATGGGGACCTCCACCACCAGGGTAGTGCTGGAGATGGGCACCTCCACCACCATGGTAGTGCTGGAGATGGGCACCTCCACCACCATGGTGGTGCTGGAGGTGGGGACCTCCACCACCATTGTAGTGCTGGAGATGGGCACCTCCACCACCATGGTGGTGCTGGAGATGGGCACCTCCACCACCATTGTAGTGCTCAAGATGGGCACCTCCACCACCATGGTGGTGCTGGAGATGGGGACCTCCACCACCATGGTGGTGCTGGAGTTGGGCACCTCCACCACCATGGTGGTGCTGGAGGTGGGGACCTCCACCACCATGGTGGTGCTGGAGATGGGCACCTCCACCACCATGGTGGTGCTGGAGATGGGTACCTCCACCACCATGGTGGTGCTGGAAATGGGCACCTCCACCACCATGGTGGTGCTGGAGATGGGGACCTCCACCACCATGGTGGTGCTGGAGATTGGCACCTCCACCACCATGGTAGTGCTGGAGATGGGCACCTCCACCACAATGGTGGTGCTGGAGATGGGGACCTCCACCACCATGGTGGTGCTGGAGATAGGGACCTCCACCACCATGGTGGTGCTGGAGATGGGCACCTCCACCACCATGGTGGTGCTGGAGATGGGGACCTCCACCACCATGGTGGTGCTGGAGATGGGGACCTCCACCACCATGGTGGTGCCGGAGATGGGCACCTCCACCACCATGGTAGTGCTGGAGATGGGCACCTCCACCACCATGGTAGTGCTGGAGATGGGCACCTCCACCACCATGATGGTGCTGGAGATGGGGACCTCCACCACCATTGTGGTGCTGGAGATGGGGACCTTCTCCACAATGGTGGTGCTGGAGATGGGGACCTCCACCACCATGGTGGTGCTGGAGATGGGGACCTCCACCACCATGGTGGTGCTGGAGATGGGCACCTCCACCCCCATGGTGGTGCTGGAGATGGGGACCTCCACCACCATGGTGGTGCTGGAGATGGGCACCTCCACCACCATGGTGGTGCTGGAGATGGGCACCTCCACCACTATGGTGGTGCTGGAGATGGGCACCTCCACCACCATGGTGGTGCTGCAGATGAGGACCTCCACCACCATGGTGGGGCTGGAGATGGGGACCTCCACCACCATGGTAGTGCTGGAGATGGGGACCTCCACCACCATGGTAGTACTGGAGATGGGGACCTCCACCACCATGGTGGTGCTTGAGATGGGGACCTCCCCCACCATGGTGGTGCTGGAGATGGGGACCTCCACCACCATGGTGGTGCTGGAGATGGGGACCTCCACCACCATGGTGGTGCTGGAGATGGGCACCTCCACCACCATGGTGGTGCTGGAGATGGGCACCTCCACCACTATGGTGGTGCTGGAGATGGGCACCTCCACCACCATGGTGGTGCTGCAGATGAGGACCTCCACCACCATGGTGGTGCTGGAGATGGGGACCTCCACCACCATGGTAGTGCTGGAGATGGGGACCTCCACCACCATGGTAGTGCTGGAGATGGGGACCTCCACCACCATGGTGGTGCTGGAGATGGGGACCTCCCCCACCATGGTGGTGCTGGAGATGGGGACCTCCACCACCATGGTGGTGCTGGAGATGGGGACCTCCACCACCATGGTGGTGCTGGAGATGGGGACCTCCACCTCCATGGTGGTGTTGGAGATGGGGACCTCCACCACTATGGTGGTGCTGGAGATGGGGGCCTCCACCACCATGGCAGTGCTGGAGATGGGGACCTCCACCACCATGGTAGCTCTGGAGATAAGGGCCTCCACCACCATGGCAGTGCTGGAGACGGGCACCTCCACCACCATGGTAGTGAAAATAAATGGTATAAAATACCGACACTATGGAAACATAAACACATATGCAGTTTAATGTGATCCTTTGTTGACAACGTTTCGCCCACACAGTGGGCTTTTTCAAGTTGATCTTCTTATTCCAGCCAGCGATTTCATCGACCTCGTTGAACTATGTGTCGGCTTTACGTGTTTCTCTTTCGAAAATCACCTCTTTCAACTGACTTTTGGTCTACCCATGGGCTCGCCACTCAGTGCCGTCCTGGCGAACTTATACATGGAACATCTGGAAGCCGAGCCTTTCTCCACCATTATTCCTTCGACTGTCACCTGGCTCCGTTATGTTGACGACATTCTCCTCATAACTCCCAGACGCTTCAACGTTCAAGCTCTCCAAGACAAGCTCAACCAGGTCGAGCCCTCAATACAATTCACACTTGAAGAAGAAGTCAACAACACTCTTGCTTTCCTTGATGTTCTTCTCTGCAAAAATGACCATGAACTTCGTTTCAAAGTCTATCGAAAACCAACAAACCAAAACAATCTTCTCCACTTCTACTCTCACCACGACACCAAAACTAAACGTGGTGTAATTATAGGCTTCTTCCTGCGCGCACTCAGAATCTACAGCAATGAGTTCCTTGAGGAAGAATGCACTATAATTGAACAAGTATTTTCTAAACTCCACTATCCTTGTCACTTCATCAGAGACTGCAGACAACGGGCATTAAACATCTTCAACACACCCAGAGAAGACACTGCCGAGAAGAGATACATAGTCCTCCCCACCAACTCCATTGCCAAACATGTTTCCAACATCTTTTCCAATACTTCATTCCAAGTATCTACCTCCACAACCACGACCATCAAGGACATCACCAGTAGTAGACAGTACAAGCTTCCATCCTCTGCAGGGGTATACATAATCTCTTGTAATGACTGCAACAAATTATACGTGAGCGAAACATCAAGAGACCTCCAACCACGTATTTCAGAACACGAATACGCAAGCAGGACTGACGATACAAGAAATGCCTGTGTACAACATCGCAATTCACACAACCATTTAATCAACTACAGAAACTCAAGACTTATCGCCACAGAAGACAACACTCAATACCGAAGAATCCTGGAATCATCGCTTATCTCTATAACCAACAATTTCAACCAGAATAATGGCTTCTATAACACAGCTGAACCACTTGCCAAGAAACTTCTTCATCGCTATCCCACATAAGAACATAGAACACTGCAGAAGGTCTACTCACAACTTGTCCAATACCCCTGCCAAGCTACCCAAGACTCTATAACCCCACCCAGTGGATCCTCAGATGCAGCATTCTCCACCTGACCTCAACATTCTGACTATAAATACTCGCGTACCTTCCACCCCAGGTAGATCTGTTTGTGACTTGAAAAAGCCCACTGTGTGGGCGAAACGTTGTCAATAAAGGATGACACTAAACTGCATATGTGTTTATGTTTCCACCATGGTAGTGCTGGAGATGGGGACCTCCACCACCATGGTAATGCTGGAGATGGGGACCTCCACCACCATGGTAGTGCTGGAGCTGGGGACCTCCACCACCATGGTAGTAGATGAATGGTTCAGAGAACCGACATGTTGATAAATTAGACACATGTGCAACTCTTGGGTACCTTCACTGAGGAAACGTTTCGCCACACAGTAGCTTCATCAGTCCATACGTAGGAGAAACTTGAAGAACAGGAGGAGAATGAGGTAATCAGTCCCTCAACCTTGAGTCGATGTGTTCAGTCCATCAATCTTCTATTCAAGATTGATGGACTGAACACATCGACTCAAGGTTGAAAGTCTGATTACCTCAGTCTCCTCCTGTTCTTCAAGTTTCTCCTACGTATGGACTGATGAAGCCACTGTGTGGCGAAACGTTTCCTCAATAAAGATACCCAGGAGTTGCACATGTGTCTAATTTATCACCATGGTAGAGCTGGAGATGGGCACCTCCACCACCATGGTAGTGCTGGAGATGGGACCTCCACCACCATGGTAGTGCTGGAGAGGGCACCTCCACCACCATGGTAGTGCTGGAGAGGGCACCTCCACCACCATGGTAGTGCTGGAGAGGGCACCTCCACCACCATGGTAGTGCTGGAGAGGGGACCTCCACCACCATGGTAGTGCTGGAGAGGGCACCTCCACCACCATGGTAGTGCTGGAGAGGGCACCTCCACCACCATGGTAGTGCTGGAGAGGGGACCTCCACCACCATGGTAGTGCTGGAGAGGGCACCTCCACCACCATGGTAGTGCTGGAGAGGGCACCTCCACCACCATGGTAGTGCTGGAGAGGGCACCTCCACCATCATGGTAGTGTTGGAGAGGCACCTCCACCACCATGGTAGTGTTGGAGAGGGCACCTCCACCACCATGGTAGTGCTGGAGAGGGCACCTCCACCATCATGGTAGTGTTGGAGAGGCACCTCCACCACCATGGTAGTGTTGGAGAGGGCACCTCCACCACCATGGTAGTGCTGGAGAGGGCACCTCCACCATCATGGTAGTGTTGGAGAGGGCACCTCCACCACCATGGTAGTGCTGGAGAGGGCACCTCCACCATCATGGTAGTGCTGGAGAGGGCACCTCCACCACCATGGTAGTGCTGGAGAGGGCACCTCCACCACCATGGTAGTGCTGGAGAGGGCACCTCCACCACCATGGTAGTGCTGGAGAGGGCACCTCCATCACCATGGTAGTGCTGGAGAGGGCACCTCCACCACCATGGTAGTGTTGGAGAGGCACCTCCACCACCATGGTAGTGCTGGAGAGGCACCTCCACCACCATGGTAGTGTTGGAGAGGCACCTCCACCACCATGGTAGTGCTGGAGAGGCACCTCCACCACCATGGTAGTGCTGGAGAGGGCACCTCCACCACCATGGTAGTGCTGGAGAGGGCACCTCCACCACCATGGTAGTGTTGGAGAGGCACCTCCACCACCATGGTAGTGTTGGAGAGGCACCTCCACCACCATGGTAGTGCTGGAGAGGGCACCTCCACCACCATGGTAGTGTTGGAGAGGCACCTCCACCACCATGGTAGTGTTGGAGAGGCACCTCCACCACCATGGTAGTGTTGGAGAGGCACCTCCACCACCATGGTAGTGTTGGAGAGGCACCTCCACCACCATGGTAGTGTTGGAGAGGCACCTCCACCACCATGGTAGTGTTGGAGAGGCACCTCCACCACCATGGTAGTGTTGGAGAGGCACCTCCACCACCATGGTAGTGTTGGAGAGGCACCTCCACCACCATGGTAGTGTTGGAGAGGCACCTCCACCACCATGGTAGTGTTGGAGAGGCACCTCCACCACCATGGTAGTGTTGGAGAGGCACCTCCACCACCATGGTAGTGTTGGAGAGGCACCTCCACCACCATGGTAGTGTTGGAGAGGCACCTCCACCACCATGGTAGTGTTGGAGAGGCACCTCCACCACCATGGTAGTGTTGGAGAGGCACCTCCACCACCATGGTAGTGTGGGAGAGGCACCTCCACCACCATGGTAGTGCTGGTTTACATTTATTTTTCCCTCTGTTACAGTTACCAAAAATACGTACATGTTTACTCACCTAATTGTGGTTGCAGGGGTCGAGACTCAGCTCCTGGCCCCGCCTCTTCACTGATCGCTACTAGGTCCTCTCCCTCTCTGCTTCCTGAGCTTTGTCATACCTCTTCTTAAAACTATGTATGGTTCCTGCCTCCACTACTTCACTTGCTAGGCTATTCCACTTCCTGACAACTCTATGACTGAAGAAATACTTCCTAACGTCCCTGTGACTCGTCTGAGTCTTCAGCTTCCAGTTGTGACCCCTTGTCCCTGTGTCCCCTCTCTGGAACATCCTATCTCTGTCCACCTTGTCTATTCCCCGCAGTATCTTGTATGTCGTTATCATGTCTCCCCTGACCCTTCTGTCCTCCAGTGTCGTGTGTGTGTGCGTACTTACCTATTTGTACTCACCTGTTTGTGGTTGCAGGGGTCGAGTCTCAGCTCCTGGCCCCGGCTCTTTGCTGGTTGCTACTGGGTCCTCTGTCTCCCTGCTTCATGAGCTTTATCAAACCTAGTCTTAAAACTGTGTATGGTTCCTGCGTCCACTACGTCACTTTCTAGGCTATTCCACTGCCTGACAACTCTATGACTGAAGAAATACTTCCTAACATCCATTTGATTCATCTGAATCTTCAACTTCCAATTGTGACCTCTTGTTTCTGTGTCCCCTCCATGGAACATCCTGTCTTTGTCCACCTTCTCTATTTCGCACAGTATTTTATATGTCGTTATCATATCTCCCCTGACCCTCCTGTCCTCCAGTGTCGTCAGGCCGATTTCCCTTAACCTTTCTTCATAGGACGTTTCCCTTAGCTCTGGAACTAACCTTGTCGCAAACCTTTGCACTTTCTCTAATTTCTTGACGTGCTTGATCAAGTGCGGGTTCCAAACAGATGCTGCATACTCCAGTATGGGCCTGATGTACATGGTGTACAGTGTCTTGAACGATTCCTTACTGAGGTATCGGAACGCTGTTCTGAGGTTTGCCAGGCGCCCATATGCTGCAGGAGTTATCTGAAGATTGAGACACTTATGCAGCATATGGGAATCTTTATTCAGGAAACGTTTCGCCTCAGCCTGCTTCACCTCACCTCACTACAGTATATAAGCCACGTCTACGGCCCTATGCTGTACATTCTACAAGATTGATGGACTGAACACTTCGACTCCAGGTTGAGGGACTGATTACCTCATTCTCCTCCTCTCCTTACGCCTTCCTCTTTGTATTGGACTGATGAAGCCACTGTGTGGCGAAACGTTTCCTGAATAAAGATTCCCATATGCTGCATAAGTGTCTCAATCTTCAACTTGTCGGTTTTTCAAACCATTCATCACAGCAGTTATCTGGTTGATGTGTGCTTCCCGAGACGTGCTCGGTGTTATACTCACCCCAAGATCTTTTTCCTTGAGCGAGGTTTGCAGTCTTTGGCCGCCTAGCCTATACTTCGTCTGCGGTCTTCTGTGGCCTTTCCAGATCTTCATGGCTTTGCATTTGGCGGGGTTAAATTCGAGAAGCCAGTTGCTGGACCATGTGTCCAGCCTGTCCAGGTCACTTTGAAGTCCTGCCTGATCCTCATCTGATTTAATTCTCCTCATTAACTTCACATCATCTGCGAACAGGGACACTTCTGTGTCTAACCCTACCATCATGTCGTTCACATATACCAAAAATAGCTCTGGTCCTAGGACCGACGCCTGTGGGACCTCGCTCGTCACAGGTGCCCAATGTGATACCTCATCACGTACCATAACTCGTTGTTGCCTCTCTGTCAGGTATTCTTTGATCCATTGCAGCGCCCTTCCCGTTATATGCACCTGATCATCTAGCTTCTGCACTAATCTCTTGTGAGGAACTATGTCGAAGGCCTTCTTGCAGTCCAAGAAGATGCAATCAACCCACCCCTCTCTCTCGTGTCTTACTTCTGTTGCTTTATCATACAACTCCAGGAGGTTTGTGACACAGGATTTTCCTTCCATGAATCCATGCTGGTTGTCGTTTATACTCTTGTTCCGTTCCAGGTGCTCCACCACTCTCCTCATGATAATCTTCTCCATGACTTTGCATACTATACACGTCAGTACACAGGTCTATAGTTTGGTGCCTCTTTTCTGTCTCCTTTGTGTGTGTGTGTGTGTGTGTACTCACCTAGTTGTGGTTGCAGGGGTCGATACTCAGCTCCTGGCCCTGCCTCTTCACTGACCGTTACTGGGTCCTCCCTCTCTCTGCTCCATGGGTTTTATCATACCTCGTCTTAAAACTATGTGTGGTTCCTGCCTCCACTACATCGCTTGCCAGACTATTCCACTTCCTAACAACTCTGTGGCTGAAGAAATACTTCCTAACATTCTTTTGACCTCTTGTTTCTGTGTCCCATCTCTGGAACATCCTGTCTCTGTCCACCTTGTCTATTCCACGCAGTGTTTTGTATGTCGTTATCATGTCTCCCATGACCCTCCTGTCCTCCAGTGTTGTCAGACCGATTTCCTGTGTGTGTGTGTGTGCTCACCTAGTTGAGGCTGCAGGGGTCGAGTCCTAGCTCCTGGCCCCGCCTCCTCACTGGTCGCTACTAGGTCACTCCCTGAACCGTGAGCTTTATCATACCTCTGCTTAAAGCTATGTATGGATCCTGCCTCCACTACATCGCTTCCCAAATTATTCCACTTCCTGACTACTCTGTGGCTGAAGAAATACTTCCTAACATCCCTGTGATTCATCTGTGTCTTCAACTTCCAACTGTGTCCCCTTGTTGCTGTGTCCCATCTCTGGAACATCCTGTCTTTGTCCACCTTGTCAATTCCTCTCAGTATTTTGTATGTCGTTATCATGTCCTCCCTATCTCTCCTGTCCTTCAGTGTCGTCAGGTTGATTTCCCTTAACCTCTCCTCGTAGGACATACCTCTTAGCTCTGGGACTAGTCTTGTTGCAAACCTTTGCACTTTCTCTAGTTTCTTTACGTGCTTGGCTAGGTGTGGGTTCCAAACTGGTGCCGCATACTCCAATATGGGCCTAACGTACACGGTGTACAGGGTCCTGAATGATTCCTTATAAAGATGTCGGAATGCTGTTCTGAGGTTTGCCAGGCGCCCATGTGCTGCAGCAGTTATTTGGTTGATGTGCGCTTCAGGAGATGTGCCTGGTGTTATACTCACCCCAAGATCTTTTTCCTTGAGTGAGGTTTGTAGTCTCTGGCCCCCTAGACTGTACTCCGTCTGCGGTCTTCTTTGCCCTTCCCCAATGCTGGACCAGGTCTGCAGCCTGTCCAGTGTGTGTGTGTGTGTTGAGGGATGCTGTAGGAGATCTTTATAATGTTAATGATGCTCTGTGTGACCCTGTACATCTTGATTATTATGCCTGGGGTAATTGTTTATACGGAGAAAATTTTAATTAGTCTCTATCTCTCTCTCTCACTCACTCTCTCAATCAAGATAAAGGGAGGAGGAGGAGGATGAGGAGGAGGATGAGGAGGAGGAGGAGGAGGAGGAGGAGGAGGAGGAGGAGGAGGAGGAGGAGGAGGAGAAGGAGGAGAAGGAGGAGGAGGAAACACTGGCTTGCCATATGACAATACTGTTGATGCTGCTGAAGTCATCCCCATGCAAGACAGGTGGCAACACTGCCATGGAACACTACTGGTGTGCGACATCTTCATGACAAGACACGAACCTGTTTACCGGGCAAGAATCATCAGTTACCCACCGGGAGGCTGTTATTACGGGCCAGATAACACCAGTAAAGCTACAGAACTGGGCAGACTATGCTGCCATTACCACACAGAGAGAGAGAGAGAGAGAGAGAGAGAGAGAGAGAGAGTAATGGAACACTGGTGTCGACCCACAGCCTCCCAGTATTACATCAGCAGGCGACAACTTGCAACTGTATGACGTCAGAGCCTTGCTACCTGAAGATCAATGTCTAAAAATTCTTTTAAACCCCCAAAAACTACTACGGAATGTCCGCTACTTCTCAGTTTTTCTCAGTTATGCCCACGACAAGATGGGAATTATAAGATTAACACCAGAAATTCCATTACTTTCTTTTTTTTTGAGTCCGGTCCACCGAAATCAACCGATCCGTATTTTTTTTTCATTGTTTTTTTAATAAGTTAAGATTTTCCTCTGGGTGAAACGTCGGCTGGAACACTTAGTAACTGTGTTTCATTCATTTGCAAATGTAAGTTAAGAGGCAGGTATCAGGAAGTAAACTCCTCTTAGGGAGGGAAAAACAAAAACAAACGAGCATCGGTGAGTTAGTATCTGGTAGCGGTGAGCGAGGTTCGATCCCTTATACTCGCTGACTCCGAAGCGATTGGATCCTAGTAGTGGATGACTGCTGGGTGAAAAGTACCTCTGGTTTCTTTCTTTATAACCTCATTCTCTCTCTAAACACCTCTCACACTCTCTCACTCCCTCTCTTCCTCTCCCAGCAGCCTCCTTGTTTATAGAACAGCGGGAAAGAGAGAGAGAGAGAGAGATAAGAAGGGAGAAAGCTGTACTTGAGCTGATCTGATAAAACACAGGATAAGCTTCACGCTTTAATGCTGAGCTCATTATAAACATCAGCCCCTGGAAAAAAAAGTTAAAGGCAGATAAGAGATTCTTCAGTCGCAAATTTTAGAACCGGCCAAAAAAGTGGATGCTGAGTCGGTGGGGGAAGGGGGAAAGGAGGGGGAAGAGAGAGGGGTGGGGGTGGGTGGGTGGAGGGAGGGATGCGAGAGGTGCTTAGCGAAGTTTAATCAATGTATAGTGGAGATGTTTCCATAGCAACGGGCGGCCCCAGCAACGCATCCCGGGGCCCCGGAACGTTTCCACCCTCCTGGAAACCAGCATCATTGGGGGAGGGGAGGAGGGGAGGGGAGACACGCCGGTGGTCTGGAGATCACTTGGTCTCCAGTAAACCGGTCTCCAGCATCCACCCACCGGAGACGCTATTTTTTATTTTATTTATTTTTTTTGACCGGCCTCTGTCCCCCTCCCTAAAGGATTTTGATACTAGTGTGTTTTGTTATGGGGGAGGGGAAGCGGGGGGGATTTTTTGAGAGGGGTGTTGGTTGGAGTGTGTGGCCGAGGGGAGGCTGCTGGGTGAGGGGTAGACGGGGAGGGGGAGGGGAGATGAGGTGTGTTGCAGGGACGGCCGGCCTGTCTCTGGGGGTGGGAGGGAGGGAGGGGAAAGCGGGCGCTGGGGAGAGAGAGAGAGAGAGAGAGAGAGAGAGAGAGAGAGAGAGAGAGAGAGAGAGAGAGAGAGAGAGAGAGAGAGAGAGAGAGAGAGAGAGAGAGAGAGAGAGAGAGAGAGAAACTGACAGATAAATAGAAAGAGGGACAGAAAGAGGGACAGAGACAGAGATACAGAAAGAAAGAGAGAGAGAGAGAGAGAGAGAGAGAGAGAGAGAGAGAGAGAGAGAGAGAGAGAGAGAGAGAGAGAGATACCTTTCATTCTCAGTCTCACAGACCTACATACAAGTACTCATGGAGGCGCATGTTAGAGTGTAGATGATGGTACACTTAAGAAAAATAAGTGGAAGAGTACCTCCAGTGTACCACTCAAAGTACTCCACTACCAGCACTGGTACTACAGTGTGTACCACAAGTGTACCACTCAAGGTGCACCACTACCAGCACTTGTACCAGTGTGTGCCACAAGTGTACCACTGAAAGTACTCCACTACCAGCACTGGTACCACAGTATGTACTACCAGTGTACCACTGAAGGTACACCACTACCAGCACTGGTACCACAGTATGTACCACCAGTGTACCACTAAAGGTACTCCACAACCAGCACTGGTACTACTCCAGAGACTGCCGGGCCAGAGGTTAGGAGAGAGAGAAGCAGCAGGCTCTCTTCCCATCCCTCACTCTCTCCTGTTTAACTGCTGCAACAGGTACACTGTGGAGTACTGTAGCAGGTACACTGTGAAGTACTGCGGCAGGTACACTGTGGAGTACTGTACCAGGTACACTGTGGAGTACTGTACCAGGTACACTGTGGAGCACTGTACCAGGTACACCGTGAAGTACTGCAACAGGTACACTGTGGAGTACTGTAGCAGGTACACTGTGGAGTACTGTACCAGGTACACTGTGGAGTACTGTAGCAGGTACACTGTGGAGTACATAATTACACATGCTTACATATATAAGCATGTCTGTGTGTATGGTGAGCACACAGGAGCCAGGGTGAGGTGTACCGCAAGGCTCAACTCTAGTGCCAGGTCAGTCCTCAGAGTACACAAGGTGATGCTGTGTTCATCTTGGTTGCTAAATTACTCGAAATGAACACCAGTCTCCAAATTGAGGGCTTACTGGAACTTTCTCAGTAAAACTGTTTTCATTCACTTCCTTTACCATCATCAGACACAGAGAAAGCACGTATAAAGATCGTGAAGTCACTGTTTTCGTCTTGAGAGAGAATTTGTAACCTAGAATTGTAGATTAATGGTTCAGAGAGCCGTCAAGTTGATTAGTTAGTCACATGTACAACACCTGGGTATCTTTACTGTGAAAACACATCGACTGCAAGCTGAGAGAGTGATTACCTCAATCTTCTTCCGATTTTAACTATTCTTTGTATTGGGCTGGTGAAGCCACTGTGTGGCGAAACGTTTCCTCAATAAAGATACTCAAATGTTGCAAATGTGTCTAATTTAGCCTAGAATTACATGATGGAACACCTTCACCAGCATTTTCTGAAGCTCAAACATCCCCGCCGCCGCCGCCGCCGCCTTCACCTCCTACAAGCACAACACACGCACAGCCAGTTCAAGAAAGACTTGGAAGACAAACCAGGAATCACCTCAGCCCCGGGGAGCGAGGGCTACCAGTGTCATTTCGGGTTACTTTCAGGGGGTATTAGGATAGGATTTGGGATAGGATTTTGTTTGGATTTTTAACCTCGGAGGGTTAGCCACCCAGGGTAACCCAAGAAAGTCAGTGCGTCATCGAGGACTGTTTGTCTTATTTCCATTGTGGTTCTTCAATCTTGTCCCCCAAGATGTGACCCACGCCAGTTGTCTAACACCCAGGTACTTGCCTGGTAGGTGAACAGGACAGCAGGTGTAAAGAAACACGTCCAATATTTCCACCCTTGCCGGGGATGGAACAATGGAAATTGTGTGTGAAGCAGTATTGCCTACCAGGCCACGGTTCCTAGGTCACGGTTCCTAGGAGACGAGTTTTGACAGACTCCCCTTCATATCTCTGCCAAAAACAACTTGTTTTTTTTGAAGGATATTAAAAAAAGATTTGAATAGGAAAGCATAATTGTTCCTCCTTGCTTGGACGAACTTAAATCTTCAAATATTATTCTCTCTGGTAATGATGTAAATATTATCTTCAGCAGCTCGAATGTCATCAAGACATTTGTAAACAGCAGGTTTTCGGAGGATGCTCAGATACCATGCGCTGCATGTGACAAATGCTACACTGGAGAAAGAAGTAATATCAACTGTCGACTATATTATCAGCATAGATCTTCTGTGCGCCCTGGGAATAATGATAAGTGTGCCCTGAGAATGACTATAAGTGCACCCTGGGAATAATGATCATGCGGGTTTTCAACAAATACAGGGAATCAAGAAGCTAATTTTAAGGTCATTAAAGTTCTGAAGGGATGTAAGACACCATGTAAGAACATAAAGATAGAAAGGTGAATTAGACACTTGTGCAACTCTTGGGTGTCTTCATTGTGAAAACATTTCACTAACCAGCGGCTTCCTCAGTCCAGTACAGAAAAGAATGGTTGAAGATCAGAAGGAGTTTGAGGCAATCAGTCCCTAAGTCTGGAAACTGTGATCACTCCATCCTCTTCACCT
>NC_091295.1:67022358-67037358 GCF_038502225.1 Cherax quadricarinatus | reverse complement strand
TGTCTATTTGTCAGCCATGCCTCTACCCAGGAAAAAATTTCTCCTCCCATTCCGTGCGCCCTAAGTTTCCTCAATAGCCTCTGGTGTGGAACTTTATCGAAAGCCTTACTGAAGTCTATATACACAATATCATATTCATTACCATGATCTACCTCCTCAAACACCTTAGTGAAACAAGTTAGTAAATTCGTAAGACAGGAACGCCCCTTTGTAAAACCGTGTTGAGATTCATTAATCAAACTCTGCCTATCAAGATGGCTACGAATTGCTTCGGCTATTATTGATTCCATATATTTTCCCACTATGGAGATAAGGCTTATTGGTCTATAGTTCGAAGCCAAGGACCTGTCACCTGCCTTGTAAATAGGTATTACATTTGCCATTTTTCACTTATCAGGCACTATGCCAGTTTGTAGTGATATGTTAAAAAGATTAGCCAAAGAACTCAAAGGCATAATACCGTGACTGGAACAATACAAGATGACGTTTCGGTCCGACTTAGACCATTAACTAGTCTGTGTGTGTCTAGTTAATGGTCACAGTCGGACCGAAGTGTCGTTACAAGTTCCTTTCTCCTAAGTGCGGGTTATCTGTGTATAGTAATATATATAGGAATGGTAAGTATTAGCAGCCTGGATAATCACATCCGTCCAACCAAGTAGTTAAACCTACACTAAGGCAACTTTTAGCACCTCTCGCTTGGCTGCCAGACATCCGGAGTCGTCAAGTACAGCTCAGCTCTTCTCCAGGCTGAGGGACTGACCACCTCAAATACTGTTTCTCCAAGGCTGATAGACTGATTACATCATCTTCATTTCATTACTACATTTGCTGCCTCTGTATTTGACTGAAGAAGCCTACTGTGTAGGCGAAACGTTTTAACAATAAAGATACCCAACTGTTGCACATGTGTCTTAATCATCAGCTTGTCGGTATTTTATTCCAGTTTCAGCTAAGGCAACAAATTCTGGAAGGTGCACCAGACTCAGTACCGAAGCTGTTTCCAGTGGTTCCTATGATGCGATCATTGTGTGTTGCACGGGCGCTGGGAACTCAGACTGACGAGTCAACAACATGGTGGTGAGGTTGTGTTAGTTCATATGTTTGACTGGATCCAGGTGCGTCTCAGAGCCTCCTTCATGCTGAGATCCTTTCCCGAATCCCGTTCTGGGTGGAACCTCGGATGGGATCTCCTCAGTACTCGGGAGCCTGCTGTTGGTACAGTAACAGAATCATCAGCAGAACACTTGCGTCTGCAGGAAGCGTCTAGAAAGCAGACATAGCCAGTAAGACTAAAATAAATACATGTACCTGTAGAAATAAAGACTTATTATTATTATTAAGTATGAAAAGTAGAGTGATGAAGGCGACACATATCAGGGCCATGGACGAGCATCTAGGGCTAGAGAAAACCTTGGCCAAATTTACCAAGAATTTTTTTCTGGCATAGCATAGCATTAGATATTTCTGCCTGTGTCCAGATGTGAGCCGCTTGTTAGCCTACCTGGACACTTGTTCGTCTCGTTAGACCGGTCTCATTACTTCCTAACATCAGTGTTTGGTTCATCCTACTCTTGACTTAGCACAGACTGCGTAATTTTGTTTTTTTGCCTTGGACTTGTATGTTAATGGATAGCTCCTTATAATTATATATACTTTCACTGGCTATTCAGAAGCACTACTATTTTGTTGCAGCATTGCGTGCTTTTGTGTACTAAATTCAACTTCACATCTAAGATCTCTCACGAGGTTCTTTCCCAGTTGGGACTCACTAGTAAGGTCAATTTATCGTGAACACAAGTATTTTCAAAGATTTGTTGTACTTGGTTGTGCCTAAATGATGTCAATAAAACAGTCAAGAAGATGAGAAATAAAGCTTTTACCAGATGTTAGTTTCTTTATTTACTCTTATGTTCCCACCAACAAATTTATGCAAAGCATCATTATGTGAGTTTGCAAAGAGAATATAGGCATGAAGACTCTCACTGCTACAACTTTAGATACCCATACAGAAGACAGATTCTAGTATGGTGTTAACCATATCGAGGTTCGTGAGGATCTCAAACCTCCAGGACGACCCTACATAGAAAATAGCTTATCCTGGGGCCTGCCCCTTCCTCACATTGACCAGCAGACCTCCAGCACAAACTCTCATCCCGTAATGGAATATTACACCTCATTCAAACAACCAATAAATCCCAGCGTTTTAAAGCTGGTTATTGATGCCATGCAAGTTATTGATGATGCAAGCTGAGTGCCTTATTGCAATCACGTACACCACGTTCTCCCACGTACCATCCTAAACACCCATGGTGTACGTGAACAACTTAACCAGATGCTCAAAAGTATGTTACAAGCGTTTATGGTGAACCATACGTCAGACAGGGAAGAGGGTGTTCCAGTATAACTCTGCTACGAGAGACACAGCCAAGGGTACTTGACTATGTTTTTTTTTTTTTTTAAGAAATTCTTCCGGAAAAATTTAAAAGATTGTGGACTCTCTGCTTTGCGATCTTGGGTATAGTAATGTTAGATGTTTTTTGGTTTGAGATGTGGTGCTCGAAACAGAGGAATACCTCATGAAACATGAGTAGTACTACCACCTGAAACATGGAGAGAAGCATCTCTCAACATATGGACACTTGATGCGAGGAAACTGAGCTGCCTTCCCCTTCCTCTAAATAAATCTAATTACCTATTGTTTGCCAAGCACTGTTTGACCCATGCTAGTTTAAAGCTTCCCTGTCATCATAATAGAAATGAGAAGGTCCTGCCGCGCCGGGTGTTTCCTGAAACACTGCTGAAGTGTCATGTGCATCTCTAAAGCATTTCTTTTGTTTGCTTACTACTGCGATTAAATTTCAACCAGTTTGTTCCATGTATGATTGGTTACAGTGTTCACCAGGGACACTCTGAAAAAGAGAGACACATATAATGAAACAGATAGTGAAACAATTAGTAAAACAGGTAGTGAAACAGTGCTTTGGTCTGAGTAGAGCATTATCAAATCACACTGTATCTAGCCGTGACTTGATAAAGCTGTACTCAGAGTGAAAAATTATCCTTTTTTTCCCCCAAAAGATCAACAGTACACCTTTTTGGATGTACGAAAAGTGATATGGACCCAGGTACTTCATGGAGGAACTTATTAAACCGCAGGATATGCTAGCACTAGCCTTCAGTATTCACTAGCATTAGCCCTCAGTATTCACTAGCACTAGCTCTCAGTATTAACTAGCACTAGCTCTCGGTATTCACTAGAAATAGCCCTCAGTATTCACTAGCATTAGCCCTCAGTATTTACTAGCACTAGCCCTCAGTATTCACTAATACTAACCCTCAGTATTCACTAACACTGGCCCTCAATATTCACTAGCACTAGCCCTCAGTATTCACTAGCACTAGCCCTCAGTATTCACTAGCACTAGCCCTCAGTATTCACTAGCACTAGCCCTCCGTATTCACTAGCACTAGCCCTCAGTATTCACTAGCACTAGCCCTCAGTATTCACTAGCACTAGCCCTCAGTATTCACTATCACTAGCCCTCTGTATTCACTATCACTAACCCTCAGTATTCACTAGCACTAGCCCTCAGTATTCACTAGCACTAGCCCTCAGTATTCACTATCACTAGCCCTCTGTATTCACTATCACTAACCCTCAGTATTCACTAGCATTAGCCCTCAGTATTTACTAGCACTAGCCCTCAGTATTCACTAATACTAACCCTCAGTATTCACTAACACTGGCCCTCAATATTCACTAGCACTAGCCCTCAGTATTCACTAGCACTAGCCCTCAGTATTCACTAGCACTAGCCCTCAGTATTCACTAGCACTAGCCCTCCGTATTCACTAGCACTAGCCCTCAGTATTCACTAGCACTAGCCCTCAGTATTCACTAGCACTAGCCCTCAGTATTCACTATCACTAGCCCTCTGTATTCACTATCACTAACCCTCAGTATTTACAAACAATAGCCCTCAGCATTCGCTAGCACTAACCCTCAGTATTTACTAGCACTAGCCCTCAGTATTCACTAGCACTAGCCATCAGTATTCACTAGCACTAGCCCTCAGTATTCACTAGCACTAGCCCTCCGTATTCACTAGCACTAGCCCTCAGTATTCACTAGCACTAGCCCTCAGTATTCACTAGCACTAGCCCTCAGTATTCACTATCACTAGCCCTCTGTATTCACTATCACTAACCCTCAGTATTCACTAGCACTAGCCCTCAGTATTCACTATCACTAGCCCACAGTATTCACTAGCACTAGCCCTCAGTATTCACTATCACTAGCCCTCAGTATTCACTAGCACTAGCCCTCAGTATTCACTAACACTAGCCCTCAGTATTCACTAGCACTAGCCCTCAGTATTTACTATCACTAGCCCTCAGTATTCACTATCACTAACCCTCAGTATTCACTAGCACTAGCCCTCAGTATTCACTATCACTAGCCCTCAGTATTCACTAGCACTAGTCCTCAGTATTCACTATCACTAGCCCTCAGTATTCACTAGCACTAGCCCTCAGTATTCACTATCACTAGCCCTCAGTATTCACTAGCACTAGCCCTCAGTATTCACTAGCACTAGCCCTCAGTATTCACTAGCACTAACCCTCAGTATTCACTATCACTAGCCCTCAGTATTCACTAGCACTAGCCCTCAGTATTCACTATCACTAGCCCTCAGTATTCACTAGCACTAGCCCTCAGTATTCACTAGCACTAGCCCTCAGTATTCACTAGCACTAGCCCTCAATATAGCACTAGCACTAACACTAGCCCTCAGTATTCACTAGCACTAGCCCTCAGTATTCACTAGCACTAGCCCTCAGTATTCACTAGCACTAGCCCTCAGTATTCACTAGCACTAGCCCTCAGTATTTACTAGCACTAGCCCTCAGTATTCACTAGCACTAGCCCTCAGTATTCACTAGCACTAGCCCTCAGTATTCACTAGCACTAGCCCTCAGTATTCACTAGCACTAGCCCTCAGTATTCACTAGCACTAGCCCTCAGTATTCACTAGCACTAGCCCTCAGTATTCACTAGCACTAGCCCTCAGTAGTCTTTGGATAAACAGCCTGGATAGTGTGTATATACGTAGACACACTCGCTGAGATTACTCAATTTTTTCCTTCAGTCTCGTGAGAATGGTTTTTGAAGCGTAAGTTTACAGTCAACAGTGAAGTCTGACGGTGGCTTTCCCATCATCTTATCGTCAACTCTGAAAAAAAAAACACACGTTAGACTAATGTAGGTACTGACCAGCGTTGTAGGCACTTCAACCCTCCAATATCCGAAGACTATGTTCAACGTTACCGCTACCGTGGGCACAGCAACAACAGCAGCAACAACAGCAGCAGCAATAGCAGCAACAGCAGCAATAGCAACAACAACATCAGTAGCAGCAGCAATAGCAGCAACAACTACAACAGCAGCAGTAGCATCAACAACAGCAGTAGCAACAACAGCAGCAATAGCAGCAACAGCAGCAACAACAGCAGTAGCAGCAACAGCACTAGCACCAACACACCGTGCATTTGTGCATGTGTGCTGTGCATGACACAACTAGCTGTGGTCATAGTGGTACCATCCACTAGTCGAAGTAGGTCTTCGTCCAAAGGTTGAACAAGTGTTGAAGAATTCTTTGTAACAAGATCCCATGATGCTGCAGTGTCTGACACTGCAGCATCAAAGAATTCTTCAACACTTGTTTAACCTTTGGACGAAGAACAACTAGCTGTGCATGATACAACTAGCTCAGCATGACACAACTAGCTGTGCATGATACAACTAGCTGTGCATGATACAACTAGCTGTGCATGATACAACTAGCTGTGCATGATACAACTAGCTGTGCATGATACAACTAGCTGCGCATGACACAACTAGCTGTGCATGACACAACTAGCTGTGCATGACACAATTAGCTGTGCATGACACAACTAGCTGTGCATGATACAACTAGCTGTGCATGATACAACTAGCTGTGTATGATACAACTAGCTGCGCATGACACAACTAGCTGTGCATGATACAACTAGCTGTGCATGACACAACTAGCTGTGCATGACACAATTAGCTGTGCATGACACAACTAGCTGTGCATGATACAACTAGCTGTGCATGACACAACTAGCTGTGCATGATACAACTAGCTGTGCATGACACAACTAGCTGTGCATGACACAACTAGCTGTGCATGATACAACTAGCTGTGCATGATACAACTAGCTGTGCATGACACAATTAGCTGTGCATGACACAACTAGCTGTGCATGATACAACTAGCTGTGCATGATACAACTAGCTGTGCATGATACAACTAGCTGTGCATGATACAACTAGCTGTGCATGATACAACTAGCTGTGCATGACACAACTAGCTGTGCATGACACAACTAGCTGTGCATGATACAACTAGCTGTGCATGACACAACTAAGAACATAAGAATATAAGAAAGGAGGAACACTGCAGCAGGCCTGTTGGCCCATACTAGGCAGGTCCTTTACAATCCATCCCACTAACAAAACATTTGACCAACCCAGTTTTCAATGCTACCCAAGAAATAAGCTCTGATGTGCAAGTCCCACTCAAATCCAACCCCTCCCACTCATGTACTTATCCAACCTAAATTTGAAACTACCCAAAGTCCTAGCCTCAATAACCCAACTAGGTAGACTGTTCCACTCATCAACTACCCTATTTCCAAACCAATACTTTCCTATGTCCTTTCTAAATCTAAACTTATCTAATTTAAATCCATTTCTGCCGGTTCTCTCTTGGAGAGATATCCTCGAGACCTTATTAATATCCCCTTTATTAATACCTATGTTCCACTTATACACTTCGATCAGGTCTCCCCTCATTCTTCGTCTAACAAGTGAATGTAACTTAAGAGTCTTCATAAGGAAGATTTCTAATGCTTTATATTAATTTAGTCATCCTACGCTGAATGTTTTCTAACGAATTTATGTCCATTCTGTAATATGGAGACCAGAATTGAGCTGCATAATCTAGGTGAGACCTTACTAATGATGTATAAAGCTGTAGTATAACCTCTGGACTTCTGTTGCTTACACTTCTTGATATAAATCCCAATAATCTATTTGCCTTATTACGTACGCTTAGGCATTGCTGTCTTGGTTTAAGGTTGCTGCTCACCATAACCCCCAAGTCCTTTTCGCAATCTGTATGGCTAAGTTCTACATCATTTGGTATTGTATACCATTTTGATGTTCATCATTTAACTTACAAGTGCTAGGGTTATGGACACTTCCGAGCTTCAAAACCTTGCATTTATCTACATTGAACTGCATCTGCCACTTTTCTGACCAAGAATAGAGTTTGTTTAAATCCTCCTGAAGTTCCCTAACATCTACGTTTGAATCAATTATCCTACCTATCTTTGTGTCATCGGCGAATTTGCTCATATCACTAGTAATTCCCTCATCAAGATCATTGATATATATTATAAACAACAACGGGCCCAAGACCGATCCCTGTGGAACGCCACTTGTTACAGATCCCCACTCGGATTTAACCCCATTTATGGACACTGCTTCCTGTCTGTAAGCCATGACTCGATCCACGAGAGCACTTTTTCCTCAATGCCATGAGCTGCCACTTTCTTTAACAGTCTTTGGTGCGGAACTCTATCAAAAGCCTTACTAAAATCTAAGTAAATAATATCAAATTCTTTATCGTGGTCAACAGCCTCAAAAGCTTTACTGAAGAAAGTTAATAAATTAATTAGACAAGACCGGCCTCTTGTGAATCCATGCTGAGTATCATTAATCAAGCTATGCTTATCGAGATGGCTTCTTATAATCTCAGCTATAATTGACTAGTAATTTGCCTACAATTGAGGTCAGGCTTATTGGGCGGTAATTTGACGGTAACGACTTGTCCCCTGTTTTAAAAATAGGAATTACATTAGCCATCTTCCACATATCAGACACTACACCTGTTTGAAGAGATAAATTAAAAATATTAGTTAATATTTCACAGAGTTCCATTTTGCATTCCTTAAGAACCCTTGAAAAAACCTCATCAGGACCCGGCGACTTATTTTGCTTCAGTCTGTCTATCTGCTTCACAATCATTTCACTAGTGACTGTGATGTTACATAATTTATCTTGTAATAAAGTTGGTAGAATTACCGACAATATGTAAAGTAAAAGGACACAAGTGCAACTAATGTGACATTTTATTGTGGCAACGTTTCGCTCTCCAGGAGCTTTATCAAGCCATTAGGTAATGGCTTGATAAAGCTCCTGGAGAGCGAAACGTTGCCACAATGAAATGTCACATTAGTTGCACTTGTGTCCTTTTACTTTACATAATTTATCTTATTCTAGCCCACTGTAAAAATTAGTTACTGGAATATTGTTAGTGTCTTCCTGTGTAAAAACTGAGAGAAAATAATTATTTAAAATCGAGCACATTTCATTCTCTTTGTCAGTAAGATGCCCATAGTTATTTTTGAGGGGACATATCTTATCTCTAACTTTTGTTCTATAGACCTGGAAAAAACTTTTTGGGTTAGTTTTAGAATCCCTAGCAACTTTAATTTCATAGTCCCTTTTAGCTTTTCTTATCCCCTTTTTAATGTCCCTCTTAATGCCAATATACTGATTCATAAGATGACCCTCACCTCTTTTGATACGCCTATAAATTCCTTTCTTATGCCCTAGTAGAGATTTCAGCCTATTATTCATCCATTTTGGGTCATTTCTATTTGATCTAATTTCTTTATACGGGATAAACGTTCTTTGAGCAGCATGTATAGTGTTCAGAAAACTGTCATATTGATAGCTCTCTTCGTTACCCCAGTCAACAGATGATAAGTGTTCTCTAAGCCCATCGTAATCTGCTAAGCGAAAATCTGGGACTGTTACTGAGTTGTCCCTACTATCATACTTCCATTCTATGCTAAAGGTAATTGATTTGTGATCGCTTGTGCCAAGTTCCTCATTAATTTCTAAATTATTAACAAGGGTTTCCTTGTTCGCCAGAACCAAATCAAGTAGGTTATTACCCCTTGTAGGTTCTGTCACAAACTGCTTCAAAAAACATTCCTGAACTACTTCTAAGAAGTCATTTGATTCTAAATTCCCAGTCAAGAAATTCCAATCAATGTGACTAAAGTTAAAATCACCTAGAATTACTACATTATCGTGCCTTGTGGCCTTAACAATTTCCTCCCACAGTAATTTCCCTTGGTCCCTATCTAAGTTTGGGGGACGGTATATCACTCCTAGAATCAATTTTTTATGCCTCTCTGAAAATTCTATTCAGACAGACTCTGTATGTGTTACCTCAGACTTAATACCCATTTTTATGCAACAGTTCAAGTGATCTCGGACATACAATGCCACCCCACCCCTCTTCCCGATACTTCTATCTACTTGGAACAATTTAAAACCCTGAATGTGACATTCCGAAGGCATGTCTCGACTTTTGGAATTAAACCATGTCTCAGTGATTGCAAATACATCAATGTTACCTGCACTAGAAACTAATCTCAACTCATCCATCTTATTCCTAGCACTACGGCAATTAGCATAACATAATTTTAAAGACCCTCCCTTCTCTTTACCCTTCCTGCTCAAATCTGTTTTTTCACTAAACCTATTACTGTCCTTGTCGCCTAGTGCCATTGGCTTTCCAATATCCACCTCATTCTGCCTATTACTAGTTTCCCTAGAACTCATAGTATTACTACAGGGGCCCGAGACTGTTCAACTGCCTCCCAGCATACATAAGGGGGATTACCAACAGACCCCTGGCAGTCTACAAGCTGGCACTGGACAAGCACCTAAAGTCGGTTCCTGACCAGCCGGGCTGTGGCTCGTACGTTGGTTTGCGTGCAGCCAGCAGCAACTGCCTGGTTGATCAGGCTCTGATCCACCAGGAGGCCTGGTCACAGACCGGGCCGCGGGGGCGTTGACCCCCGGAACTCTCTCCAGGTAAACTGGGACTTCACTGTATTCACGCCAAAACCCATACCACTATCCATTCCTAGTTTAAAGACCTAACAGCTCCCTCCACTGCCGTTGCCAGTGCCCCCACCCCAGACCTAGATAAGTGAACCCCATCCCTGGCATACATGTCATTTCTGCCATAAAAGAGATCCCAGTTGTTAATG
This sequence comes from Cherax quadricarinatus, assembly GCF_038502225.1. NCBI lineage: Eukaryota > Metazoa > Arthropoda > Malacostraca > Decapoda > Parastacidae > Cherax > Cherax quadricarinatus. The sequence continues at coordinate 67,027,194 of NC_091295.1, read as the reverse complement.
AATGTTACCGCATTTTCCTTACAGTATTTGTCCAGCCAGCAATTGACACCAATTGCCCAGGACAACCATTCGTTTCCAATTCCTCTCCTTGGCAAAATACCACATATGACAGGGTTCCCACCCTTCTTCCTAATTATCTCTATTGCTGACATGATACAACTAGCTGTGCATGATACAAGTAGCTGTGCATGATACAAGTAGCTGTGCATGATACAACTAGCTGTGCATGATACAACTAGCTGTGCATGATACAACTAGCTGTGCATGATACAACTAGCTGTGCATGATACAACTAGCTGTGCATGATACAACTAGCTGTGCATGACACAACTAGCTGTGCATGATACAACTAGCTGCGCATGACACAACTAGCTGTGCATGACACAACTAGCTGTGCATGAAACAACTAGCTGTGCATGATACAACTAGCTGTGCATGACACAACTAGCTGTGCATGACACAACTAGCTGTGCATGACACAACTAGCTGTGCATGACACAACTAGCTGTGGATTGTGTAGTGTTATCTGCCACAAAATTTCATAACAGTGGACAGAAAAATCAGTTTCCCATTATGATCTATGCTGATATTATCGAGTCAGATTAATATTTAAGATGAACTTACCATCTCTGATGGGAAGACAGTACTTCCCACAGTGGTGAAGGCAGTACTTCCCACAGTGGTGAAGACAGTACTTCCCACAGTGGTGAAGGCAGTACTTCCCACAGTGGTGAAGACAGTACTTCCCACAGTGGTGAAGACAGTACTTCCCACAGTGGTGAAGACAGTACTTCCCACAGTGGTGAAGGCAGTACTTCCCACAGTGGTGAAGACAGTACTTCCCACAGTGGTGAAGGCAGTACTTCCCACAGTGGTGAAGACAGTACTTCCCACAATGGTGAAGACAGTACTTCCCACAGTGGTGAAGGCAGTACTTCCCACAGTGGTGAAGACAGTACTTCCCACAGTGGTGAAGACAGTACTTCCCAAAGTAGTGAAGACAGTGCTTCCCACAGTAGTGAAGACAGTACTTCCCAAAGTAGTGAAGACAGTACTTCCCACAGTAGTGAAGACAGTGCTTCCCACAGTGGTGAAGACAGTACTTCCCACAGTAGTGAAGACAGTGCTTCCCACAGTGGTGAAGACAGTACTTCCCACAGTAGTGAAGGCAGTACTTCCCACAGTGGTGAAGACAGTACTTCCCACAGTAGTGAAGACAGTGCTTCCCACAGTGGTGAAGACAATACTTCCCACAGTGGTGAAGACAGTACTTCTCACAGTGGTGAAGACAGTACTTCCCACAGTGGTGAAGACAGTACTTCCCAGAGTGGCGAAGACAGTACTTCCCACAGTAGTGACGACAGTGCTTCCCACAGTGGTGAAGACAATACTTCCCACAGTGGTGAAGAGAGTGCTTCCCACAGTGGTGAAGGCAGTACTTCCCACAGTGGTGAAGACAGTGCTTCCCACAGTGGTGAAGACAGTACTTCCCACAGTAGTGAAGACAGTACTTCCCACAGTGGTGAAGACAGTACTTCCCACAGTGGTGAAGACAGTACTTCCCACAGTGGTGAAGACAGTGCTTCCCACAGTGGTGATGACAGTACTTCCCACAGTGGTGAAGACAGTACTTCCCACAGTGGTGAAGTCAGTACTTCCCACAGTGGTGAAGACAGTACTTCCCACAGTGGTGAAGACAGTACTTAACACAGTAGTGAAGACAGTACTTCCCACAGTGGTGAAGACAGTACTTCCCACAGTGGTGAAGTCAGTACTTCCCACAGTGGTGAAGACAGTACTTCCCACAGTGGTGAAGACAGTACTTAACACAGTAGTGAAGACAGTACTTCCCACAGTGGTGAAGACAGTACTTCCCACAGTGGTGAAGAAAGTACTTAACACAGTAGTGAAGACAGTACTTCCCACAGTGGTGAAGACAGTACTTCCCACAGTGGTGAAGACAGTACTTCCCACAGTGGTGAAGACAGTACTTCCCACAGTGGTGAAGACAGTACTTCTCACAGTGGTGAAGGCAGTACTTCCCACAGTGGTGAAGACAGTACTTCCCACAGTGGTGAAGACAGTACTTCCCACAGTGGTGAAGACAGTACTTCCCACAGTGGTGAAGACAGTACTTCCCACAGTGGTGAAGACAGTACTTCCCACAGTGGTGAAGACAGTACTTCCCACAGTGGTGAAGACAGTACTTCCCACAGTAGTGTGAAGACAGTAACAGTGGTGAAGACAGTACTTCCCACAGTGGTGAAGACAGTACTTCCCACAGTGGTGAAGACAGTACTTCCCACAGTGGTGAAGACAGTACTTCCCACAGTGGTGAAGACAGTACTTCCCACAGTGGTGAAGACAGTACTTCCCACAGTGGTGAAGACAGTACTTCCCACAGTGGTGAAGACAGTACTTTCTCACTGTGGTGAAGACAGTACTTCCCACAGTGGTGAAGACAGTACTTCCCACAGTGGTGAAGACAGTACTTCCCACAGTGGTGAAGACAGTACTTCCCACAGTGGTGAAGACAGTACTTCCCACAGTGGTGAAGACAGTACTTCCCACAGTAGTGAAGACAGTACTTCCCACAGTGGTGAAGACAGTACTTCCCACAGTGGTGAAGGCAGTACTTCCCACAGTGGTGAAGACAGTACTTCCCACAGTGGTGAAGACAGTACTTCCCACAGTAGTGAAGACAGTACTTCCCACAGTGGTGAAGCCAGTACTTCCCACAGTGGTGAAGATAGTACTTCCCACAGTGGTGAAGTCAGTACTTCCCACAGTGGTGAAGACAGTACTTCCCACAGTGGTGAAGTCAGTACTTCCCACAGTGGTGAAGACAGTACTTCCCACAGTGGTGAAGGCAGTACTTCCCACAGTGGTGAAGACAGTACTTCCCACAGTGGTGAAGGCAGTACTTCCCACAGTGTTGAAGACAGTACTTCCCACAGTGGTGAAGGCAGTACTTCTCACAGTGGTGAAGACAGTACTTCCCACAGTGGTGAAGACAGTACTTCTCACAGTGGTGAAGACAGTACTTCCCACAGTGGTGAAGGCAGTACTTCCCACAGTGGTGAAGACAGTACTTCCCACAGTGGTGAAGGAAGTACTTCCCACAGTGGTGAAGGCAATACTTCCCACTGTGGTGTAGGCAGTACTTCCCACAGTTGTAAAGACAATACTTCCCACAGTGGTGAAGGTAGTACTTCCCACAGTGGTGAAGGCAGTACTTCTCACAGTGGTGAAGACAGTACTTCCCACAGTGGTGAAGGAAGTACTTCCCACAGTGGTGAAGACAGTACTTCCCACAGTGGTGAAGGAAGTACTTCCCACAGTTGTGAAGACAGTACTTCCCACAGTGGTGAAGGAAGTACTTCCCACAGTGGTGAAGACAGTACTTCCCACAGTGGTGAAGGCAGTACTTCTCACAGTGGTGAAGACAGTACTTCCCACAGTGGTGAAGGAAGTACTTCCCACAGTGGTGAAGGTAGTACTTCCCACAGTGGTGAAGGCAGTACTTCTCACAGTGGTGAAGACAGTACTTCCCACAGTGGTGAAGACAGTACTTCCCACAGTGGTGAAGACAGTACTTCCCACAGTGGTGAAGACAGTACTTCCCACAGTGGTGAAGGCAGTACTTCCCACAGTGGTGAAGACAGTACTTCCCACAGTACTAGAACTTAAGTGCTAGTATAACGAGGGGGACTCCACTTGTTATACTCTTAACACCTGGTTCACTGGTCGGGAGGTTCACTGGTCGGGAGGTTCACTGGTCGGAAGGTTCACTGGTCGGGAGGTTCACTGGTCGGGAGGTTCACTGGTCGGGAGGTTCACTGGTCGGAAGGTTTACTGGTCGGGAGGTTCACTGGTCGGGAGGTTCACTGGTCGGGAGGTTCACTGGTCGGGAGGTTCACTGGTCGGAAGGTTCACTGGTCGGGAGGTTCACTGGTCGGGAGGTTCACTGGTCGAGAGGTTCACTGGTCGGGAGGTTCACTGGTCGGGAGGTTCACTGGTCGAGAGGTTCACTGGTCGGGAGGTTCACTGGTCGGGAGGTTCACTGGTCGGGAGGTTCACTGGTCGGGAGGTTCACTGGTCGGGAGGGCACACATCTATGGGTGTGACATACACCGTATAAAAATAACGTTCTCTAAGCATGCCACACTTTGCCTCCGTATCCATTCACACTTTAATTTTGTATGGTGTCAACACCACTTGGTTCCGGGGAGTTACACTTCCACTTCTTAATTTTGTGTCTTCTGCAAATTTTCTTCCATGTTTAATGCGCTGCATTTCACGCATTTTCCTTCTGAATTTCTCGCCATCAGTGTGTGTGTGTGTGTGTGTGTGTGTGTGTGTGTGTGTGTGTTAGTTACCATTTTGTCCAAGGCACATGTCGATTAGACACTAGGCCTCTTGTATATGGGTGCGTGCGTGCGTGCGTGCGTGCGTGCGGGCGGGCGGGCGTGCGGGCGTGTGTGTGTGTGTGTGTGTGTGTGTGTGTGTGTGTGTGTGTACTCACCTAGTTCTCACCTAGTTGAGGTTGCGGGGGTCGAGTCCGAGCTCCTGGCCCCGCCTCTTCACTGGTCGCTACTAGGTCACTCTCCCTGAACCATGAGCTTTATCATACCTCTGCTTAAAGCTATGTATGGATCCTGTCTTCACTACATCGCTTCCCAAACTATTCCACTTCCTGACTACTCTGTGGCTGAAGAAATACTTCCTAACATCCCTGTGATTCATCTGTGTCTTCAACTTCCAACTGTGTCCCCTTGTTGCTGTGTCCCATCTCTGGAACATCCTGTCTTTGTCCACCTTGTCAATTCCTCTCAG
>NC_091295.1:67007358-67014858 GCF_038502225.1 Cherax quadricarinatus | reverse complement strand
TAAGTCTCCTACCTCAGGTTGACACTACATAAGTCTCCCACTTCAGGCTGACACTACATAAGTCTCCTACCTCAGGTTGACACTACATAAGTCTCCCACTTCAGGCTGACACTACATAAGTCTCCCACTTCAGGCTGACACTACATAAGTCTCCTACCTCAGGTTGACACTACATAAGTCTCCTACCTCAGGCTGACACTACATAAGTCTCCTACCTCAGGCTGGCACTACATAAGTCTCCTACCTCAGGTTGACACTACATAAGTCTCCCACCTCAGGCTGACACTACATAAGTCTCCCACCTCAGGCTGACACTACATAAGTCTCCCACCTCAGGCTGACACTACCCAAGTGTCCCACCTCAGGCTGACACTACATAAGTCTCTCACCTCAGGCTTACACTACATAAGTCTCCCACCTCAGGCTGACACTACATAAGTCTCCCACCTCAGGCTGACACTACATAAGTCTCCCACCTCAGGTTGACACTACATAAGTCTCCCACCTCAGGCTGACACTACATAAGTCTACCACCTCAGGTTGACACTACATAAGTCTCCCACCTCAGGCTGACACTACATAAGTCTCCCACCTCAGGCTGACACTACATAAGTCTCCCACCTCAGGTTGACACTACATAAGTCTCCCACCTCAGGCTGACACTACATAAGTCTACCACCTCAGGCTGACACTACATAAGTCTCTCACCTCAGGCTGACACTACATAAGTCTCCCAACTCAGGTTGACACTACCCAAGTCTTCCACCTCAGGCTGACACTACATAAATCTCCCACCTCAGGCTGACACTACATAAGTCTACCACCTCAGGCTGACACTACATAAGTTTCCCACCTCAGGCTGACACTACATAAGTCTACCACCTCAGGTTGACACTACATAAGTCTCCCACCTCAGGTTGACACTACATAAGTCTCCCACCTCAGGCTGACACTACATAAGTCTACCACCTCAGGCTGACACTACATAAGTCTACCACCTCAGGTTGACACTACATAAGTCTCCCACCTCAGGTTGACATTACATAAGTCTCCCACCTCAGGCTGACACTACATAAGTCTACCACCTCAGGCTGACACTACATAAGTCTCCCACCTCAGGCTGACACTACATAAGTCTACCACCTCAGGTTGACACTACATAAGTCTCCCACCTCAGGTTGACACTATATAAGTCTCCCACCTCAGGCTGACACTACATAAGTCTCCCACCTCAGGCTGACACTACATAAGTCTACCACCTCAGGTTGACACTACATAAGTCTCCCACCTCAGGTTGACACTACATAAGTCTCCCACCTCAGGCTGATACTACATAAGTCTACCACCTCAGGCTGACACTACATAAGTCTCCCACCTCAGGTTGACACTACATAAGTCTACCACCTCAGGTTGACACTACATAAGTCTCCCACCTCAGGCTGACACTACATAAGTCTACCACCTCAGGTTGACACTACATAAGTCTCCCACCTCAGGCTGACACTACATAAGTCTACCACCTCAGGCTGACACTACATAAGTCTCCCACCTCAGGCTGACACTACATAAGTCTACCACCTCAGGTTGACACTACATAAGTCTCCCACCTCAGGCTGACACTACATAAGTCTACCACCTCAGGCTGACACTACATAAGTCTCCCACCTCAGGCTGACACTACATAAGTCTACCACCTCAGGTTGACACTACATAAGTCTCCCACCTCAGGCTGACACTACATAAGTCTACCACCTCAGGTTGACACTACATAAGTCTCCCACCTCAGGCTGACACTACATAAGTCTACCACCTCAGGCTGACACTACATAAGTCTCCCACCTCAGGCTGACACTACATAAGTCTACCACCTCATGTTGACACTACATAAGTCTCCCACCTCAGGCTGACACTACATAAGTCTACCACCTCAGGTTGACACTACATAAGTCTCCCACCTCAGGCTGACACTACATAAGTCTCCCACCTCAGGCTGACACTACATAAGTCTACCACCTCAGGCTGACACTACACAAGTCTCCTACCTCAGGTTGACACTACATAAGTCTCCCACCTCAGGCTGACACTACATAAGTCTACCACCTCAGGTTGACACTACATAAGTCTCCCACCTCAGGTTGACACTACATAAGTTTCCCACCTCAGGCTGACACTACATAAGTCTACCACCTCAGGTTGACACTACATAAGTCTCCCACCTCAGGTTGACACTACATAAGTCTCCCACCTCAGGCTGACACTACATAAGTCTCCCACCTCAGGCTGACACTACATAAGTCTACCACCTCAGGTTGACACTACATAAGTCTCCCACCTCAGGCTGACACTACATAAGTCTACCACCTCAGGCTGACACTACATAAGTCTACCACCTCAGGTTGACACTACATAAGTCTACCACCTCAGGTTGACACTACATAAGTCTCCCACCTCAGGCTGACACTACATAAGTCTCCCACCTCAGGCTGACACTACATAAGTCTACCACCTCAGGCTGACACTACATAAGTCTACCACCTCAGGCTGACACTACATAAGTCTCCCACCTCAGGCTGACACTACATAAGTCTACCACCTCAGGCTGACACTACATAAGTCTCCCACCTCAGGCTGACACTACATAAGTCTCCCACCTCAGGCTGACACTACATAAGTCTACCACCTCAGGCTGACACTACATAAGTCTCCCACCTCAGGCTGACACTACATAAGTCTCCCACCTCAGGCTGACACTACATAAGTCTCCCACCTCAGGCTGACACTACATAAGTCTACCACCTCAGGCTGACACTACATAAGTCTACCACCTCAGGCTGACACTACATAAGTCTCCCACCTCAGGCTGACACTACATAAGTCTACCACCTCAGGCTGACACTACATAAGTCTCCCACCTCAGGCTGACACTACATAAGTCTCCCACCTCAGGTTGACACTACATAAGTCTACCACCTCAGGCTGACACTACATAAGTCTCCCACCTCAGGCTGACACTACATAAGTCTCCCACCTCAGGCTGACACTACATAAGTCTCCCACCTCAGGCTGACACTACATAAGTCTCCCACCTCAGGCTGACACTACATAAGTCTCCCACCTCAGGTTGACACTACATAAGTCTACCACCTCAGGCTGACACTACATAAGTCTCCCACCTCAGGCTGACACTACATAAGTCTCCCACCTCAGGCTGACACTACATAAGTCTACCACCTCAGGCTGACACTACATAAGTCTACCACCTCAGGCTGACACAACACTATGCATGTAGCAACGCTCGTGCATCCAATGTCGCTACATGAAAAAAAAAGGATCTCGGCCTGGTCACAGACCTGGCCGGGGGGGGGGGCGCTGACCTCTGAAACTCACTCCAGGTATACTCCAGGTATACTCCAGGTATACTTACCTTCAGCAAAGCCTCCCCCGTTCCCCTCCCCCTCAAAAGACCTCCCTCTTCCCACCCCCTCACATCCTTAGCTGCGGAATACCTGGAAGATACCTGGAGAGGGTTTCAAGAGGTCAATGCCCCCTGCGGCCCGGTCTGTGACCAGGTCTCGCGAGCCCCCGCCTACCCCGGTGACCACTTGACCCTTCCTCAACCCTCCTATCTGTGACCTGCCCCTCATCTTCCCTCCTCACACGGGGGGTGGGATCCTCCCCCCTCTCCCTCTCATTACTCAGGGTGTCCAGGTAACATTAGCCACACTACGCGCTAATTAACCAGGTGATTACCTTGTTAATGCTGGCCGCGGGGGGAGATGAAGGGGAGGGAGGAGGGGAAGGGAGGGGAGAGGGGAAAGTGGTAACCTGCCGTGAACCATCGTGTCACGCGGCACCTATATGTACATATATATATATATATATATATATATATATATATGTACATATATATATATATATATGTACATATATATATATATATGAGGTGAAGGTTTATAAACTAAAAGAGGAGGCAGTTAGGGTAAGATATAAACAGCTATTGGAGGATAGATGGGCTAATGAGAGCATAGGCAATGGGGTCGAAGAGGTATGGGGTAGGTTTAAAAATGTAGTGTTAGAGTGTTCAGCAGAAGTTTGTGGTTACAGGAAAGTGGGTGCAGGAGGGAAGAGGAGCGATTGGTGGAATGATGATGTAAAGAGAGTAGTAAGGGAGAAAAAGTTAGCATATGAGAAGTTTTTACAAAGTAGAAGTGATGCAAGGAGGGAAGAGTATATGGAGAAAAAGAGAGAAGTTAAGAGAGTGGTGAAGCAATGTAAAAAGAGAGCAAATGAGAGAGTGGGTGAGATGTTATCAACAAATTTTGTTGAAAATAAGAAAAAGTTTTGGAGTGAGATTAACAAGTTAAGAAAGCCTAGAGAACAAATGGATTTGTCAGTTAAAAATAGGAGAGGAGAGTTATTAAATGGAGAGTTAGAGGTATTGGGAAGATGGAAGGAATATTTTGAGGAATTGTTAAATGTTGATGAAGATAGGGAAGCTGTGATTTCGTGTATAGGGCAAGGAGGAATAACATCTTGTAGGAGTGAGGAAGAGCCAGTTGTGAGTGTGGGGGAAGTTCGTGAGGCAGTAGGTAAAATGAAAGGGGGTAAGGCAGCCGGGATTGATGGGATAAAGATAGAAATGTTAAAAGCAGGTGGGGATATAGTTTTGGAGTGGTTGGTGCAATTATTTAATAAATGTATGGAAGAGGGTAAGGTACCTAGGGATTGGCAGAGAGCATGCATAGTTCCTTTGTATAAAGGCAAAGGGGATAAAAGAGAGTGCAAAAATTATAGGGGGATAAGTCTGTTGAGTGTACCTGGTAAAGTGTATGGTAGAGTTATAATTGAAAGAATTAAGAGTAAGACGGAGAATAGGATAGCAGATGAACAAGGAGGCTTTAGGAAAGGTAGGGGGTGTGTGGACCAGGTGTTTACAGTGAAACATATAAGTGAACAGTATTTAGATAAGGCTAAAGAGGTCTTTGTGGCATTTATGGATTTGGAAAAGGCGTATGACAGGGTGGATAGGGGGGCAATGTGGCAGATGTTGCAAGTGTATGGTGTAGGAGGTAGGTTACTGAAAGCAGTGAAGAGTTTTTACGAGGATAGTGAGGCTCAAGTTAGAGTATGTAGGAAAGAGGGAAATTTTTTCCCAGTAAAAGTAGGCCTTAGACAAGGATGTGTGATGTCACCGTGGTTGTTTAATATATTTATAGATGGGGTTGTAAGAGAAGTAAATGCGAGGGTCTTGGCAAGAGGCGTGGAGTTAAAAGATAAAGAATCACACACAAAGTGGGAGTTGTCACAGCTGCTCTTTGCTGATGACACTGTGCTCTTGGGAGATTCTGAAGAGAAGTTGCAGAGATTGGTGGATGAATTTGGTAGGGTGTGCAAAAGAAGAAAATTAAAGGTGAATACAGGAAAGAGTAAGGTTATGAGGATAACAAAAAGATTATGTGATGAAAGATTGAATATCAGATTGGAGGGAGAGAGAATGGAGGAGGTGAACGTATTCAGATATTTGGGAGTGGACGTGTCAGCGGATGGGTCTATGAAAGATGAGGTGAATCATAGAATTGATGAGGGAAAAAGAGTGAGTGGTGCACTTAGGAGTCTGTGGAGACAAAGAACTTTGTCCTTGGAGGCAAAGAGGGGAATGTATGAGAGTATAGTTTTACCAACGCTCTTATATGGGTGTGAAGCGTGGGTGATGAATGTTGCAGCGAGGAGAAGGCTGGAGGCAGTGGAGATGTCATGTCTGAGGGCAATGTGTGGTGTGAATATAATGCAGAGAATTCGTAGTTTGGAAGTTAGGAGGAGGTGCGGGATTACCAAAACTGTTGTCCAGAGGGCTGAGGAAGGGTTGTTGAGGTGGTTCGGACATGTAGAGAGAATGGAGCGAAACAGAATGACTTCAAGAGTGTATCAGTCTGTAGTGGAAGGAAGGCGGGGTAGGGGTCGGCCTAGGAAGGGTTGGAGGGAGGGGGTAAAGGAGGTTTTGTGTGCGAGGGGCTTGGACTTCCAGCAGGCATGCGTGAGCGTGTTTGATAGGAGTGAATGGAGACAAATGGTTTTTAATACTTGACGTGCTGTTGGAGTGTGAGCAAAGTAACATTTATGAAGGGATTCAGGGAAACCGGCAGGCCGGACTTGAGTCCTGGAGATGGGAAGTACAGTGCCTGCACTCTGAAGGAGGGGTGTTAATGTTGCAGTTTAAAAACTGTAGTGTAAAGCACCCTTCTGGCAAGACAGTGATGGAGTGAATGATGGTGAAAGTTTTTCTTTTTCGGGCCACCCTGCCTTGGTGGGAGTCGGCCGGTGTGATGAAAAAAAAAAAAATATATTTATATATATATATTTACATATATATATATACACACACATATATATATATATATATATATATATATATATATATATATATATATATATATATATATATATATATATATATATATATATATATATATATATATATATATATATATTTATATATATATATATAATGTGTGTGTACTCACCTAGTTGAGGTTGCCTGGGTCGAGTCCAAGCTCCTGGCCCCGCCTCTTCACTGATCGCTACTAGGTCACTCTCCCTGAGCCGTGAGCTTTATCATACCTCTGCTTAAAGCTATGTATGGATCCTGCCTCCACTACATCGCTTCCCAAACTATTCCACTTACTGACTACTCTGTGGCTGAAGAAATACTTCCTAACATCCCTGTGATTCATCTGTGTCTTCAGCTTCCAACTGTGTCCCCTTGTTACTGTGTCCAATCTCTGGAACATCCTGTCTTTATCCACCTTGTCAATTCCTCTCAGTATTTTGTATGTCGTTATCATGTCCCCCCTATCTCTCCTTGTCCTCCAGTGTCGTCAGGTTGATTTCCCTTAACCTCTCTCGTAGGACATACCTCTTAGCTCTGGGACTAGTCTTGTTGCAAACCTTTGCAACAAGATACGTGCCGCAAAATGCCCTTCTCACACTATACCACTCACTTATTTATCCATACCTCACCTATGCTATTTGTGCTTGGGGATCAACTGCAGCAACACACCTAAAGCCAATAATAACCAAACAAAAAGCTGCAGTAAGAATAATCACTAAATCCCATCCCTGGCAGCACACCCCCCCACTCTTCAAAGATCTAAACTTACTCCCAGTTCAGTACATCCACACTTACTACTGTGCAATCTATATCTACAGGGCCTTAAACTCTAATATCAACCTTGACCTAAAACGCTTTCTTGATAGTTGTGACAGAACCCACAGGCATAACACCAGACACAAACATCTCTACGACATTCCCCGTGTCCGACTAAACCTTTACAAAAATTCAATGTATGTCAAAGGCCCTAAAATCTGGAATACCCTACCTGAGAACTCTAAAACTGCAGACACATTCATCACCTTCAAAACTACCATTAGAAAACATCTTATCTCCCTGATACACCCCGTCAACTAACTACACGAATACCACGTGGTGGTTCACACTTACAC
>NC_091295.1:66989858-66999858 GCF_038502225.1 Cherax quadricarinatus | reverse complement strand
CTCCTTCCTCACTCCGTCCTCACTCCTTCCCCTCCTCCTCCTCTCCTCCCTCCCCACTCCTTCCCTCACCTTCCTCCTACTCCTTCCCCTCACCTCCCTCCCTCCTCTTCCCCTCACTCCCTCACTCCTCCCTTCACTCCCTCCCTCTCCTTCCTCACTCCCTCCTCACTCCCTTCCCTTACTCCTCCCCTCTCCTTCCCTCACCCTCCCTCCCACTCCTCCCTTCCCTCCTACCCCTCCCTCCTCATCTCCACCCTCCCCTCACTCCTTCCCCTCACTCCCTCCCCTCCACTCCTTCCCTCACTCCCTCCCTCACTCCTTCCCTCACCCTCCCTCATCTCCTCCTCCTCACTCCTTCCCTCACTCCCTCCCTCACCTCCCTCCTCTCCCTCCCTCACTCCTTCCTCACTCCTCCCTCTCCTTCCTCACTCCCTCCCCTCACTCCTTCCCTCACCCTCCCTCTCTCCCTTCCTCACTCCTCCTCACTCCTTCCCTCACTCCTTCCTCCCACTCCTTCCTCCCATCCCTCCCTCCCTCTCCTCCCCTCCCCTCACTCCCTCCCTCCCCTCCTCCTTTTCTTCCTTCCCTCCCTCAGTCTCTCCCTCCCCTCCACTCCCTCCTCCTCCCTCCCTCCTCCTCCTCCTCTCCTACCCCCTTTAGTCTCTCCCTCCCGCACTCCCTCCCTCCATTACCATCAGTTCCAGGCAGCAATTTCCCACAGCGACTGGAAGGCTTCCCTCAAAGACATTGGCTGGGAAGCCTTGATAGTGGTAGATTGATGGTGGTAGTTTGATGGTGGTAGTTTGATGGTGGTAGTTTGATGGTGGTAGATTGATGGTGGTAGTTTGATGGTGGTAGTTTGATGGTGGTAGTTTGATGGTGGTAGATTGATGGTGGTAGTTTGATGGTGGTAGTTTGATGGTGGTAGTTTGATGGTGGTAGTTTGATGGTGGTAGTTTGATGGTGGTAGATTGATGGTGGTAGTTTGATGGTGGTAGTTTGATGGTGGTAGATTGATGGTGGTAGATTGATGGTGGTAGTTTGATGGTGGTAATTTGATAGTGGTAGATTGATGGTGGTAGTTTGATGGTAGTAGTTTGAAGGTGGTAGATTGATGGTGGTAGTGTGATGGTGGTAGTCTGATGGTTGTAGATTGATGGTGGTAGATTGATGGTGGTAGTTTGATGGTGGTAGTTTGAAGGTGGTAGTTTGATGGTGGTAGCTTGATGGTAGTAGTTTGGTGGTGGTAGATTGATAGTGGTAGTTTGATGGTGGTAGTTTGATGGTGGTAGTTTGATGGTGGTAGTTTGATGGTGGTAGTTTGATGGTGGTAGTTTGATGGTGGTAGTTTGATGGTGGTAGTTTGATGGTGGTAGTTTGATGGTGGTAGTTTGATGGTGGTAGTTTGATGGTGGTAGATTGATGGTGGTAGTTTGATGGTGGTAGTTTGATGGTGGTAGTTTGATGGTGGTAGTTTGATGGTGGTAGTTTGATGGTGGTAGATTGATGGTGGTAGATTGATGGTGGTAGTTTGATGGTGGTAGTTTGATGGTGGTAGTTTGATGGTGTTAGTTTAATGGTGGTAGTTTGATGGTGGTAGTTTGATGGTGGTAATTTGATTGTGGTAGATTCATGGTGGTAGTTTGATGGTGGTAGATTCATGGTGGTAGTTTGATGGTGGTAGATTCATGGTGGTAGATTGATGGTGGTACTTTGATGTTGTTATATTGATGGTGATAGTTTGTTGTAGTTTATTGGTGGTAGTTTCCCTACAAACTACCTACCCTCCATGCTACCTACCCTCCACACCATCTACCTTCCACACTGCCTTCCCTCCACACTACTATCCCTCCATGTTACCCTCCACTTAGTTTCCCTCCTCTTCGTCTCTGAGCTATTGAGTGGTGGTGAATTTGCTTAAAGATGAAGGGGCTTGAAAGATAGGGAAGGGAGGGAGGGAGGTGGAGGAGGGAGGGGAGGAGGAGGGGAAAGGGAGGAGGGAGGAGGAGGGAGGAGGAGGAGGAGGAGGAGGAGGAGGAGGAGGGGAGGAGGGATGGGGGAGGAGGAGGAGGAGGGAGGGAGGAGGAGGAGGAGGGAGAGGAGGAAGGATGGATGGAGGGATGGAGGATGGAAGGAGGGAGGAGGAGGGGAGGGGAGGGAGGAGGGGAGGAGGAGGGAGGAGGAGGGAGGAGGAGGGGAGGAGGGAGGAGGATGGAGGGGAGGAGGGAGGGAGAGAGGAGGGAGAAGGAGGGAAGGAAGGGAGAGGAGGAGAGAGAGAGAGAGAGGAGAGGAGAGAGAGAGAAGAGAGAGAGAGAGAGAGAGAGAGAGAGAGAGAGAGAGAGAAGAGAGAGAGGAGATAGAGAGAGAGAGAGAGAGAGAGAGGACAGACAGAGAGAGAGAGAATGAGAGAGAGAGAGAGAGAGAGAGAGAGTATGAGACCCTCTCTCTTTCTCTCTCTCCTTCTGTACTGTCCCCTCACCATTTATAAGACAATATTGTCTAAGGTGAAGGAAGCCAGAAGAGACGGTAGCAGTCTTGATTATTTTGATCATGAGAATTTCTAGCTGCTCCCCAGGATGCCACCCACACCAGTCGACTATCTCCAGTGTACCTGTTTACTGCTAGGTAACAGGTATAGCAGGTGCTATGAGACTAACCTAGGTACCTGTTTACTGCTAGGTAACAATTACAGCAGGTGCTTGGAGACTAACTTAGGTACCTGTTTTCTGCTAGGTAGCAAGTACAGCAGGTGCTAGGAGACTAACCTAGGTACCTGTTTACTGCTAGGTAACAATTACAGCAGGTGCTTGGAGACTAACTTAGGTACCTGTTTTCTGCTAGGTAACAAGTACAGCAGGTGCTAGGAGACTAACCTAGGTACCTGTTTACTGCTAGGTAACAGGCACAGCAGGTGCTAGGAGACTAACCTAGGGACCTGTTTACTGCTAGGTAACAGGTACAGCAGTTATGTGTCATGACACATACTCTGTGTCATGACACATAACCTGCATCATGACACATAATCTGCGTCATGACACATACCCTGTGTCATAACACAATCTATGTCATGACACTCCTTCCCATCCTGAGAACACTTGACACTGTAACAACAAGAACTTGAGCAGGGCTCAAAGTTCTAACACTCCTGCCTAAAGCGCTTGAACCACACGCCCCACAGCACACAGTACGTAAACAAAGGTGGTCCCCACACACGAACTTGAGGTCGAGAGGCACCTCGGTAAACACAGTAATATGGTAAGTTGAGTGAGGGAAGAAGATGCGACCATTAATGCGTTGAGGGGAGATAGAAACAGCCAGGATTCCTAGAGTGAGAGAGGACCAGGGAGAAGGTGGAGGTAATGGAGACCTAGGGAGAAGGTGGAGGTAATGGAGACCTAGGGAGAAGGTGGAGGTAATGGAGACCTAGGGAAAAGGTGGAGGTAATGGAGACCTAGGGAAAAGGTGGAGGTAATGGAGACCTAGGGAAAAGGTGGAGGTAATGGAGACCTAGGGAGAAGGTGGAGGTAATGGAGCCCTATTGAGAAGGTGGAGGTAACGGAGACCTAGGGAAAAGGTGGAGGTAATGGAGACCTAGGGAAAAGGTGGAGGTAATGGAGACCTAGGGAAAAGGTGGAGGTAATGGAGACCTAGGGAGAAGGCGGAGGTAATGGAGACATAGGGAAAAGGTGGAGGTAATGGAGACCTAGGAAAAAGGTGGAGGTAATGGAGACCTAGGGAGAAGGTGGAGGTAATGGAGACCTAGGGAAAAAGTGGAGGTAATGGAGACCTAGGGAAAAGGTGGAGGTAATGGAGACCTAGTGGAGGTAATGGAGACCTAATGGAGACCTAGGGAAAAGGTGGAGGTAATGGAGACCTAGGGAGAAGGTGGAGGAAATGGAGACCTAGGGAGAAGGTGGAGGTAATGGAGACCTAGGGAAAAGGTGGAGGTAATGGAGACCTAGGGAAAAGGGAGAAGGTGGAGGTGGAGGGGAAAAAGTAATGGAGACCGAAAAGGTGGAGGTAATGGAGACCGAGGGAAAAGGTGGAGGTAATGGAGACCTAGGGAAAAGGTGGAGGTAATGGAGACCTAGGGAAAAGGTGGAGGTAATGGAGACCTGGAGACCAAGTGAAGAATGTACACGTCTGCAGTGTACAGCTGCAACTTGAAGGGCTACATTACCACGATGAATGAGTAACACAATCACAGCATATGAACATGGTAATGGAAAAACAAATATATGGAATTTAAAAAGCAAGCTTGATTTAAAATTATGACAATTTATGAGTAAATACGCAAATATCACATCGGTTCTGTTATTTATGTGTATTATGGCCAGAAATTTCAGTCGCGTATAATAACGTCACGGACCTCTCTGAAGGGTGAGAGGGACCCAGGGTAAACACCTTCATCTCTGTGGTGTAGCCTGAGATAAAAAGGGAAGACCTTCTGGGAAGACCTTCTGAGAAGACCTTCTGGAAAGAACTTCTGGGAAGACCTTCTGAGAAGACCTTCTGGAAAGAACTTCTGGGAAGACCTTTGGGGAAGACCTTTGTGGAAGACCTTTGATTCGTAGAACACTGTAATATAAATTTATACAGAGCAGGACAAATGACAGGTTAGATAAGAACTTTCTCTAGCAGTGATGCCAAGACACTGATGGCAGTCTTGAAGATACTGATGGCAGTCTTGAAGATACTGATGGCAGTCTTGAAGATACTGATGGCAGTCTTGAAGGTACTGATGGCAGTCTTGAAGGTACTGATGGCTGTCTTGAAGGTACTGATGGCTGTCTTGAAGGTACTGATGGCTGTCTTGAAGGTACTGATGGCAGTCTTGAAGGTACTGATGGCTGTCTTGAAGGTACTGATGGCAGTCTTGAAGGTACTGATGGCTGTCTTGAAGGTACTGATGGCTGTCTTGAAGGTACTGATGGCTGTCTTGAAGGTACTGATGGCAGTCTTGAAGGTACTGATGGCTGTCTTGAAGGTACTGATGGCAGTCTTGAAGATACTGATGGCAGTCTTGAAGATACTGATGGCAGTCTTGAAGACACTGATGGCAGTCTTGAAGGTACTGATGGCAGTCTTGAAGGTACTGATGGCAGTCTTGAAGGTACTGATGGCTGTCTTGAAGGTACTGATGGCTGTCTTGAAGGTACTGATGGCTGTCTTGAAGGTACTGATGGCTGTCTTGAAGGTACTGATGGCAGTCTTGAAGGTACTGATGGCTGTCTTGAAGGTACTGATGGCAGTCTTGAAGGTACTGATGGCTGTCTTGAAGGTACTGATGGCTGTCTTGAAGGTACTGATGGCTGTCTTGAAGGTACTGATGGCAGTCTTGAAGGTACTGATGGCAGTCTTGAAGGTACTGATGGCAGTCTTGAAGGTACTGATGGCTGTCTTGAAGGTACTGATGGCTGTCTTGAAGGTACTGATGGCTGTCTCGAAGGTACTGATGGCTGTCTTGAAGGTACTGATGGCAGTCTTGAAGGTACTGATGGCTGTCTTGAAGGTACTGATGGCAGTCTTGAAGGTACTGATGGCTGTCTTGAAGGTACTGATGGCTGTCTTGAAGGTACTGATGGCCGTCTTGAAGGTACTGATGGCAGTCTTGAAGGTACTGATGGCTGTCTTGAAGGTACTGATGGCAGTCTTGAAGATACTGATGGCAGTCTTGAAGATACTGATGGCAGTCTTGAAGACACTGATGGCAGTCTTGAAGGTACTGATGGCAGTCTTGAAGGTACTGATGGCAGTCTTGAAGATACTGATGGCAGTCTTGAAGATACTGATGGCAGTCTTGAAGATACTGATGGCAGTCTTGAAGATACTGATGGCAGTCTTGAAGATACTGATGGCAGTCTTGAAGGTACTGATGGCTGTCTTGAAGGTACTGATGGCAGTCTTGAAGATACTGATGGCAGTCTTGAAGATACTGATGGCAGTCTTGAAGACACTGATGGCAGTCTTGAAGGTACTGATGGCAGTCTTGAAGGTACTGATGGCTGTCTTGAGTACTTGAAGTTACTGATGGCAGTCTTGAAGATACTGATGGCAGTCTTGAAGACACTGATGGCAGTCTTGAAGGTACTGATGGCAGTCTTGAAGGTACTGATGGCAGTCTTGAAGATACTGATGGCAGTCTTGAAGATACTGATGGCAGTCTTGAAGATACTGATGGCAGTCTTGAAGATACTGATGGCAGTCTTGAAGATACTGATGGCAGTCTTGAAGGTACTTGATGGCTGTCTTGAAGGTAATGATGGCAGTCTTGAAGATACTGATGGCAGTCTTGAAAATACTGATGGCAGTCTTGAAGACACTGAAGGTGGCAGTCTTGAAGGTACTGATGGCAGTCTTGAAGGATACTGATGGCAGTCTTGAAGATACTGATGGCAGTCTTGAAGATACTGATGGCAGTCTTGAAGATACTGATGGCAGTCTTGAAGATACTGATGGCAGTCTTGAAGGTACTGATGGCAGTCTTGAAGATACTGATGGCAGTCTTGAAGATACTGATGGCAGTCTTGAAGGTACTGATGGCAGTCTTGAAGATACTGATGGCAGTCTTGAAGATACTGATGGCAGTCTTGAAGATACTGATGGCAGTCTTGAAGGTACTGATGGCAGTCTTGAAGATACTGAAGGTACTGGCAGTCTTGAAGATACTGCTGGCAGTCTTGAAGGTACTGATGGCAGTCTTGAAGATACTGATGGCAGTCTTGAAGGTACTGATGGCAGTCTTGAAGATACTGATGGCAGTCTTGAAGATACTGATGGCAGTCTTGAAGGTACTGATGGCAGTCTTGAAGATACTGATGGCAGTCTTGAAGGTACTGATGGCAGTCTTGAAGATACTGATGGCAGTCTTGAAGGTACTGATGGCAGTCTTGAAGATACTGATGGCAGTCTTGAAGATACTGATGGCAGTCTTGAAGGTACTGATGGCAGTCTTGAAGATACTGATGGCAGTCTTGAAGGTACTGATGGCAGTCTTGAAGATACTGATGGCAGTCTTGAAGATACTGATGGCAGTCTTGAAGGTACTGATGGCAGTCTTGAAGATACTGATGGCAGTCTTGAAGATACTGATGGCAGTCTTGAAGATACTGATGGCAGTCTTGAAGATACTGATGGCAGTCTTGAAGGTACTGATGGCAGTCTTGAAGATACTGATGGCAGTCTTGAAGGTACTGATGGCTGTCTTGAAGATACTGATGGCAGTCTTGAAGATACTGATGGCAGTCTTGAAGATACTGATGGCAGTCTTGAAGATACTGATGGCAGTCTTGAAGGTACTGATGGCAGTCTTGAAGGTACTGATGGCTGTCTTGAAGATACTGATGGCAGTCTTGAAGGTACTGATGGCAGTCTTGAAGGTACTGATGGCTGTCTTGAAGATACTGATGGCAGTCTTGAAGATACTGATGGCAGTCTTGAAGGTACTGATGGCAGTCTTGAAGGTACTGATGACAGTCTTGAAGATACTGATGGCAGTCTTGAAGATACTGATGGCAGTCTTGAAGATACTGATGGCAGTCTTGAAGATACTGATGGCAGTCTTGAAGATACTGATGGCAGTCTTGAAGATACTGATGGCAGTCTTGAAGGTACTGATGGCAGTCTTGAAGGTACTGATGGCTGTCTTGAAGATACTGATGGCAGTCTTGAAGATACTGATAGCAGTCTTGAAGGTACTGATGGCAGTCTTGAAGGTACTGATGACAGTCTTGAAGATAATGATGGCAGTCTTGAAGATACTGATGGCAGTCTTGAAGATAATGATGGCAGTCTTGAAGATACTGATGGCAGTCTTGAAGGTACTGATGGCAGTCTTGAAGGTACTGATGGCAGTCTTGAAGGTACTGATGACAGTCTTGAAGGTACTGATGGCTGTCTTGAAAGTGCTGATGGCAGTCTTGAAGGTACTGATGGCAGTCTTGAAGATACTGATGGCAGTCTTGAAGGTACTGATGGCTGTCTTGAAAGTGCTGATGGCAGTCTTGAAGGTACTGATGGCAGTCTTGAAGGTACTGATGACAGTCTTGAAGATACTGATGGCAGTCTTGAAGATACTGATGGCAGTCTTGAAGGTACTGATGGCAGTCTTGAAGATACTGATGGCAGTCTTGAAGATACTGATGGCAGCGTTGAAGATACTGATGGCAGTCTTGAAGATACTGATGGCAGTCTTGAAGGTACTGATGGCTGTCTTGAAAGTGCTGATGGCAGTCTTGAAGGTACTGATGGCAGTCTTGAAGGTACTGATGACAGTCTTGAAGGTACTGATGGCAGTCTTGAAGATACTGATGGCAGTCTTGAAGGTACTGATGGCAGTCTTGAAGATACTGATGGCAGTCTTGAAGATACTGATGGCAGTGTTGAAGATACTGATGGCAGTGTTGAAGATACTGATGGCAGTCTTGAAGGTACTGATGGCAGTCTTGAAGATACTGATGGCGGTCTTGAAGGTACTGATGGCAGTCTTGAAGATACTGATGGCAGTCTTGAAGATACTGATGGCAGTCTTGAAGATACTGATGGCAGTCTTGCAGATACAGATGGCAGTCTTGAAGGTACTGATGTCAGTCTTTAAGATACTGATGGCAGTCTTGAAGATACTGATGGCAGTCTTGAAGATACTGATGGCAGTCTTGAAGTTACTGATGGCAGTCTTGAAGGTACTGAAGTCAGTCTTTAAGATACTGATGGCAGTTTTGAAGATACTGATGGCAGTCTTGAAGGTACTGATGTCAGTCTTTAAGATACTGATGGCAGTCTTTAAGGTACTGATGTCAGTCTTGAAGATACTGATAGCAGTCTTGAAGATACTGATGGCAGTTTTGAAGATACGGATGGCAGTCTTGAAGATACTGATGGCAGTCTTGAAGATACTGATAGCAGTCTTGAAGATACTGATGGCAGTCTTGAAGGTACTGATGTCAGTCTTTAAGTTACTGATGGAAGTCTTGAAGGTACTGATGTTAGTCTTGAAGATACTGATGGCAGTCTTGAAGGCAGTGATGACAATCTTGAAGGCAATCTTGAAGGCAGTGATGACACTCTTGAAGGCACTGATGACAGGCACTCTTGAAGGCACTGACACTGGTTAAATATCATTGATGCTGCTCACTAACATCGCTTGTACAAATCATATGATTGTTGGTGAGGCGAGTGTGTTGACAACTTTACCAGGTGCTACAATTACCTCTCTTGCTTCCCTCTCCCACCTTAACCCTCACCTCCACCACCACTACCACCACCTCAACCACCACTACCACCACCTCCACCACCACTACCACAACCAACACCCGCACCACCACCAGCATACTCCTTCCACGCCCCCACCCTCTCCCCCCTCCTTCATTTGGTCGCCATAGTCCAGTATAATATGATTCAGGTCTCGCACCAGACAGGTTCTGAAGGTTGTAATCAGGTTACGGTTCAGCCAGTGATCAGAGTAGCGCGCGCGCGCGTGCGAGGCCGCGTACCTGCCACCTGAGTGACGGAACCTGAGTCAATGACCATGGAGGAGAAGCATACTCCATCCTTGCTACCCTCTCCCTACCCTCCCTCCTTCCTTCCCTCTTCCTCCTCGTCCCCCCCTCAGTTATTATGTCACCACTCCCTCACTATCTCCCTAACTCCCACTCTAACTCCCTTCCTCACTCCATCACTCTCCCTCCCGCCCTCCCTCCCTCCCTCAGTCCACCACTCCCTGCATCCCTCTGACCCTCACTCCACTCCCTCCCTCCCTCACTTCATCACTTCCTCACTCCATCACTCCTCCCTCCCTGCCACCCTCCCTCACTGCTTTTCATACACCTTGTTAAGTTTGTTGTCTTGAAAAAGACAAGACACTCACAAGTGTCTCACAAGTTTGTCTTGAACAAGGCAAGACACTCACAAGTGTCTCACAAGTTTGCCTTGAACAAGGGAAGACACTCACAAGTGTCTCACAAGTTTGTCTTGAACAAGACAAGACACTCACAAGTGAATC
>NC_091295.1:66936483-66989758 GCF_038502225.1 Cherax quadricarinatus | reverse complement strand
AATGCAAGTCTTCCAGTGGACATTGAGGACAAATTTCAGTTACTAGACAAGACAAATTCAGATATAACACATATTTAATGTGAGAGACCTGGGAGTGGTAATGTCAGAAGATCTCGCATTCCAGGATTACAACAATGCTATTATCTCAACTGCATGGAAAATAATAGGTTAGACAACTAAAACCTTTAAAGCAAAGGATGCCAAGCCAATGATGACAGTCTTCAGGTCACTGGTAATCTCAAGGCTGGAGTATTGATGTGTACCGTTGGTTTCCTTAAAGGCAGGAAAAACTGCTGAGCTGGAAAATGCACAGAGAATCTTCACAGCTCGTATACACTCAGTCGAGCACCTAAACTACTGGGAGAACCTGGAGTTCCTCAAACTGTACTCCTTAGAAAGTCGGAGAGAAACACACATGATAACAGAGAATGGGTCCCAACCCTGCACATTGAAATTACTACACATAAACACAAGAGGCTTGGCAGACGATGCAGTATAACACTGGTTAAAGTCAGGGTAGCAACGGATGAATTGAGAGACAACTCAATAAGTGTAAAGGGACCACGACTCTTCAACACTCTCCCTGCATGCATTAGATGAATCACCAACAGACCCTGGCTATCGAGAGAACTCGATAAATTCTTCAACTCAGTTCCTGATCAGCCAGACTGTGGTGCGGGTACCAACAACCAGGAGACCTGGTCAGGGACCTGGCTGAAGGGGCGCTGACTCCCCCGGCAGCCACCTCAGGCGCTGACTTCCCCGGCAGCCACCTCAGGCGCTGACTCCCCCGGCAGCCACCTCAGGCGCTGACTCCCCCGGCAGCCACCTCAGGCGCTGACTCCCCCGGCAGCCACCTCAGGCGCTGACTCCCCCGGCAGCCACCTCAGGCGCTGACTTCCCCGGCAGCCACCTCAGGTAACCTACAGGTAATTCTGGGTATAATTATACTTATATCGTTATTTTTCATTAATAATAATAATAATAATAATAATAATAATAATAATAATAATAATAATAATAATAATAATAATAATATTATTATTATTATTATTATTATTATTATTATTATTATTATTATATTATTTCTTACGGTTATAAACATTAAATTACAAGAACAAAAAAAAAAAAGACCAGGAACAGAAACATTCATTTCTGAAAAAAAAAAATATAAACAACGACAAAAATAAACAAATTCTCGAAAATTTTCCCAGCAAATAATTCCTAAATCGTCATCAGCTTTTGAAAGAGAGAGATAAAAAAAAGAGCCTAATTGCTCGTTCATTTATTAAGGACTTTTAATGACGAGTTCGACTGTAATTAGTGCCGTCTTCATTAATTCTGACGGAGGAGCCTTAGGCCTACCCTCGTTTTGGTGGGTAGAATTAACATTTTTAAATGACTGGCGTTTTGGTGGAATTTTGCATTAACAGTTACTGAAATAATTAAATTTTAATAATATTAATAATAATAATAATAATAATAATAATAATAATAATAATAATAATAATAATAATAATAATAATAATAATAATAATAATAATAATAATAATAATAATAATATTATTATTATTATTATTATTATTATTATTATTATTATTATTATTATTATTATTATTATTATTATTATTATTATTATTATTATTATTATTATTATTATTATTATATAAGTGAATGGGCTCTCGAAAAAGGCGTCTCTAAAACAGTATACAAATAAAATCAATAAATATAATAAAACAACAGCAAATAAGTCAGCAATAACAATCACAATTCTGAGAAAGATTTTCTAGGTGAGGTCAGATTAGTCAGGAAACAGGACAAGTGTTTCCTGACGCGGGTCTTAACAATATAATGACCCGCAGCTGGAGATTTCGGTCACCTGACAGAGGCCTTCCACTGGCTGGCCAGTCTATCCCTTAAAAAAGTAATATATAGTTAATGTTCCTCAATACGAGTGTCTACTTAAATCTGGCTCCCTGGTGACCATCTGGACCAGCTGGACCAGGTTGGTCTCACTCCATATTGTCAAATATTCTCAGTGTGTTTGTGTATTATGCTGGCGTTACTTCATCATCCC
Organism: Cherax quadricarinatus; assembly: GCF_038502225.1. Classification (NCBI taxonomy): domain Eukaryota; kingdom Metazoa; phylum Arthropoda; class Malacostraca; order Decapoda; family Parastacidae; genus Cherax; species Cherax quadricarinatus. The sequence continues at coordinate 66,987,681 of NC_091295.1, read as the reverse complement.
TCCAACAAGTATATTCGTTGATTCCAATAGACAGACTTCTGCCAGTCTCTCCATCGTACTTTTTATCGCAGTGTCCACATGGGATAATGTAGTACACTGGTGGTAGATACTGCAGAAGTTATTCTAGTCTTTTTTTTTTTTGGGGGGGGGGAGGGAGAGATAATATTTTGATAAACTTGTAATATCACTCTTAGTGAGTACTTTAAGGGTCTTGTTTGCTGCATATCATCACATGAGAAAACCAAGTACCTTTTGTGGTGCATTGTGAAGGGGTAGTACTCAAGATGGTCTTGGACGAGGAATGTAGAGAAGTGAAGATGTGAAGGTATGTATGACACGCTTCCTTGAGGACAGGAACAACACTAGACGTATGTAGAGATCTCAAAAGAGAATGTAGTTATGATTTTTGTCTTGGTGGGTGTATCGTGGTATGGGTAGAAGCGTACTGAGTCGTTCTTAACAGAGGGTATCGTATACATTTTGAAAGACAGGATGACACTGTCGGGTGTTCTATGTGGAAGGACGTCTAAGAAGGAAGTTTGACCATTCTCTTGGAGCTCAAAAGTAAATTTGATGATAGCTTAGTCATGTTACTTTGCCTAAGGTGCTTTTATAAATTAAACCATCTTGGGCACAACACCAGAATATCATCAATATTCCTCCACCATGTTACGGAACATTTAATGAAATGAAACAAAACCCAACTTAGCATCAGGAAACCAGAGTTATGGAGATGTCGGCGTTAAGAAGCATCGCTGACAACGATAGCAATCAGTGCTACAGAAATCAAAGAGTTACGATAGATCTGCCACACATGTTTCTTGAAGACGTGTCACTCAGCCTGCCTCCAGACAGCCATCAGGTGACCTCACAACACTTCAGCTTACCTCGCACTTGTATGTATCTTGTTTAAGTAAACCCGTGCTCTCCATGGCCCTCCATGTTTGAATGAACAAGGTCTCACGACCGAAAAGATTCCAAAATAAAATGTCGTATTTGTTCACGTGTCTTTATCCACAACTTGTCTATATTGTAGACCAAGTTTTTATTTTAACAAGAAACACAAGAGTTGTATGAGAATGAGTGGAGGTGAGGTGTGATGTTGCTGTCATCTCCCTCACCCGCCTGTCTTGTGGCTGTCATCTCCCTCACCCGCCTGTCTTGTTAGTGTCTGTTACCCCTCCCTCCCCCTCACTCGTCCCTCCCCCACTCCCCCCTCCTCCCACTCCTCCCTTCTCCTCACCCATCACTGAACAGAACCTCCAGCTCTGCTGGAACTACAGCTTTGCTGGAACTGCAGTTCTGCTGAAACTGCAGCTCTGCTGGAAGAAAACATTTGAAGCTGCCGTAGCTTCTGAACCCATAATACATAGTCTTATAATGGTTCTACTGAAGTCTCCCAGCTCAGGCTGACACTACTGGAGTTTTCCAGCTCAGGCTGACACTACTGGAGTTTTCCAGGTCAGGCTGACACTACTGGAGTTTTCCAGGTCAGGCTGACACTACTGGAGTTTTCCAGCTCAGGCTGACACTACTGGAGTTTTCCAGCTCAGGCTGACACTACTGGAGTTTTCCAGCTCAGGCTGACACTACTGGAGTTTTCCAGCTCAGGCTGACACTACTGGAGTTTTCCAACTCAGGCTGACACTACTGGAGTTTTCCAGCTCAGGCTGACACTACTGGAGTTTTCCAACTCAGGCTGACACTACTGGAGTTTTCCAGCTCAGGCTGACACTACTGGAGTTTTCCAGCTCAGGCTGACACTACTGGAGTTTTCCAGCTCAGGCTGACACTACTGGAGTTTTCCAGCTCAGGCTGACACTACTGGAGTTTTCCAGCTCAGGCTGACACTACTGGAGTTTTCCAGCTCAGGCTGACATATTTCAACACTAACTATAACCAACATCCTGCATGAGAGAATATAACAGGGAAACACAGTTAGCTTTTGTTCCCACTGTGTAACTGTCTTATAGAATAATGAAGCAACACACTGCTGGTGTTTCCACTGTGTAACTATCATATAGAATAGTGTAGCAACACACTGCTGGTGTTCCCACTGTGTAGCTATCATATAGAATAGTGTAGCAACACACTGCTGGTGTTCCCACTGTGTAGCTATCATATAGAATAGTGTAGCAACACACTGCTGGTGTTTCCACTGTGTAACTATCATATAGAATAGTGTAGCAACACACTGCTGGTGTTCCCACTGTGTAACTATCATATAGAATAGTGTAGCAACACACTGCTGGTGTTCCCACTGTGTAACTATCATATAGAATAGTGTAGTAACACACTGCTCTCTATGTTTCTTCCTACTCACCTCTCTGCCCCTCCTTACCCTATCGCTTCTCCCCGTGCCTTACACGCCCCTGCCTTATACCTCCCTGCCTTACACGCCCCTGCCTTATACCTCCCTGCCTTACACCCCCTGCCATACACCTCCCTGCCATACACCTCCCTGCCATACACCTCCCTGCCATACACCTCCCTGCCATACACCTCCCTGCCTTACACCCCCTGCCATACACCTCCCTGCCATACACCTCCCTGCCATACACCTCCCTGCCATACACCTCCCTGCCATACACCTCCCTGCCATACACCTCCCTGCCTTACACCCCCTGCCATACACCTCCCTGCCATACACCTCCCTGCCATACACCTCCCTGCCATACACCTCCCTGCCATACACCTCCCTGCCATACACCTCCCTGCCATACACCTCCCTGCCATACACCTCCCTGCCTTACACCCTCTGCCATACACCTCCCTGCCATACACCTCCCTGCCATACACCTCCCTGCCATACACCTCCCTGCCATACACCTCCCTGCCATACACCTCCCTGCCTTACACCCTCTGCCATACACCTCCCTGCCATACACCTCCCTGCCTTATACCTCCCTGCTTGACACTTCCTCACCTCACACCTCCCCTTTCCACCTTGTTCCACAGAGGTGTCAGGAGAAAAGTGAATGATCACTGAGGAATTGACGGGGTGATGACCATGAGAAAGATACAGCCAGAAATGACGACGGCTGCCCGTCTTGCTGTGTAATATTTGTCTTCTGGGTACCCACCGTTTTAGGCCAGGTAAAACACTTGGTACCTCTCTCCCTTTCTCTCTTCCACTGTCCCTTCCTGCCAGTCTCTCCCTCCTTTCCTCCCTCCCTCCCTCCCTCCCTCCCTCCCTCCCTCAGCCTCTCTTCCTCCCTCCCTTCCTGCCCAGCAGAGCGGTAATTAGCGTGAAGGAGTGAGAGAGCGTGTGTGCTGGAGTGTGGAGCCTGTGGTAATGAAGGAGCAGGAAATGTAGATGAGAAAGAGAGAGAGAGAGAGAGAGAGAGAGAGAGAGAGAGAGAGAGAGAGAGAGAGAGAGAGAGAGAGAGAGAGAGAGAGAGAGAGAGAGAGAGAGAGAGAGAGAGAGAGAGGGGTATTACTTGGGTAGTCTGTGTTCTTTCTAGAGAAGATAATGTCTTAAGAGTTAGTAATGGAAGCTTAAATGAAGGTAATGAGCTACAGTGTTGTGTCTAGGATAGTAACATAGATGGTCTGTTGCGTCTTCCAAACAGAAGACCGGGAAACCTGCCCATTCTCAACAAAGGAACTGGTACCCCAGGTAGTACACTGTAAACAGAATAACTGCTACTCATTCTATTCAAAACAGAGTAACTGTTACTCTGCCCATTCTCAACAGAGTGACTGGTACTCTGCTTATTCTAAATAGATAATGTACGGGCAATGAGCTTATTTTAAGAATAATACGCAATATGGCTATTTTAATCAGTTTAATATGCGTTTTCTCTCTGCTATATATAGGTTACTTGTTATAAATTATACAGGTATGCTACCTACTGCAAAAATGAAAGTGAATTTTGGCCAGGCACGGGGCCAGACACAGGGCCAGAGCAGGGCCAGACACAGGGCCAGAACAGGGCCAGACACAGGGCCAGATACAGGGCCAGACACAGGGCCAGACACAGGGCCAGAAATAGCGCAAGATACAGGGCTAGACACATCTGTAGTAGCAGCAATAACCTTCGTGATATTTTGCCTGCCTGCCTGTCTGCCTGCCTGCCTGCCAGCCTGCCTGCCTGCCTGCCAGCCTGCCAGCCTGCCTGCCAGCCTGCCTGCCTGCCTGCCTGCCTGCCTGTCTGCCTGCCTGCCTGCCTGCCTGCCTGTCTGCCTGCCTGCCTGCCTGTCTGCCTGCCTGCCTGCCTGCCTGCCTGCCTGCCTGCCTGTCTGCCTGCCTGCCTGCCTGCCTGCCTGTCTGCCTGCCTGCCTGCCTGTCTGCCTGTCTGCCTGCCTGCCTGCCTGCCTGCCTGCCTGCCTGCCTACCTGCCTGCCAGCAGCCTGCCTGCCTGCCTGCCTGCCTGCCTGCCAACCTGCCTGCCAAACTGCCTGCCAAACTGCCTGCCAAACTGCCATCCTGCCTGCCTGCCTACCTGCCTGCCTGCCTGCCTGCCTGCGTACATGCCTGCCTGCCTGCCTGCCTGCCAGCCTGCTTGCCTGCCATCTTGCCTGCCTGCCTGCCTGCCTGCCTACCAGCCAGCAGCCTGCCTGCGTGACTGTCAACCTGTCTGCCTGCCTGCCATCCTGCCTGCCTGCCTGCCTGCCTGCCAGCCAGCCAGCCAGCCTGCCTGCCTGCCTGCCTGTCTGCCTGCCAGCCAGCCTGCCTGCCTGCCTGCCTGCCTGCCTGCCAGCAGCCTGCCTGCCTGCCTGCCTGCCAACCTGCCTGCCTGCCTGCCTGCCTGCCTGCCTGCCTGCCTACCTGCCTGCCTGCCTGCCTGCCAGCAGCCTGCCTGCCTGCCTGCACGATCAATGTGTGCTGGACGGGGCCGTGGGACCACTTTAGGACAACCCCGCCACAGCTCTCTAGTACCACTGAAGCTGCAATGACCCTGTCTGCTTGGAATGGCCTCTGTCTGCTTGGAATGGCCTCTGTCTGCTTGGAATGGCCTCCGTCTGCTTGGAATGGCCTCTGTCTGCTTGGAATGGCCTCTGTCTGCTTGGAATGGCCTCTGTCTGCTTGGAATGGCCTCTGTCTGCTTGGAATAGCCTCTGTCTGCTTGGAATGGCCTCTGTCTGCTTGGAATGGCCTCTGTCTGCTTGGAATGGTCTCTGTCTGCTTGGAATGGCCTCTGTCTGCTTGGAATGGCCTCTGTCTGCTTGGAATGGCCTCTGTCTGCTTGGAATGCTCTCTGTCTGCTTGGAATGATCTCTGTCTGCTTGGAATAGCCTCTGTCTACTTGGAATGGCTTCTGTCTGCTTGTAATGGCCTCTTTCTTTTTGGAATGGCCTCTGTCTGCTTGGAATGGCCTCTGTCTGCTTGGAATGGCCTCTTTCTGCTTGGAATGGCCTCTGTTTGGAATGGCCTCTGTCTGCTTGGAATGGTCTTTGTCTGCTTGGAATGATCTCTGTCTGCTTGGAATGGCCTCTTTCTGCTTGGAATGGCCTCTGTCTACTTGGAATCTTCTCTGTCTGCTTGTAATGGCCTCTGTCTGCTTGGAATGGCCTCTGTCTGCTTGGAATGGTCTCTGTCTGCTTGGAATGGCCTCTGTCTGCTTGGAATGGCCTCTGTCTGCTTGGAATCTTCTCTGTCTGCTTGGAATGGCCTCTGTCTGCTTGGAATAGCCTCTGTCTGCTTGGAATGGTTTCTATCTACTTGGAATGATCTCTGTCTGCTTGGAATGGCCTCTGTCTACTTGGAATGGTCTCCGTCTGCTTGGAATCTTCTCTGTCTGCTTCTATCTGCTTGAATCGCCTCTGTCTGCTAGGAATGGCCTCTGTCTGCTTGGAATAGCTTCTATCTGCTTGGAATCACCCCTGTGTGACATACGGTGTATGTCACACACCCTTATATGCGTGCCTTCCCGACCATTGAACCAGATGTTAATAGAATAACAAGTAAGGGCCTTGGTTCAAGCAGCCAATGACAAGCCTGCCAGAGTTGTGAAGAGATGTGGTACACTTGTGTATCATCCCTGGCAGACTTACCTCCCAGTCTGGTCGCTACGGTTTTCACTGTGTCTCTTGCTTGTATTATCTTATTGTACATATCCACTGTATATATTGTACACACACTGCTTTCTGTTTGGTGGAGGAAATATAGGTAGTTACTCTGCTGTCTCTTCGCTCGTTCCTCGTTCCTACCATAGTTATCTTGCTACAGCCAGGTGTGCAGGCCACTTGACCTGTGTTTTTAATATTGCATGATACCACAACGTTAAAATTATTTCAGTTATTGAAAGAAATTATGTCAGCTGGAAGTTTCTGACGTCATGAAACAATTTGTCTCGTTCGAGGTGAAAACTTCAATAATTTATATCATTAGAGGGGAAACTATAATAATTTGTATTTTTTAGAGGGGAACTATAATAATTTGTATTTTTAGAGGGGAAACTATAATAATTTGTATTTTTAGAGGGTAAACTATAATAATTTGTATTTTTAGAGGGGAACTATAATAATTTGAATTTTTAGAGGGGAAACTATAATAATTTGTATTTTTTAGAGGGGAACTATAATAATTTGTATTTTTAGAGGGGAAACTATAATAATTTGTATTTTTAGAGGGGAAACTATAATAATATGTATTTTTTAGAGGGGAACTATAATAATTTGTATTTTTAGAGGGTAAACTATAATAATTTGTATTTTTAGAGGGGAAACTATAATAATTTGTATTTTTTAGAGGGAAACTATAATAATTTGTATTTTTAGAGGGGAAACTATAATAATTTGTATTTTTAGAGGGTAAACTATAATAATTTGTATTTTTAGAGGGGAACTATAATAATTTGTATTTTTAGAGGGGAAACTATAATAATTTGTATTTTTAGAGGGTAAACTATAATAATTTGTATTTTTAGAGGGGAAACTATAATAATTTGTATTCTTTAGAGGGGAACTATAATAATTTGTATTCTTAGAGGGGAAACTATAATAATTTGTATTTTTAGAGGGGAAACTATAATAATTTGTATTTTTAGAGGGTAAACTATAATAATTTGTATTTTTAGAGGGGAAACTATAATAATTTGTATTTTTAGAGGGGAAACTATAATAATTTGTATTTTTTGAGGGGAAACTATAATAATTTGTATTTTTAGAGGGGAAACTATAATAATTTGTATTTTTAGAGGGGAAACCATAATAATTTGTATTTTTAGAAGGGAAACTATAATAATTTGTACTTTTAGAGGGGAAACTGTAATAATTTGAATTATTAAATGGGAAACTTTAAGAATTTGTATCATCTGACGGAAATTTTCAAAACTTGTATTATAGGGGAAAGTTTAATATATATTATTAAAGAGGAACTTTAAAAATTTGTATTTAGGGGAAACTTTAGTAAATTACGTCATTACAGGGAACTTAACAAATGTAATTAGAGGGGAACTTTAATAATTTATATTAGAGGGGAAACTAATAATTTATATAATTAGAGGGGAAACTTTAATTATTAAAACCTATTATTTACGTCGCTACAACAAATTACTTTTGTTTTCAGATTATCGGCGACGGTAGAATTATCTTTATTTTTTGCAATTATTTATGACTAGTTAAGTTACTGACGAATATTGTTGCTAAGAGAGAATAGTTGTAGTGGTGGTTGTTGTAGTGGTGGTTGTTGTAGTGGTGGTGGTTGTAGTGGTGGTTGTTGTAGTGGTGGTGGTTGTAGTGGTGTTGTTGGTGGTTGTAGGGTTGGTTGTAGGTGGTGGTTGGTTGTTATTTTAGTGGTGGTTGTTGTAGTGGTGGTTGTTGTAGTGGTGGTTGTTGTAGTGGTGGTTGTTGTAGTGGTGGTTGTTGTAGTGGTGGTTGTTGTAGTGGTGGTTGTTGTAGTGGTGGTTGTTGTAGTGGTGGTTGTTGTAGTGGTGGTTGTTGTAGTGGTGGTGTCTGTAGTGGTGGTTGTTGTAGTGGTGGTTGTTGTAGTGGTGGTGGTTGTAGTGGTGGTTGTTGTAGTGGTGGTTGTTGTAGTGGTGGTTGTTGTAGTGGTGGTTGTTGTAGTGGTGGTTGTTGTAGTGGTGGTTGTAGTGGTGGTTGTTGTAGTGGTGGTTGTTGTAGTGGTGGTTGTTGTAGTGGTGGTTGATGTAGTGGTCTTTGTTGTGGTGGTTGTTGTAGTGGTGGTTGTTGTAGTGGTGGTTGTTGTAGTGGTGGTTGTTGTAGTGGTGGTTGTTGTAGTGGTGGTTGTTGTAGTGGTGGTTGTTGTAGTGGTGGTTGTTGTAGTGGTGGTTGTTGTAGTGGTGGTTGTTGTAGTGGTTGTTGTAATGGTTGTAGTGGTGGTTGTTGTAGTGGTGGTTGTTGTAGTGGTGGTTGTTGTAGTGGTGGTTGTTGTAGTGGTGGTTGTTGTAGTGGTGGTTGTTGTAGTGGTGGTTGTTGTAGTGGTGGTTGTTGTAGTGGTGGTTGTTGTAGTGGTGGTTGTCGTAGTGGTGGTTGTCGTTGTGGTGGTTGTTGTAGTGTTGGTTGTTGTAGTGGTGGTTGTCGTAGTGGTGGTTGTCGTAGTGGTGGTTGTTGTAGTGTTGGTTGTTGTAGTGGTGGTTGTTGTAGTGGCGGTTGTTGTAGTGTTGGTTGTTGTAGTGGTGGTTGTTGTAGTGGTGGTTGTTGTAGTGGTGGTTGTTGTAGTGGTGGTTGTTGTAGTGGTGGTTGTTGTAGTGGTGGTTGTTGTAGTGGTGGTTGTTGTAGTGGTGGTTGTTGTAGTGGTGGTTGTTGTAGTGGTGGTTGTTGTAGTGGTGGTTGTTGTAGTGGTGGTTGTTGTAGTGGTGGTTGTTGTAGTGTTGGTTGTTGTAGTGGTGGTTGTTGTAGTGGTGGTTGTTGTAGTGGTGGTTGTTGTAGTGGTGGTTGTTGTAGTGGTGGTTGTTGTAGTGGTGGTTGTTGTAGTGGTGGTTGTTGTAGTGGTGGTTGTTGTAGTGGTGGTTGTTGTAGTGGTGGTTGTTGTAGTGGTGGTTGTTGTAGTGGTGGTTGTTGTAGTGGTGGTTGTTGTATTGTTGGTTGTTGTAGTGGCGGTTGTTGTAATGGTGGTTGTTGCAGTGGTGGTTGTTGTAGTGTTGGTTGTTGTAGTGGTGGTTGTTGTAGTGGTGGTTGTTGTAATGGTGGTTGTTGTAGTGGTGGTTGTTGTATTGGTGGTTGTTGTAGTGGTGGTTGTTGTAGTGGTGGTTGTTGTAGTGGTGGTTGTTGTAGTGTTGGTTGTAGTGGTGGTTGTTGTAGTGGTGGTTGTTGTAGTGGTGGTTGTTGTAGTGGTGGTTGTTGTAGTGGTGGTTGTTGTAGTGGTGGTGGTTGTAGTGGTGGTTGTTGTAGTGGTGGTTGTTGTAGTGGTGGTTGTTGTAGTGGTGGTTGTTGTAGTGGTGGTTGTTGTAGTGGTGGTTGTTGTAGTGGTGGTTGTTGTAGTGGTGGTTGTAGTGGTGGTTGTTGTAGTGGTGGTTGTTGTAGTGGTGGTTGTTGTAGTGGTTGTTGTTGTAGTGGTGGTTGTTGTAGTGGTGGTTGTTGTAGTCGTGGTTGTTGTAGTGGTGGTTGTTGTAGTAGTGTTGGTGGTTATTGTAGTGGTGGTTGTTGTAGTGGTGGTTGTTGTAGTGGTGGTTGTTGTAGTGGTGGTTGTTGTAGTGGTGGTTGTTGTAGTGGTTGTTGTTGTAGTGGTGGTTGTTGTAGTGGTGGTTGTTGTAGTGGTGGTTGTTGTAGTGGTGGTTGTTGTTGTAGTGGTGGTTGTTGTTGTAGTGGTGGTGGTTGTAGTGGTGGTTGTTGTAGTGGTGGTTGTTGTAGTGGTGGTTGTTGTAGTGGTGGTTGTTGTAGTGGTGGTTGTTGTAGTGGTGGTTGTTGTAGTGGTGGTTGTTGTAGTGGTGGTTGTTGTAGTGGTGGTTGTTGTAGTGGTGGTTGTTGTAGTGGTGGTTGTTGTAGTGGTGGTTGTTGTAGTGGTGGTTGTTGTAGTTGTGGTTGTTGTAGTGGTGGTTGTTGTAGTGGTGGTTGTTGTAGTGGTGGTTGTTGTAGTGGTGGTTGTTGTAGTGGTGGTTGTTGTAGTGGTGGTTGTTGTAGTGGTGGTTGTTGTAGTGGTGGTTGTTGTAGTGGTGGTTGTTGTAGTGGTGGTTGTTGTAGTGGTGGTTGTTGTAGTGGTGTTGGTTGTAGTGGTGGTTGTTGTAGTAGTGTTGTAGTGGTGGTTATTGTAGTGGTGGTTGTTGTAGTGGTGGTTGTTGTAGTGGTGGTTGTTGTAGTGGTGGTTGTTGTAGTGGTGGTTGTTGTAGTGGTGGTTGTTGTAGTGGTGGTTGTTGTAGTGGTGGTTGTTGTAGTGGTGGTTGTTGTAGTGGTGGTTGTTGTAGTGGTGGTTGTTGTAGTGGTGGTTGTTGTAGTGGTGGTTGTTGTAGTGGTGGTTGTTGTAGTGGTGGTTGTTGTAGTGGTGGTTGTTGTAGTGGTGGTTGTTGTAGTGGTGGTTGTTGTAGTGGTGGTTGTTGTAGTGGTGGTTGTTGTAGTGGTGGTTGTTGTAGTGGTGGTTGTTGTAGTGGTGGTTGTTGTAGTGGTGGTTGTTGTAGTGGTGGTTGTTGTAGTGGTGGTTGTTGTAGTGGTGGTTGTTGTAGTGGTGGTTGTTGTAGTGGTGGTTGTTGTAGTGGTGGTTGTTGTAGTGGTGGTTGTTGTAGTGGTGATTGTTGTAGTGGTGGTTGTTGTAGTAGTGGTTGTTGTAGTGTTGGTTGTTGCAGTAGTGGTTGTGGTTGTTGTAGTGGTGGTTGTTGTAGTGTTGTAGTGTTGTTCTTGTAGTGGTGGTTGTGGAGGTGTTGTAGTGGTGGTTGTTGGTAGTGGTGTGTGGTTGTTGCAAGTAGTGGTGTTATAGTAGTGTTGTTGTAGTCTTGTAGTGTGGTTGTTGTAGTGGTGGTTGTTGTAGTAGTGATTGTGTAGTGGTGTAGTGGTGGTAGTTGTAGTGGTAGTGGTGTGGTGATTGTTGTTGTAGTGGTGGTTGTTGTAGTGGTTGTTGTTGTAGTAGTGGTTGTTGTAGTGGTGGTTGTTGTAGTGGTGGTTGTAGTGGTGGTTGTTATAGTGGTGATTGTTATAGTGGTGGTTGTTATAGTGGTGGTTGTTATAGTGGTGATTGTTATAGTGGTGATTGTTATAGTGGTGGTTGTTATAGTGGTGATTGTTATAGTGGTGGTTATAGTGGTGGTTGTTATAGTGGTGGTTGTTATAGTGGTGGTTGTTATAGTGGTGGTTGTTATAGTGGTGGTTGTTATAGTGGTGGTTGTTATAGTGGTGGTTGTTATAGTGGTGGTTGTTATAGTGGTGGTTGTTATAGTGGTGGTTGTTATAGTGGTGGTTGTTATAGTGGTGGTTGTTGCAGTAGTGGTTTTTGTAGTGGTGGTTGTTGTAGTAGTGGTTGTTGTAGTGGTGGTTGTTGTAGTGGTGGTTGTTGTAGTGGTGGTTGTTGTAGTAGTGGTTGTTGTAGTGTTGGTTGTTGCAGTAGTGGTTATTGTAGTGGTGGTTGTTGTAGTGGTGGTTGTTGTAGTGGTGGTTGTTGTGGTCGTGGTTGTTTTGGTAGTAGTGGTTGTTATAGTGGTTGTGGTAGTAGTGGTTGTTGTAGTGGTTGTGGTAGTAGTGGTTGTTGTAGTTGTGGTTGTGGTAGTAGTGGTTGTTGTAGTGGTGGTTGTTGTAGTGGTGGTTGTTGTAGTGGTGATTGTTGTAGTGTTGGTTGTTGCAGTAGTGGTTATTGTAGTGGTGGTTGTTGTAGTGGTGGTTGTTGTAGTGGTGGTTGTTGTAGTGGTGGTTGTTGTAGTCGTGGTTGTTGTAGTAGTGATTGTTGTAGGGTTGGTTGTTGTAGTAGTGGTTGTTGTAGTGGTTGTTGTTGTAGTAGTGGTTGTTGTAGTGGTGGTTGTTGTAGTGGTGGTTGTTGTAGTGGTGGTTGTTGTAGTGGTGGTTGTTTTAGTGTTGGTTGTTGTGTGTGGTGGTTGTTGTAGTGGTGTTGTTGTGGTTGTTGTAGTGGTGGTTGTTGTAGTGGTGGTTGTTGTAGTGGTGGTTGTTGTAGTGGTGGTTGATGTAGTGGTGGTTTTGGTAGTGGTTGTTGTTGTAGTCTTGGGTGTTGTAATGGTGGTTGTTGTAGTGATGGTTGTTGTAGTGGTTGTTGTTGTAGTGGTGGTTGTTGTTGTGGTGGTTGTTGTAGTGTTGGATTTCGTAGTGGTGGTTGTTGTAGTGGTGGTTGTTGTAGTGGTGGTTGCTGTAGTGGTGGTTGTTGTTGTGGTGGTTGTTGTAGTGGTGGTTGTTGTAGTAGTGGTTGTTGTAGTTGTGGTTGTTGTAGTGGTTATTTTGGTAGTGGTTGTTGTTGTAGTGGTGGTTGTTGTATTGGTGGTTGTTGTAGTGGTTGTTGTTGTAGTGGTTGTTGTTGTAGTGGTGGTTGTTGTAGTGATGGTTGTTGTAGTGGTGGTTGTTGTAGTGGTGGTTGTTGCAGTGGTGGTTGTTGTTGTGGTTGTTGTTGTAGTGGTGGTTGTTGTAGTAGTCGTTGTTGTAGTGGTGGTTGTTGTAGTGATGGTTGTTGTAGTAGTGGTTGTTGTAGTGGTGGTTGTTGTTGTTGTGGTTGTTTTAGTGGTGGTTGCCTTAGTGATGGTTGTTGTAGTAGTGGTTGTTGTAGTGATGGTTGTTGTAGTGTTGGTTGTTGTAGTGGTGGTTGTTGTAGTGGTGGTTGTTGTAGTGGTGGTTGTTGTAGTGGTGGTTGTTGTAGTGATGGTTGTTGTAGTGGTGGTTGTTGTAGTGGTGGTTGTTGTAGTGGTGGTTGTTGTAGTGGTGGTTGTTGTAGTGGTGGTTATTGTAGTGGTGGTTGTTGTAGTGGTGGTTTGTGTAGTGGTGGTTGTTGTAGTGGTGGTAATGAGGGTGATGCTTGAGAGAGAGAGATAGAGAGAGAGAGAGAGAGAGAGAGAGAGAGAGAGAGAGAGAGAGAGAGAGAGAGAGAGAGAGAGAGAGAGAGAGAGAGATGGCAAGTAACATTTGCACCTGAGAAAACGCAAATGGTGATGGTCTCTAGGCACCATGATGGTAATGCTGGTGCAGTAGTAAGGATGAACGGGAGGATGTTGGCACCTGGAGAAGAAGTTGATATCCTTGGGGTGAAATTTGACTCCAAATTGACCATGAAGAACCATGTTGTAAATCTTGCAAACAAGGCAGCCAGGAAGCTTACAACACTTCACCGTATCTCGCATCTGCTTGACAGTAGGGGTTGCAAGATTCTGTACGAGGCACAAGTACGCTCACACCTTGAGTATGCTCCACTTTCTTGGTTTCCCTGCCCCCCATCCCTCTCATCTGCGACTGCTTGACAGAGTAGAGAACAGAGCAAGACGTCTCATCTCTCGCCTGGACCCATCCGATAGACCTGTCATTTCAGCAGAGCCTTCAACACAGGAGGGATGTGGGTGGCCTTACTGTTATGTACAAGGCCAATATTGTCAAAGTACCACACTTGGATCCACTTCGAGGACAGCGTGAAACAAGCTTTTATGCTACAAGACGGGCAGAAAGCAGCAACTTCACTCTGGCTGTATCCTTCTCCAGAACATCACTCCATCTGAGATCATATATACCCAGGATGACTCAAGTCTGGAACACATTCGAACAGCATAATGATGTCAACGAGATAAAGTCAGTTGATCAAATGAAAATGCTGGCCCACAGATGGCTCCAACTTCATCCTGTTCCCTACTTGTATGTCTCATAACAATAAAAATGCTTTCAAATGAGCTGATGTAGGTAACAGCTCTTAGCTTGCCAATAAAGTTAGGAATCCTAAACCTGTAAATAGCTTGTCAATACAGCTAGGGATCCTTAACCTTGTCAAACACTGTGTAAAAAGAGAGAGAGAGAGAGAGAGAGAGAGAGAGAGAGAGAGAGAGAGAGAGAGAGAGAGAGAGAGAGAGAGAGAGAGAGAGAGAGAGAGAGAGGAACAGACAGACAGACAGAAACAGAGACAGAGACAGAGACAGAGACAGAAACAGAGACAGAGACAGAGACAGAAACAGAGACAGAGACAGAGACAGAAACGTTATTTTTTTTAATTCTCAGATTTGCAATGCAGAACAGAAAGATAACGTATAACAACAGAAGACAAGGGTACGATAACAGGAAGAATGATAACAGAGGAGTAACAGGAAGACGAGAGTGTGTTATACGAAGATAACAAGAAGAGAAGGATATAACAACAGTATTAGTGTGTGTGCGAACAATGGGCAGAGCATCAGGCAGGCAACAGGCAGGCAACAGGCAGGAAACAGGTAGGCAACAGGAAGGCAGGCTACAGGCAGGCAACAGGCAGGCAACAAGCAGGCAACAAGCAGGCAACAGTCAGGCAACAAGCAGGCAACAGTCAGGCAACAAACAGGCAACAGGCAGGCAACAAGCAGGCAACAAGCAGGCAACAGGCAGGCAACAAACAGGCAACAGGCAGGCAACAGGCGGGCAACAAGCAGGCAACAAGCAGGCAACAGGCAGGCAACAGTCAGGCAACAAGCAGGCAACAAGCAGGCAACAGGCAGGCAACAAGCAGGCAACAAGCAGGCAACAAGCAGGCAACAGTCAGGCAACAAGCAGGCAACAGTCAGGCAACAAGCAGGCAACAAGCAGGCAACAAGCAGGCAACAGTCAGGCAACAAACAGGCAACAGGCAGGCAACAAGCAGGCAACAAGCAGGCAATAAGCAGGCAACAGGCAGGCAACAAGCAGGCAACAAGCAGGCAACAGTCAGGCAACAAGCAGGCAACAGTCAGGCAACAAGCAGGCAACAGGCAGGCAACAAGCAGGCAACAGTCAGGCAACAAGCAGGCAACAAGCAGGCAACAGGCAGGCAACAAACAGGCAACAGGCAGGCAACAGGCGGGCAACAAGCAGGCAACAAGCAGGCAATAAGCAGGCAACAGGCAGGCAACAAGCAGGCAACAAGCAGGCAACAAGCATGCAACAAGCAGGCAACAAGCAGGCAACAGTCAGGCAACAAGCAGGCAACAAGCAGGCAACAGGCAGGCAACAAACAGGCAACAGGCAGGCAACAGGCGGGCAACAAGCAGGCAACAAGCAGGCAACAGGCAGGAAACAGGTAGGCAACAGGAAGGCAACAAGCAGGCAACAGGCAGGCAACAAGCAGGCAACAAGCAGGCAACAAGCAGGCAACAGTCAGGCAACAAGCATGCAACAGTCAGGCAACAAGCAGGCAACAAGCAGGCAACAAGCAGGCAACAGGCAGGCAACAAGCAGGCAGCAAGCAGGCAATAAGCAGGCAACAGGCAGGCAACAAGCAGGCAACAAGCAGGCAACATGCAGGCAACAGGAGCGAGATACTGGACTAACTTTCCCCTTTATTGTATCAATCTTTTAGTAGGTAACTGTGAGGTGACTGTGGGCGTGGCTCACCCAGCTCCACGCCCACACCCACACAGCTCCACGCCCACGCCCACACAGCTCCACGCCCACACAGCTTCACGCCCACCTATCCTCGAGTCTACTGCACCAGCTTGGCGCCCACACCTGGTCAAGCACATGCACCAGCTCCGCAAGATTTAAAGGTTAGCAACTTAACTAGGTCTAGTTGAGTAGAGGAACTGAATTCAATGACCTTCGGGGGAGACATGTCCACGACGTTTAAAATATTCAAGAGGAATTGCCAGGGTGGATAAGGAATTAGTGTCAGAACTGAGAGGACCTGGGAAAAATGTACGTTAATTGTACAATGATGTTAGGAAGTACATTATTCATACATGGGAAAAACAAGTGAAATGAAGTAGGTGTGGTGGGACGCAAACTCTGTACGCAGTTTCAGGAGTAGGTATAATAAGACCCACAGAATGGAGACTAGACCCTTGCACTTTTTTTTTAAAAGTACTATCTGCAAAACTCTTTAATAAGAATCTTGTAAAAGTTCCACGAGGTACCGACAGGCACCTCAGTAACTGTAGAAGCCATTGCAAATCCTGCCTGACTAGAGCTGCTGGTACGATGTTAAAATATGCACCACAATTAACTGGTTGCCACAATTGAGAGCTGGAGCATCCACAAGCAGGTGGTGATGGCTGAAGCGTCTGATAGTGACCCTTCGTGAAGGAGAAAAGGATGGCCAAACACCCACATCCTTAAATGACCCTTGGATAGCTGCTACTCGTCTGAATGACACTTGGCACTGCTGCTTCCTTCCCATTGCATTAACCCAAAAAGTCAACGAGGCAAAAATCTACTGTAGCTTTTACTCGACAAATCAGTATTTGCTTGTGGATTTACGTGTTCATTACCTGGGACTAACACAGCTGCACCTCCTCTTGCCTGCGGTGTGAGGCGAGGGGAACACCACTCGTGTATTACTGTGCCACAGGATGTACCATGACATAATGTGCCAGGGTCAACAATGCCCTTTGTGAGCCGAGCAAACGATGAAGAACCAGTAGCCAGCAATCATGACGAGATATGCAAGAATTGCACAGAGTTCTTCAGTGAACAAGAAAGATTGTACTGGCAGCTGGGCACGTTGAGAATCACTCGCCAGTATCACTGCTGAACTTCCAACTCTCACTACTTGATTTTTCAGCATGAACATTAATCGTCAAGGTATGAACAAAATAACAATCGAGGAAATCAAAGACGATCATTACCGGCACTAGACTTTTAAAAGTCCCCATCCACTGACGCAGAGATCAGACTCATGAAGCGTCCAGGGAATTTAATGGGAGAACATACTTCCTGGATAGCAGTAACATCCAGGGCACATCCAGGAGGGCAGGACACATCTGTGACTGGAAGGGCACCTAGAATCATGAGCCTCTTACTGAGTGGAATGCTGGGTCTCCCTGCATTACTTTAGGCAGCAGGCTAAGCCAGATTGCCAGGCATTAGCCGGAGTCTACAAAAAAGCTCAGACCGGGCTCCTCATGATGTAGGAAGAGGCAAAGCTCTAGAAAATCACCACAGCGGCTCTTCAACAGGGAGATTCAGTACGCTTGTGTGAATTATCAGGTGATGGACTTGACTGGTATCCTGGACTCCAGTTAAGGACACCAATGGAAATAGTCGCTTTGTCTGACTTTTTTTTGTAGGTTATCCTAAATAATTTACACCCTTGATACAATGTAAGATGATTTGTGTAACTACATATACTCAAATAGACACTGATATGGGGACGCATACAGACGGCAGGTCGGCGACCATCTTGATATGGATGAGACAAAATATTGTTTTTAGGATGTCCTTGAACCGGCAAGACATCGTTCTAAGTATCTGAAGATGTCGCCGTACATCAGTGTCCGGTTGAGGATCATCCACCTTCCCCTCCGAACCCCAGCTGACCTGTCTAGGGCAGAGTCACTCTGTGAACCAAGACATGAGGAACCTGAACCTGCACCGAGGGGAAGAGAAAATGTTACAGAAGGTAAAAATGTAGGAGAGAAAGATGGAAGAGGATAAGGACCGTGGTAGAAGAGAGATGGAGGGGAGGGAAAAAGGGCGTTATAGGGAAAGGTAGTATAGAGAGGGTTCTCTGAGAAGAAGGATCGAGGGAATAACTGAGCAGCAAGACAGAGGAAGAGGCAGAAGGAAATGGGAAAAGGAAGTGAAGGAGATGGGGGTAATGTTGTGGTGGGGTATGTAGAGAGAGGGCAGTAAGGGGCGAAGGAAGAGGAGAAGGCAAGAGAAGGAAAGAGGGCGAGGGGGAAAGAGGGAGAGAAAGATAAAGGGAGGAAACGAGGCGGGAGGAATAAGTCATGTGACTGCTGTAACTGTCTGGCCATTTAATGGAGGCTAAAAGACGTCCTTTTTTTCCTCTGCTTTTAACCGTCCTTGAATAGCGTCCTTTTTTTTCCCCTCCCTTTCCGGTCTGCTGTAATGGCGCCTCCCTTATTTACATCATTAACACACAAAAGGTTTACATAGAGCGCTAATGTTAGCGGGATTCCAGCCTAGGCTGAAACCACATGTAACCAGGATGACAGCGTCTTTCCCGGTGTGACCCAGTGTGACCCAGTGTGACCCAGTGTGACCCAGTGTGACCCAGTGTGACCCAGTGTGACCCAGTGTGACCCAGTGTGTCCCAGTGTGTCGCAGTGTGTCCTAGTGTGTCCCAGTGTGATCAGTGTGTCCCATCGTGTCCCAGTGTCTCCCAGTGTGATCAAGTGTAACCCAGTGTGACCCAGTGTGTCCCGGTGTGTCCCAGTGTGTCCCAGTGTGTCCCAGTGTGTCCCTGTGTGTCCCAGTGTGTCCCAGTGTGTCCCAGTGTGTCCCAGTGTGACCCAGTGTGACCCAATATATCCCAGTGTGTCCCAGTGTGATCCAGTGTGACCCAGTGTGTCGTAGTGTGACCCAGTGTGTCCCAGTGTGACCCAGTGTGTCCCAGTGTGACCAAGTGTGTCCCAGTGTGCCCCAGTGTGCCCCAGTGTGCCCCAGTGTACCCCAGTGTGTCCTAGTGTGACATAGTGTGACCCGGTGTGACTCAGTGTGTCCCAGTGTATCCCAGTGTATCCCAGTGTGTCCTAGCGTGTCCCAGTGTGATCAGTGTGTCCCATCGTGTCCCAGTGTCTCCCAGTGTGATCAAGTGTAACCCAGTGCGACCCAGTGTGTCCCGGTGTGTCCCAGTGTGTCCAAGTGCGTCCCAGTGTCTCCCAGTGTGAGCCAGTGTAACCCAGTGTGACCCAGTGTGTCCCGGTGTGTCACAGTGTGTTCCAGTGTGTCCCAGTGTGTCCCAGTGTGACCCAGTGTGACCCAATGTGTCCCAGTGTGTCTCAGTGTGACTCAGTGTGCCCAGCGTGTCCCAGTGTACCCAGTGTGTCTCAATGTGGCCCAGTGTGTCCCGGTGGCCTGGTGGCTAAAGCTTCCGCTTCACACACGGAGGGCCCGGGTTCGATTCCCAGAGGGTGGAAACATTTCGACACGTTTCCTTACACCTGTTGTCCTGTTCACCTAGCAGCAAATAGGTACCTGGGTGTTAGTCGACTGGTGTGGGTCGCATCCCGGGGGACAAGATTGAGGACCCCAATGGAAATAAGTTAGACAGTCCTCGATGACGCACTGACTTTCTTGGGTTATCCTGGGTGGCTAACCCTCCGGGGTTAAAAATCCGAACGAAATCTTATTTTATCTTAGTGTACCTCAGTGCACCCTAATGTGTCCCGGTGTATCCCATTGTACACCAGCGTATCCCAGTGTATCCCAGTGTGTCCCAGCCCACCATAGCCTCAGTCAGTAGCAACATGAGTGCGTCCCACAGGCTGGATCCATTACCTGCCTTCCCTCCCACTCCTCTCCCCTTGTGAATTATGGTAATGGCGTCTTCGCCTGGCGTAACAGCGTCTGTGGCACTGTTGTTTGAAGGCGACACCAACTGCTAAGCTCCTGTTAGTGGCCTCTGCTACTTTATTCTCATGTATTTATTCCCTCGAGAACAGGCGAGGGGCTCTTGATCCATAAAACTGGACTTGTCATCGCGTCTTGTCACAGAGCCTCATTGACCCCCATTTTTCCAAGCGCTGTATGACCGCCGCGGCACTAACAAGGCCGGTAAATCATTGAGCAAAAATCTTCTTCATATTATTACCATAAAAACGCATACATCACGGGAAACAACGAAGTCAAATGTTACTAATAGAGGTGTAGTCTAGTGGCCTGCACACCTGGCTGTAGCAAGATAACCATGGTAGGAACGAGGAATGAGCAAAATAGGCAGCAGAGTAAATACTTGCATTCCCTCCACCAAACAACAAGCAGGTGTGTACAGTATATACAGTGGATATGTACAGTAAGGTAATGCAAGCAAGAGACACAGTGAGAACTGTAGCGACCAGACTGGGAGGTAAGTCTGTCAGGGATGATTCACAAGTGTACCACATCGCTTCACAACTCTGGCATGCTTCCTTGTCATTGGCTTCATGAACCAAGGTGCTGGCAAATCGAGGGGGCCCTTACTTGTTATACTCTTAGCACCTGGTTCACTGGTCGGGAGGGCATGCCTATATGGGTGTGTGCCATAAGCCAAATAAAATGCAACGCATTCTTAGCTTGCCACATCAAACATGAGAGGAAGTAAAGAGACACAACTCCTCACCAGGCACATTACACACCAGCTCGCCACCAGGTCAAGACTTAACCTCAATCATTCTGGGAAGATCGTCACAAAATTGGACTCCAGTTATACATAACACATTGGTAGCCAGAATGACTACTGCTGCCAAGCATTCACATCAACAGCACCATCAACCATGACTCCAAAATTTGGACACAGTCGAGGCCTGGTCAAGAACCGGGCCACGGGGGCGTTAATCCCCTGAACACTCTCCACGTAATATAGAAAACTGCCACACGAATAATTTGCGGGTCCTCACGTTCCTCACTTATACCAGGCCGATAATGAGAAACAGCGTTCACATGTCTAGCTGCACGATGAGACGTAATATAAGCCTAGAAACAGGAAGAAACAATGTATGAGAAAAACAAGGAACAGGTGGGACTTGAACCTATAACAAGCGAGTTTTAGGACTTACTTACCATGGATTCCAACCCCATTCGTTCCCTGACTTGTTTGCAATCGTGTTATTACGATTTCGAGAGCAATATACGAGAATTACCTCTCCCTCTCTGCATTTCTGCACAGTCAACACATTCATATCGCTGATAAGTAACTCCTAGGATTACCACTACGCCAAAGGAACCCACCAGACTTACTTACCTCTCACCAACAACACTTTTTTAAAAAGGGTCTTACATAATCCCAGTTCACACCTAAGCATCTTCCAACTGACCACCAGTTGCAGCAATTACCTCGTAGAGCTACAGAATGTTTCACTCGTAGGAGGCCCAGAGTAGATATTCCCGTAGATGCAACCGTCTTCTTTTTATATGATATCTGCAGTAAACGATAACTCGGGGCCTCCTACGAGTGAAATACCTCGTACATTAACCTGAATACAATAATACACCTTGACGATGCTTCTCCCAAAACTGCGGCAGAAGAAGCAATAGTTACCACTTTTACACCCACACTGCGCCATCTTCACCCCAATACTAGAGAAATCAATACAGAAGGATTACGGATCCTCCACAGCTATACCCCTTCTGTAGCATCAACATTGTGTTGGATCCTCCACAGCTATACCCCTTCTGTAGCATCAACATTGTGTTGGATCCTCCACAGCTATACCCCATCTGTAGCATCAACATTGTGTTGGATCCTCCACAGCTATACCCCATCTGTAGCATCAACATTGTGTTGGATCCTCCACAGCTATACCCCTTCTGTAGCATCAACATTGTGTTGGATCCTCCACAGCTATACCCCTTCTGTAGCATCAACATTGTGTTGGATCCTCCACAGCAATACCCCATCTGTAGCATCAACATTGTGTTGGATCCTCCTCAGTAATACCCCTTCTGTAGCATCCATAGTGTGTGGGATCCTCCACAACAATACCCCATCTGTAGCACCCACATTATGTGGGAACCTCGCTTTAATCTGAAACTGAAGCGGTAACCACAGAAAGAACTTGTTTGTGTTCAGAGCTGAGATATAGAGGATTTACCAAGCTCTCACATTAATTAATATAATATATAGCGAGTCCAAAAGTGAAGACTAAGTTATTATATGTCACTGAGACTTACAAGGAACTTGTATATCTACACATATGCTGCTATGTATGGTAATCTATGTAATTGCATTTATGTATACCTGAATACACTTATACTCCTGCCTGAACAGTATCATACAGGATGTGATATATCCGTACAGTGAACACGGATATAACAAGGCACTGCACAATGCAACACTCACTGCACAACTTACAGCCGCACACGTACTGCAGACGAAGCTTCACCTCCAGTACGTGTTGGAAACATGTCGAGCTCATCAACACGTCTCACAACTATGAAAAAAAGAGTCAGTGATGATATATGTGGAAGATTACTTGACATAAAACTATAAGTAATAATAATAATAATAATAATAGTAATAATAATAATAATAATAATAATAATAATAATAATAATAATAATAATAATAATAATAATAATAATAATAATAATATTGATAAATTAGACACATATGCAACTCTTGGGTATCATTATTGAAGAAACGTTTCGCCACACAGTGGCTTCATCAGTCCATACGTAGGAAAAACTTGAAGAACAGAAGGAGAATGAAGTAATCAGTCCCTCAACCTTGAGTCGATGTGTTCAGTCCATCAATCTTGAATAGAATACGGCATATCAGCGGAGAAGCAGCTTATAAACCGTATGGCAGGAGAGGTGCAGCAGTCATAGGTCGTGTCACATTTGTTCAATGTGGAAGTAGGTCGTGCCCAAGAATTAGGCAAGCGAAGAATTCCTAAGTATTAAGATCCCAAGAAGTTGCAGTGTCTGACAGGATTGTAGATGAATGGTTCAGAGAACCGACATGTTGATAAATTAGACAAATGCAACTCTTGGGTATCTTTATTGAGGAAACGTTTCGCCACACAGTGACTTCATCTACAAACCTGTCAGACACTGCAACTTCTTGGGATCTTAATACTTAGGAATTCTTCGTTTGCCTAATTCTTGGGCACAACCTACTTCCACATTGAACAAATGTGACACCACCTATGACTGCTGCACCTCTCCTGCCATACGGTTTATAAGCTGCTTCTCCGCTCATATGCCGCATTCTATTCAAGATTGATGGACTGAACACATCGACTCAAGGTTGAGGGACTGATTACCTCATTCTCCTCCTGTTCTTCAAGTTTCTCCTACGTACGGACTGATGAAGCCACTGTGTGGCGAAACGTTTCCTCAATAAAGATACCCAAGAGTTGCATATGTGTCTAATTTATCAACATGTCGGTTCTCTGAACCATTCATCTACAAATAATATTAATAATAATAATAATAATAATAATAATAATAATAATAATAATAATAATAATAATAATAATAATAATAATAATAATAATAATAATAATAATAATAATAATAATAATAATAATAATAATAATAATAATAATAATAATGATAATAAGAACAATAATAATAATAACTTGTATATCTACAGGTACATGTACAAGGTATACAGACCATACCTGACATCAATGATATAATACTATATAGAAAGCCCTTTGTTATGCTGAGATTTCGCGCAAATTATGTCAATTTTGTCCCCAGGATGCGACCCACACCAGTCCACTAACACCCAGATATCTATTTTATTGCTAGGGGAACATGGACAGTAGGAAACACGTTCTAATTTTTTCTCCAGTACCTGGGATCGAACCACGGACCTCATTGTGTGAACTGAGTGCACTACCGACCGAGCTACGGGACGAAGGTTTTTTTTTTTTTTTTTTTTTTTTTCAAATTCAAAGTTTATTCTCTATAAGGATTACAATGCTGAGTTTACAGAAATTTGGTTATTGTTTGGTTTACATGTAGTAAAATTGTGATTACAGAGTGTACCACTAGAATGCTTAGCATGGCTAGGCATTTCGGGCATACTTAGTTTTATTCTTAATCGTAAAATATTACAAATTATGAGGTAAGTTGGTATTATGGCTAAGTGACTAAATACTAGTTTGTGAATTTAGCAATGTGAATGCTTTTGTTTTGGCACAGTATATAGTTTCAGTATTGGAGTATCACAGGATTCATTATTTTAAGACTGAGATTAATATTTCTGTTTATGGTCAAATGAGTGAGCGAGTGTAAGTGTGAACCACCAGGTGGTATTCGTGTAGTTAGTTGACGGGGTGTATCAGGGAGATAAGATGTTTTCTAATGGTAGTTTTGAAGGTGATGAAGGTGTCTGCAGTTCTAGAGTTCTCAGGTAGGGTATTCCAGATTTTAGGGCCTTTGACATACATTGAATTTTTGTAAAGGTTTAGTCGGACACGGGGAATGTCGTAGAGATGTTTGTTTCTGGTGTTATGCCTGTGGGTTCTGTCACAACTATCAAGAAAGCATTTTAGGTCAAGGTTGATATTAGAGTTTAAGGCCCTGTAGATATAGATTGCACAGTAGTAAGTGTGGATGTACTGAACTGGGAGTAAGTTTAGATCTTTGAAGAGTGGGGGGGGGGGTGCTGCCAGGGATGGGATTTAGTGATTATTCTTACTGCAGCTTTTTGTTGGGTTATTATTGGCTTTAGGTGTGTTGCTGCAGTTGATCCCCAAGCACAAATAGCATAGGTGAGGTATGGATAAATAAGTGAGTGGTATAGTGTGAGAAGGGCATTTTGCGGCACGTAGTATCATATCTTGGAGAGGATCCCAACCGTTTTGGATACTTTTTTGGCTATATGCTGGATATGGGTGCTGAAATTCAGGTTGTTGTCAAGGTATAAGCCTATGAATTTTCCCCCATTATTTCTGGTAATTAGAGTGTTGTCAATCTTAATGTTAATTTGTGCATCTCCTATTCTGCTACCAAACATAATATAGTAAGTTTTGTCAGTGTTAAGCGTAAGTTTATTGGCTGTCATCCAAGTCGATATTTTAATCAGCTCCTCATTCACAATGGTGTTGAGGGTGGCAAGATTAGGGTGAGAGATGACATAAGTCGTGTCATCAGCAAAGAGAATGGGTTTCAGGTGTTGGGATACGTTTGGAAGGTCATTGATGTATATGAGGAAGAGCAGAGGACCAAGGACACTTCCCTGCGGAACTCCAGTATCAAGTGGCCGTGTTGCTGATGCTGTGTCTTTAATGGTGACATACTGATACCTATTAGTAATGTAAGATTTGAAATAAGCAAGCGCATGGCCTCTTATACCGTAGTGGTCAAGTTTGTGGAGTAGGATTTCGTGGTTTACTGTGTCAAAAGCTTTTCTTAGGTCAATAAAAATTCCTAGTGGATATTCCTTATTTTCCAATGCTGTGTAAAGCAGATCTAGCATTTTTTATGATTGCATCATTAGTGCTTTTATTTTTCCTGAATCCAAACTGGCAGGGGTTGAGTATGTTTTGAGCCGTTATAAATGAATACAGTCTCCTGTGCACGAGTTTCTCAAAGATTTTGGATAGCAATGGTAAGTTAGATATTGGCCTATAGTTGTTTAAGTCTGTAGGGTCACCACCTTTATGTATTGGTGTAACCCTTGCCATCTTGAGTAGTTTCGGGAAGGTGCTAGTCTCTATTGACTTGTTAAAAAGTAATGAAATAGCATGCGAAAGGACATGGGCCGCTCGCTTGTACAGTAATGGTGGGACATGAGACAGATTCCCCGAGTTATTTTTAAGTGACTTTATGATCTCAATGACTTCCGTGGGCTCAGTTGGTCCAAGATAGAAGGAATTAGGGAAATTTCCATCTAGGTAGTCCCCGGCATGGGCATTGGTATGTGGGATTTTACTGGCGAGATTAGATCCTATGTTTGAGAAGAAGTCGTTTATCTTGTTAGCTGTGTCAGTGGGATGTAGTGGTGTTTCATTAGGTTTAGTTAGGACAATATTCTTGGTTTTTCTCAGTTTGTGGGTCCCTAGAATCTGAGAGAGTGTTTTCCAGGTCTTTTTTATATCTCCTCTAGTGTCTGTGAATCTACTGGAGTAGTATAGTTGTTTGGCTTTTTTTATTACTTTGGTGAGAGCTGATGAATAGTGTTTAAGAGTATCTTTGTGTATTAAGCCCTGTCTATATTGCTTTTCATATTGGTGTTTCTTGTCAATGGATTTCAGAATGGTGCTGGTTAGCCATGGGCAACCAAGCCGTTTGTTTGTGATCTGTTTTGTTTTTATAGGACAATGTTTGTTGTATAGTCTAAGTAATTTGATAAGAAAGATGTCTGTCCAGTCATCAATACCATTGGCCTTGGAGAATTCTGTAGGCCAATCAACAGTCTCTAGGTCAGCTGTGAACTTCCTTACTGAGGCCTCGTCATGGAGTCTAAATGAGACTTTGTTGTATTCAAGTGGTGGTTTACTAATGTTTGTCAGGAGGAAGGTAGGGTAGTGGTCTGTAGTGCTATCTGTGATTATCCCTGATTTAAGGGGGGCTAGTATATTGGTCCATATGTGGTCTATTATGGTTGCACTTGTCTCAGTGAGCCTGGTTGGTTTAGTTATTGTTGGTATGAGAAGTGTGTTGTTCATATTGTTGATGAAATCAGTTACAGGCTGATCATCTAGTAAGCCAAGGTTGATGTTGAAGTCTCCAGCTAAGAGAAGGTGGTGCTTATTCATTTGTCTGTTTGTTATTAGTGACTTTAATTTCTCACTGAAATTTGGGATGTTTGTGTGAGGTATCCGGCGATTAACGGAGGAGAACAAGAGGATTCGTAGTAATCCTCCTGTTGTGAGTCCCCAGGTTAAGAGGGGAGCTTGGTCAGTGGCCGGGCAACATGGAACCAAGCTGAAGATCAAGAAAACGGTTGGAGACGCAGAAACAACGAGAAACCAGAAGACTACCGTGGAAACTTCCAACCCATTCTCGGTGCTACCTGACGAATGTGAGTGTTCTACTGGGAATGCCACAACGAGCACCAAAGAAGCACTGGCAGACATGAGTGAGACATCCCTAGAAACCCCAACGAAGACCATCGAGAACGTCTTGACGAATTCTACAAGTGGTGTAATGCTACCTGGCGAATGTGAGTCGACTACTCGGAGCATCACGACGAACAACGCCAAGGAAGGTAAAAACATTGTTGTTGTTGGAGATAGCCAGATTAGGTACATGGATAGGGCATTCTGCGTGAAGGATAGGAGTAGGAGGCAGAGAGTGTGTTTTCCTGGGGCTGGGATGAAGGATATTGTTAGCCGTCTGGATGACATCATGAGAGGTAATGGGAGCAATCCTATTATCTGTCTCAGTGCTGGAGGCAACGATGTTGGCAGACGTAGGAGTGAGGACCTGATTAGCAGGTACAGGTCAGCAATAGAGATAATTAGGAGGAAGGGTGGGAAACCTGTCATATGTGGCATTTTGCCAAGGAGAGGAGTTGGAAATGAATGGTTGTCCAGAGCAAGCTTTACTGAAGAAAGTTAATAAATTAGTTATACAAGACCGGCCTCTTGTGAATCCATGCTGAGTATCATTAATCAAGCTATGCTTATCGAGATGGCTTCTTATAACCTCAGCTATAATTGACTCTAGCAACTTGCCTACAATTGAGGTCAGGCTTATTGGGCGGTAATTTGACGGTAACGACTTGTCCCCTGTTTTAAAAATAGGAATTACATTAGCCATCTTCCACATATCAGACACTACACCTGTTTGAGATGTTACATAATTTATCTTCTTCTGATCCACTATAAAAATTAATTACCGGAATATTATTAGTGTCTTCCTGTGTAAAAACCGAGAGAAAATAATTATTTAAAATCGAGCACATTTCATTCTCTTTGTCAGTAAGATTCCCATAGTTATTTTTAAGGGGACCTATCTTATCTCTGACTTTTGTTCTATATACCTGGAAAAAACTTTTTGGGTTAGTTTTAGAATCCCTAGCAACTTTAATTTCATAGTCCCTTTTAGCTTTTCTTATCCCCTTTTTAATGTCCCTCTTAATGTCAATATACTGATTCATAAGATGACCCTCGCCTCTTTTGATACGCCTATAAATTCCTTTCTTATGCCCTAGTAGATATTTCAGCCTATTATTCATCCATTTTGGGTCATTTCTATTTGATCTAATTTCCTTATAAGGGATAAACGTTCTTTGAGCAGCATGTATTGTGTTCAGAAAACTGTCATATTGATAGCTCTCTTCGTTACCTCAGTCAACAGATGATAAGTGTTCTCTAAGCCCATCGTAATCTGCTAAGCGAAAATCTGGGACTGTTACTGAGTTATCCCTACTATCATACTTCCATTCAATTCTAAATGTAATTGATTTGTGGTCGCTAGCACCCAGTTCCTCTGAAACTTCTAAATTATTAACAAGGGATTCATTGTTTGCCAGAACTAAGTCAAGCAGTAGGTTCTGTCACAAACTGCTTCAAAAAACAATCTTGAACTACTTCTAAGAAATCGTATGATTCTAAATTCCCAGTCAAGAAATTCCAATCAATATGACTAAAGTTAAAGTCTCCTAGAATTACTACATTATCGTGCCTTGTGGCCCTAATAATTTCCTCCCATAGTAGTCTCCCTTGGTCCCTATCTAAATTTGGGGGACGGTATATCACACCTAAAATTAATTTTTCATGCCCCTCTGAAAATTCTATCCAAACAGACTCTGTATGTGTTACTTCAGACTTAATACTCGTTTTTATGCAACAGTTCAAGCGATCTCGGACATACAATGCCACCCCACCCCCCTTCCCGATACTTCTATCTACTTGGAACAATTTAAAACCCTGAATGTGACATTCTGCAGGCATGTCCCTACTTTTTGTATTAAACCACGTCTCAGTAATGGCAAATACATCTATGTTACCTGCACTAGCAACTAGTCTCAACTCGTCCATCTTATTCCTAGCACTGCGACTATTTGTGTAATAAATTTTTAATGACCCTCCTCTCTCTTTACCCTTCCTGCTCCTTTCTGTTATTCCACTAAACTTATTACTGTCCTTGTCAATTAGTGCCACTGGCTTTCCAATATCCACCTCATTTTGCCTATTACTAGTTCTCCTAGTACTCATGTTACTACCCTGCGACTTTACAGTTTTCCCGCCAAAACCCATACCACTAACTATTCCTAGTTTAAAGACCTAACAGCTCCCTCCACTGCGTTGGCCAGTGCTCCCACCCCACACCTAGATAAGTGAACCCCATCCCTGGCATACATGTCATTTCTGCCATAGAAGAGGTCCCAGTTGTCAATGAATGTTACTGCATTTTCCTTACAGTACTTGTCCAGCCAGCAATTGACACCAATTGCTCTGGACAACCATTCATTTCCAACTCCTCTCCTTGGCAAAATGCCACATATGACAGGTTTCCCACCCTTCCTCCTAATTATCTCTATTGCTGACCTATACCTGCTAATCAGGTCCTCACTCCTACGTCTGCCAACATCGTTGCCTCCAGCACTGAGACAGATAATAGGATTGCTCCCATTACCTCTCATGATGTCATCCAGACGGCTAACAATATCCTTCATCCCAGCCCCAGGAAAACACACTCTCTGCCTCCTACTCCTATCCTTCAAGCAGAATGCCCTATCCATGTACCTAATCTGGCTATCCCCAACAACAACAATGTTTTTACCTTCCTTGGCGTCGTCCGTCGTGATGCTCCGAGTAGTCGACTCACATTCGCCAGGTAGCATTACACCACTTGTAGAATTCGTCAAGACGTTCTCGATGGTCTTCGTTGGGGTTTCTAGGGATGTCTTACTCACGTCTGCCAATGCTTCTTTGGTGCTCGTTGTGGCATTCCCAGCAGAAAACTCACATTCGTCAGGTAGCACCGAGAATGAGTTGGAAGTTTCCACGGTAGTCTTCTGGTTTCTCGTTGTTTCTGCGTCTCCAACCGTTTTCTTGATCTTCAGCTTGGTTCCATGTTGCCCGGCCACTGACCAAGCTCCCCTCTTAACCTGGGGACTCACAACAGAAGGATTACTACGAATCCTCTTGTTCTCCTCCGTTAATCGCCGTATCTCCATCTTAGCAACTCTGAGCTCCTCACTCAGCTGCTGGTAAAGTTGCTCAAGAGAGGGCATCCTGGTACAGATTCACAGAGAGCACACAAACAGGTCTTCACAGAGCTAAGTACACGTCACCACTTAGCTAAGTACACGTCACCACTGAGCTAAGTACACGTCACCACTGAGCTATATCATTGATATATATTATAAACAACAACGGGCCCAAGACTGATCCCTGTGGAACGCCACTTGTTACAGATCCCCACTCGGATTTAACCCCATTTATGGACACTCTGCTTCCTGTCTGTGAGCCATGATTCGATCCACGAGAGCACCCTTCCCCCAATGCCATGAGCTGCTACTTTTTTCAACAGTCTTTGGTGCGGAACTCTATCAAATGTCTTACTAAAATCTAAGTAAATAATATCAAATTCTTTATCGTGTTCAACAGCCTCAAAAGCTTTACTGAAGAAAGTTAATAAATTAGTTAGACAAGACCGGCCTCTTGTGAATCCATGCTGAGTATCATTAATCAAGCTATGCTTGAACATTAACATGGTATAAAATACCGACAGGTTGTTAGGTAAGACACATATGCAACAGTTAGGTATCTTTATTATGAAACGTTTCGCCTACACAGTAGGCTTCTTCAGTCAAGTACAGAAAAGTTGATAGAAGCAGAAGATACTTGAAGACGATGTAATCAGTCCATCACCCTTAAAGTTTTGAGGTGGTCAGTCCCTCAGTCTGGAGAAGAGCATTGTTCCATAGTATGAAACAATATGGAACAATGCTCTTCTCCAGACTGAGGGACTGACCACCTCAAAACTTTATGGGTGATGGACTGATTACATCGTCTTCAAGTATCTTCTGCTTCTTTCAACTTTTCTGCACTTGACTGAAGAAGCCTACTGTGTAGGCGAAACGTTTCATAATAAAGATACCAAACTGTTGCATATGTGTCTTACCAAGCTATGCTTATCGAGATGGCTTCTTATAATCTCAGCTATAATTGACTCTAGTAATTTGCCTACAATTGAGGTCAGGCTTATTGGGCGGTAATTTGACGGTAACGACTTGTCCCCTGTTTTAAAAATAGGAATTACATTAGCCATCTTCCACATATCAGACACTGCACCTGTTTGAAGAGATAAATTAAAAATGTTAGTTAATGGTTCACAGACTTCCATTTTGCATTCCTTAAGAACCCTTGAAAAAACCTCATCAGGACCCGGCGACTTATTTTGCTTCAGTCTGTCTATCTGCTTCACAACCATTTCACTAGTGACTGTGATGTTACATAATTTATCTTCTGGCCCACTATAAAAATTAATTACTAGAATATTATTAGTGTCTTCCTGTGTAAAAACCGAGAGAAAGACACTAATAATATTCCAGTAATTAATTTTTATAGTCTTCAATCTTTCTTCATAAGGAAGATTTCTAATGCTATGTATTAATTTAGTCATCCTACGCTGAATGTTTTCTAACGAATTTATGTCCATTCTGTAATATGGAGACCATAATCTAGGTGAGGCATAATCTAGGTGAGGCCTTACTAATAATGTATAAAGCTGCAGTATGACCTTCAACAACAGTGACAACAGACACAACTCAACAACAGTGACAACAGACACCACTCAACAACAGTGACAACAAACACAATTCAACAACAGTGACAACAGATACCATTCAACAACAGTGACAACAGACACCACTCAAAAACAGTGACAACAGACACCACTCAACAACAGTGACAACAGACCCCACTCAACAACAGTGACAACAGACGCCACTCAACAATAGACGCCACTCAACAACAGTGACAACAGACACCACACAACAACAGACACCACTCAACAACAGACGCCACTCAACAACAGTGACAACAGACACCACTCAACAACAGACGCCACTCAACAACAGTGACAACAGACACCACTCAACAACAGACGCCACTCAACAACAGTGACAACAGACACAACTCAACAACAGTGACAACAGACACCACTCAACAACAGTGACAACAAACACAATTCAACAACAGTGACAACAGATACCATTCAACAACAGTGACAACAGACACCGCTCAACAACAGTGACAACATACACCACTCAACAACAGTGACAACAGACACCACTCAACAACAGTGACAACAGACACCACTCAACAACAGTGACAACAGACACCACTCAACAATAGACGACACTCAACAACAGACGCCACTCAACAACAGTGACAACAGACACCACTCAACAACAGACGCCACTCAACAACAGTGACAACAGACACCACTCAACAACAGACGCCACTCAACAACAGTGACAACAGACACCACTCAACAACGGTGACAACAGACACCACTCAACAACAGTGACAACAGACGCTACTCAGCAACAGTGACAACAGACGCCACTCAACAACAGTGACAACAGACACCACTCAAAAACAGTGACAACAGACACCACTCAACAACAGTGACAACAGACCCCACTCAACAACAGTGACAACAGACGCCACTCAACAATAGACGCCACTCAACAACAGTGACAACAGACACCACACAACAACAGACACCACTCAACAACAGACGCCACTCAACAACAGTGACAACAGACACCACTCAACAACAGACGCCACTCAACAACAGTGACAACAGACACCACTCAATAACAGACGCCACTCAACAACAGTGACAACAGACACCACTCAACAACGGTGACAACAGACACCACTCAACAACAGTGACAACAGACGCTACTCAGCAACAGTGACAACAGACGCCACTCAACAACAGTGACAACAGACACCACTCAACAACAGTGACAACAGACACCACTCAACAACAGTGACAACAGACGCCACTCAACAACAGTGACAACAGACGCCACTCAACAACAGTGACAACAGACACCACTCAACAGCAGTGACAACAGACACCACTCAACAACAGTGACAACAGACCCCACTCAACAACAGTGACAACAGACGCCACTCAACAACAGTGACAACAGACGCCACTCAACAACAGTGACAACAGACACCACTCAACAACAGTGACAACAGACACCACTCAACAACAGTGACAACAGACACCACTCAACAACAGTGACAACAGACACCACTCAACAACAGTGACAACAGACACCACTCAACAACAGTGACAACAGACACCACTCACCAACAGTGACAACAGACGCCATTCAACAACAGTGACAACAGACGCCACTCAACAACAGTGACAACAGACACCACTCAACAACAGTGACAACAGACAACACTCAACAACAGTGAAAACAGACGCCACTCAACAACAGTGACAACAGACGCCACTCAACAACAGTGACAACAGACGCCACTCAACAACAGTGACAACAGACACCACTCAACAACAGTGACAACAGACACCACTCAACAACAGTGACAACAGACACCACTCACCAACAGTGACAACAGACGCCATTCAACAACAGTGACAACAGACGCCACTCAACAACAGTGACAACAGACACCACTCAACAACAGTGACAACAGACACCACTCAACAACAGTGACAACAGACACCACTCAACAACAGTGACAACAGACCCCACTCAACAACAGTGACAACAGACACCACTCAAGAACAGTGACAACAGACA
This sequence comes from Cherax quadricarinatus, assembly GCF_038502225.1. NCBI lineage: Eukaryota > Metazoa > Arthropoda > Malacostraca > Decapoda > Parastacidae > Cherax > Cherax quadricarinatus. The sequence continues at coordinate 66,954,563 of NC_091295.1, read as the reverse complement.
CCACTCAACAACAGTGACAACAGACACCACTCAACAACAGTGACAACAGACTCCACTCAACAACAGTGACAACAGACACCACTCAACAACAGTGACAACAGACACCACTCAACAACAGTGACAACAGACACCACTCAACAACAGTGACAACAGACCCCACTCAACAACAGTGACAACAGACACCACTCAACAACAGTGACAACAGACACCACTCAACAACAGTGACAACAGACACCACTCAACAACAGTGACAACAGACCCCACTCAACAACAGTGACAACAGACACCACTCAACAACAGTAACAACAGACACCACTCAACAACAGTGACAATAGACACCACTCAACAACAGTGACAACAGACACCACTCAACAACAGTGACAACAGACCCCACTCAACAACAGTGACAACAGACACCACTCAACAACAGTGACAACAGACACCACTCAACAACAGTGACAACAGACACCACTCAACAACAGTGACAACAGACACCACTCAACAACAGTGACAACAGACACCACTCAACAACAGTGACAACATACACCACTCAACAACAGTGACAAAAGACACCACTCAACAACAGTGACAACAGACAACACTCAACAACAGTGATAACAGACACCACTCAACAACAGTGACAACAGACACCACTCAACAACAGTGACAACAGACACCACTCAACAACAGTGACAACAGACACCACTCAACAACAGTGACAACAGACGTCACTCAACAACAGTGACAACAGACACCAATCAACAACAGTGACAACAGACACCACTCAACAACAGTGACAACAGACACCACTCAACAACAGTGACAACAGACCCCACTCAACAACAGTGACAACAGACCCCACTCAACAACAGTGACAACAGACACCACTCAACAACAGTGACAACAAACACCACTCAACAACAGACACCACTCAACAACAGACACCACTCAACAACAGACACCACTGAACAACAGACACCACTGAACAACAGACAACACTCAACAACAGACACCACTCAACAACAGACACCACTCAACAACAGTGACAACAGACACCACTCAACAAGAGACACCACTCAACAACAGACACCACTCAACAACAGACACCACTCAAAAACAGTGACAACAGACACCACTCAACAACAGTGACAACAGACACCACTCAACAACAGTGACAACAGACACCACTCAACAACAGACACCACTCAACAACAGTGACAACAGACACCACTCAACAACAGTGACAACAGACACCACTCAACAACAGTGACAACAGACACCACTCAACAACAGTGACAACAGACACCACTCAACAACAGTGACAACAGACACCACTCAACAACAGACACCACTCAACAACAGACACCACTCAACAACAGACATCACTCAACAACAGACACCACTCAACAACAGACATCACTCAAAAACAGTGACAACAGACACCACTCAACAACAGTGACAACAGACACCACTCAACAACAGACACCACTCAACAACAGTGACAACAGACACCACTCAACAACAGTGACAACAGACGCCACTCAACAACAGTGACAGCAGACACCACTCAACAACAGTGACAACAGACACCACTCAACAACAGTGACAACAGACCCCACTCAACAACAGTGACAACAGACACCACTCAACAACAGTGACAACAGACACCACTCAACAACAGACACCACTCAACAACAGACACCACTCAACAACAGACACCACTGAACAACAGACAACACTCAACAACAGACACCACTCAACAACAGACACAACTCAACAACAGTGACAACAGACACCACTCAACAAGAGACACCACTCAACAACAGACACCACTCAACAACAGACACCACTCAACAACAGACACCACTCAACAACAGACACCACTCAAAAACAGTGACAACAGACATCACTCAACAACCTTGACAACAGACACCACTCAACAACAGTGACAACAGACACCACTCAACAACAGACACCACTCAACAACAGTGACAACAGACACCACTCAACAACAGTGACAACAGACACCACTCAACAACAGTGACAACAGACACCACTCAACAACAGTGACAACAGACACCACTCAACAACAGTGACAACAGACACCACTCAACAACAGACACCACTCAACAACAGACACCACTCAACAACAGACACCACTCAACAACAGACATCCCTCAACAACAGACACCACTCAACAACAGACACCACTCAAAAACAGTGACAACAGACACCACTCAACAACAGTGACAACAGACACCACTCAACAACAGTGACAACAGACACCACTCAACAACAGTGACAACAGACACCACTCAACAACAGTGACAACAGACACCACTCAACAACAGTGACAACAGACACCACTCACCAACAGTGACAACAGACGCCATTCAACAACAGTGACAACAGACGCCACTCAACAACAGTGACAACAGACACCACTCAACAACAGTGACAACAGACAACACTCAACAACAGTGAAAACAGACGCCACTCAACAACAGTAACAACAGACACCACTCAACAACAGTGACAACAGACCCCACTCAACAACAGTGACAACAGACACCACTCAACAACAGTAACAAGAGACACCACTCAACAACAGTGACAACAGACACCACTCAACAACAGTGACAACAGACCCCACTCAACAACAGTGACAACAGACACCACTCAACAACAGTGACAACAGACACCACTCAACAACAGTGACAACAGACCCCACTCAACAATAGTGACAACAGACACCACTCAACAACAGTGACAACAGACACCACTCAACAACAGTGACAACAGACCCCACTCAACAACAGTGACAAGAGACCCCACTCAACAACAGTGACAACAGACACCACTCAACAACAGTGACAACAGACACCACTCAACAACAGTAACAACAGACACCACTCAACAACAGTGACAACAGACACCACTCAACAACAGTAACAACAGACACCACTCAACAACAGTGACAACAGACCCCACTCAACAACAGTGACAACAGACACCACTCAACAACAGTAACAAGAGACACCACTCAACAACAGTGACAACAGACACCACTCAACAACAGTGACAACAGACCCCACTCAACAACAGTGACAACAGACACCACTCAACAACAGTGACAAGAGACCCCACTCAACAACAGTGACAACAGACACCACTCAACAACAGTGACAACAGACACCACTCAACAACAGTGACAACAGACACCACTCAACAACAGTGACAACAGACACCACTCAACAACAGTGACAACAGACACCACTCAACAACAGTGACAACAGACACCACTCAACAACAGTGACAACAGACACCACTCAACAACAGACACCACTCAACAACAGACACCACTCAACAACAGACATCACTCAACAACAGACACCACTCAACAACAGACATCACTCAAAAACAGTGACAACAGACACCACTCAACAACAGTGACAACAGACACCACTCAACAACAGACACCACTCAACAACAGTGACAACAGACACCACTCAACAACAGTGACAACAGACGCCACTCAACAACAGTGACAGCAGACACCACTCAACAACAGTGACAACAGACACCACTCAACAACAGTGACAACAGACCCCACTCAACAACAGTGACAACAGACACCACTCAACAACAGTGACAACAGACACCACTCAACAACAGACACCACTCAACAACAGACACCACTCAACAACAGACACCACTGAACAACAGACAACACTCAACAACAGACACCACTCAACAACAGACACAACTCAACAACAGTGACAACAGACACCACTCAACAAGAGACACCACTCAACAACAGACACCACTCAACAACAGACACCACTCAACAACAGACACCACTCAACAACAGACACCACTCAAAAACAGTGACAACAGACATCACTCAACAACCTTGACAACAGACACCACTCAACAACAGTGACAACAGACACCACTCAACAACAGTGACAACAGACACCACTCAACAACAGTGACAACAGACACCACTCAACAACAGTGACAACAGACACCACTCAACAACAGTGACAACAGACACCACTCAACAACAGACACCACTCAACAACAGACACCACTCAACAACAGACACCACTCAACAACAGACATCCCTCAACAACAGACACCACTCAACAACAGACACCACTCAAAAACAGTGACAACAGACACCACTCAACAACAGTGACAACAGACACCACTCAACAACAGTGACAACAGACACCACTCAACAACAGTGACAACAGACACCACTCAACAACAGTGACAACAGACACCACTCAACAACAGTGAAAACAGACGCCACTCAACAACAGTAACAACAGACACCACTCAACAACAGTGACAACAGACCCCACTCAACAACAGTGACAACAGACACCACTCAACAACAGTAACAAGAGACACCACTCAACAACAGTGACAACAGACACCACTCAACAACAGTGACAACAGACCCCACTCAACAACAGTGACAACAGACACCACTCAACAACAGTGACAACAGACACCACTCAACAACAGTGACAACAGACCCCACTCAACAACAGTGACAACAGACACCACTCAACAACAGTGACAACAGACACCACTCAACAACAGTGACAACAGACCCCACTCAACAACAGTGACAAGAGACCCCACTCAACAACAGTGACAACAGACACCACTCAACAACAGTGACAACAGACACCACTCAACAACAGTAACAACAGACACCACTCAACAACAGTGACAACAGACACCACTCAACAACAGTAACAACAGACACCACTCAACAACAGTGACAACAGACCCCACTCAACAACAGTGACAACAGACACCACTCAACAACAGTAACAAGAGACACCACTCAACAACAGTGACAACAGACACCACTCAACAACAGTGACAACAGACCCCACTCAACAACAGTGACAACAGACACCACTCAACAACAGTGACAAGAGACCCCACTCAACAACAGTGACAACAGACACCACTCAACAACAGTGACAACAGACACCACTCAACAACAGTGACAACAGACACCACTCAACAACAGTGACAACAGACACCACTCAACAACAGTGACAACAGACAACACTCAACAACAGTGACAACAGACACCACTCAACAACAGTGACAACAGACACCACTCAACAACAGTGACAACAGACACCACTCAACAACAGTGACAACAGACACCACTCAACAACAGTGACAACAGACGTCACTCAACAACAGTGACAACAGACACCACTCAACAACAGTGACAACAGACACCACTCAACAACAGTGACAACAGACACCACTCAACAACAGTGACAACAGACCCCACTCAACAACAGTGACAACAGACGCCACTCAACAACAGTGACAACAGACACCACTCAACAACAGTGACAACAGACACCACTCAACAACAGTGACAACAGACACCACTCAACAACAGACACCACTGAACAACAGACACCACTGAACAACAGACAAAACTCAACAACAGACACCACTGAACAACAGACACCACTGAACAACAGACACCACTGAACAACAGACACCACTGAACAACAGACACCACTCAACAACAGACACCACTCAACAACAGACACCACTCAACAACAGACATCACTCAACAACAGACACCACTCAACAACAGACACCACTCAACAACAGTGGCAACAGACACCACTCAACAACAGACACCACTCAACAACAGACACCACTCAACAACAGACACCACTCAACAACAGTGACAACAGACACCACTCAACAACAGAAACCACTCAACAACAGTGACAACAGACACCACTCAACAACAGTGACAACAGACGCCACTCAACAACAGTGACAACAGACACCACTCAACAATAGTGACAACAGACACCACTCAACAACAGTGACAACAGACACCACTCAACAACAGACACCACTCAACAACAGACACCATTCAACAACAGACACCACTGAACAACAGACACCACTCAACAACAGACACCACTCAACAACAGTGACAACAGACACCACTCAACAGCAGACACCACTCAACAACAGTGACAACAGACACCACTGAACAACAGACACCACTCAACAACAGACACCACTCAACAACAGACACCACTCAACAACAGACACCACTCAACAACAGACACCACTCAACAACAGATACCACTCAGCAACAGACACCACTCAACAACAGACACCACTCAACAACAGACACCACTCAACAACAGACACCACTCAACAACAGACACCACTCAACAACAGACACCACTCAACAACAGATACCACTCAGCAACAGACACCACTCAACAACAGACACCACTCAACAACAGACACCACTCAACAACAGACACCACTCAACAACAGACACCACTCAACAACAGATACCACTCAGCAACAGACACCACTCAACAACAGATACCACTCAGCAACAGACACCACTCAACAACAGACACCACTCAACAACAGACACCACTCAACAACAGACACCACTCAACAACAGACACCACTCAACAACAGACACCACTCAACAAGAGGAAGGAGCCTACAAGAACAACTTTTACATCTCCTTGAGGTAGAGAAGACTTGTCTCTTCTACCCCAGTACCTCCCCCCTCCCTCACCCTCCCTCCCTCCCTCCCCCTCCCACCCTCCCTCCCTCCCCTCCCTCCCCCTCCTTCCCTGCCTCCCCCTCCCTCCCCCTCCTTCCCTGCCTCCCCCTACTTCCCTCCCCCTCCCTCCCTCCCCCACCCTCCCTCCCCCCTCTCTCCCCCTCCCTCCCTCCCCTCCCACCCTCCCCCTCCCTCCCCTCCCTCCCTCCCCCTCCCCTCCCTCCCCCCCTCCCTCCCCTCCCCCTCCCTCCCCTCTTTCCCCTCCCTCCCCCTCCCTCCCTCCCCCTCCCTCCCTCCCCTCCCCTCCCTCCCTCCCTCCCCCTCCCCTCCCTCCCCTCCCTCCCCTCCCTCCCTCCCCCTCCCTCCCCTCCCTCCCTCCCTACCCTCCCTCCCTCCCCTCCCTCCCTCCCTCCCCTCCCTCCCCCTCCCTCTCCCTCCCTCCCTCCCTCCCTCCCTCCCCTCCCTCACAAGGGAGTCAGGGTGACAGCAACAGCCAGAAGTCTTTTAGCTTCAAGAGGGTTTAAATTCCACCTGGTTTAACGACATACTCTAAACCCGTCAAGGAGGAGGAGGGGGAGGAGGGAAAGGAGGGAGAGGAGGGAAGGATGTCTTGTGATGCTGGTGAGGGGAGATCTTGATCCAATGAAATGGGGCTATTCTTCTTCCTCCAGGCGATGTATAAACCCAGTGGTTTAAATTTTTTTTCTGTGATTAGAATAAACAAATACTAAAACAGATTTAAGCTTCAAGTGGTTAAGGTTCAGATGGTTTAGGTTTCAGGTTGTTTAAGTTTCAGGTGGTTCAGGTTTCAGGTTGTTTAAGTTTCAGGTGGTTTAAGTTTCAGGTGGTTTAAATTTCAGGTGGTTTAAGTTTCAAATGGTTTAAATTTCAGGTGGTTTATGTTTCAGGTGGTTTAAGTTTCAGGTGGTTTAAGTTTCAGATGGTTTAAGTTTCAGGTGGTTTAAGTTTCAGGTGGTTTAAGTTTCATGTGGTTTAAGTTTCAGGTGGTTTAAGTATCAGATGGTTTAAGTTTCAGAAGATTTAGTTTTCAGGTGATTTAGGTTTCAGGTTGTTTAAGTTTAGGTGAGTACAAGTAGGTGAGTACAAATAGGTGAGTACAACTAGGTGAGTACAAATAGGTGAGTACAACTAGGTGAGTGCAACTAGGCGAGTACAGCTAGGTGAGTACAACTAGGTGAGTACAGCTAGGTGAATACAACTAGGTAAGTACAACTAGGTGAGTACAACTAGGCGAGTACAGCTAGGTGAGTACAACTAGGTGAGTACAACTAGGTGAGTAAAGCTAGGTGAGTACAGCTAGGTGAGTACAACTAGGTGAGTACAACTAGGTGAGTACAGCTAGGTGAGTACAACTAGGTGAGTACAGCTAGGTGAGTACAACTAGGTGAGTACAGCTAGGTGAGTACAACTAGGTGAGTACAGCTAGGTGAGTACAGCGAGGCAAGTACAGCTAGGTGAGTATAACTAGGTGAGTACAACTAGGTGAGTACAACTAGGTGAGTACAGCTAGGTGAGTACAACTAGGTGAGTACAACTAGGTGAGTACAACTAGGTGAATACAGCTAGGTGAGTACAGCTAGGTGAGTACAACTAGGTGAGTACAACTAGGTGAGTACAGCTAGGTGAGTACAACTAGGTGAGTACAACTAGGTGAGTGCAACTAGGTGAGTACAACTAGGTGAGTACAGCTAGGTGAGTACAGCTATGTGAGCACAACTAGGTGAGTACAACTAGGTGAGTACAACTAGGTGAGTACATCTAGGTGAGTACAGCTAGGTGAGTACAACTAGGTGAGTACAACTAGGTGAGTACAGCTAGGCGAGTACAGCTAGGTGAGTACAACTAGGTGAGTACAACTAGGTGAGTACAGCTAGGTGAGTACAACTAGGTGAGTACAACTAGGTGAGTACATCTAGGTGAGTACAGCTAGGTGAGTACAACTAGATGAGTACAACTAGCTGAGTACAACTAGGTGAGTACAGCTAGGTGAGTACAACTAGGTGAGTACAGCTAGGTGAGTACAACTAGGTGAGTACAGCTAGGTGAGTTCAACAGGAGCAGCTGAGTACAACTAGGTGAGTACAGCCTAGGTGATACAACTAGGTTGAGCGCCAAGTGAGTTCAACTAGGTGAGTACAACTAGGTGAGTACAGCTAGGTGAGTACAGCTAGGTGAGTACAACTAGGTGAGTACAACTAGGTTAGTACAGCTAGGTGAGTACAACTAGGTGAGTGCAACTAGGTGAGTACAACTAGGTGAGTACAACTAGGTGAGTACAGCTAGGTGAGTACAGCTAGGTGAGTACAACTAGGTGAGTACAACTAGGTAAGTACAAGTAGGTGAATACAACTAGGTGAGTACAGCTAGATGAGTACAGCTTGGTGAGTACAGCTAGGTGAGTACAGCTAGGTGAGTACAGCTAGGTGAGTACAGCTATGCGAGTAAAACTAGATGTGTACAACTAGGTGAGTACAACTAAGTGAGTACAGCTAGGTGGGTACAACTAAGTGAGTACAGCTAAATGAGTACAACTATGTGAGTACAACTAGGTGAGTACAGCTAGGTGAGTACAACTAGGTGAGTACAGGTAGGTGAATACAACTAGGTGAGTACAACTAGGTGAGTACAGCTAGGTGAGTACAGCTAGGTGAGTACAGCTAGGTGAGTACAGCTAGGTGAGTACAGCTAGGTGAGCACAACTAGGTGAGTACAGGTAGGTGAATACAACTACGTGAGTACAACTAGGTGAGTACAGCTAGGTGAGTACAGCTAGGTGAGTACAGCTAGGTGAGTACAGCTAGATGAGTAAAACTGGGTGTGTATAACTAGGTTAGTACAACTAGGTTAGTACAGCTAGGTGAGTACAACTAGGTGAGTACAGCTAGGTGAGTACAACTAGGTGAGTACAGCTAGGTGAGTACAACTAGGTGAGTACAGCTAGGTGAGTGCAGCTAGGTGAGTAAAACTAGGTGTGTACAACTAGGTGAGTAGAGCTAGGTGAGTACAACTAGGTGAGTACAGCTAGGTGAGTACAACTAGGTGAGTACAGCTAGGTGAATACAACTAGGTGAGTACAGCTAGATGAGTACAACTAGGTGAGTACAGCTAGGTGAGTACAGCTAGGTGAGTACAACTAGGTGAGTACAGCTAGGTGAGTACAGCGAGGTGAGTACAGCTAGGTGAGTACAGCTAGGTGAGTACAGCTAGGTGAGTACAACTAGGTGAGTAAAGCAAGGTGAGTACAGCTAGATGAGTACAGCTAGGTGAGTACAGCTAGGCAAGTACAGCTAGGTGAGTACAGCTAGGTGAGTACAGCAAGGTGAGTACAGCTAGGTGAGTACAGCTAGGTGAGTACAGCTAGGTGAGTACAGCTAGGTGAGTACAGCTAGGTGAGTACAACTAGGTGAGTACAGCTAGGAGAATACAACTAGGTGAGTACAGCTAGATGAGTACAACTAGGTGAGTACAGCTAGGTGAGTACAGCTAGGTGAGTACAACTAGGTGAGTACAGCTATGTGAGTACAGCGAGGTGAGTACAGCTAGGTGAGTACAGCTAGGTGAATACAGCTAGGTGAGTACAACTAGGTGAGTAAAGCAAGGTGAGTACTGCTATATGAGTACAGCTAGGTGAGTACAGCTAGGCAAGTACAGCTAGGTGAGTACAGCTAGGTGAGTACAGCAAGGTGAGTACAGCTAGGTGAGTACAGCTAGGTGAGTACAGCTAGGTGAGTACAGCTAGGTGAGTACAGCTAGGTGAGTACAGCTAGGTGAGTACAGCTTGGTGAGTACACACACAAGAACGTCCTCCAAATTGACACAGTGGCGAGCCAGGCAAACATCAACATACTTTCTTCTACCAGGAAACTCTTGTGAATAAGTCAAGAGTACAAAGAGAGAGAGAGAGAGAGAGAGAGAGAGAGAGAGAGAGAGAGAGAGAGAGAGAGAGAGAGAGAGAGAGAGAGAGAGAGAGAGAGAGAGAGAGAGAGTGAGAGAGAGAGAGGTGAGAGAGAGAGAGAGAGAGAGAGAGAGAGAGAGCGAGAGAGAGAGAGAGAGAGAGAGAGAGAGAGAGAGAGAGAGAGAGAGAGAGAGGAGAGAGAGAGAGAGAGAGAGAGAGAGAGAGAGAGAGAGAGAGAGAGAGAGAGAGAGAGAGAGAGAGAGAGAGAGAGAGAGAGCGAGAGAGAAAGAAAGAAAGAGAGCACATGAGAGAGCTAGATAACAAAAATATCTTACTAGCAATATTGAGACTGTCAGTGATGTGCTTACCCAAACGTTGATGTGATGACTTGAGTGGGGTCGTCCATGATACAGTGTGGTCGTCCATGATACAGTGGGGTCGTCCATGATACAGTGGGGTCGTCCATGATACAGTGTAGTCGTCCATGATACAGTGTGGTCGTTCATGATACAGTGTGGTCGTTCATGATACAGTGTGGTCGTCCATGATACAGTGTGGTCGTTCATGATACAGTGTGGTCTTTCATGATACAGTGTGGTCGTTCATGATACAGTGTGGTCGTCCATGATACATTGTGGTCGTCCATGATACAGTGTGATCGTCCATGATTCAGTGTGGTCGTCCATGATACAGTGTGGTCGCCCATGATACAGTGTGATCGCCCATGATTCAGTGTGGTCGTCCAAGGTACGGTGTGGTCGTCCATGGTACAGTGTGATCGTCCATGATTCAGTGTGGTCGTCCATGATGCAGTGTGGTCGCCCATCATGACACAGTGTGGTCGTTCATCATGATACAGTATGGTCGTTCATCATGATACATTGTGGTCGTTCATCATGATACAGTGTGGTCGTTCATCGTGATACAGTGTGGTCGTTCATCATGATACAGTGTGGTCGTTCATCACGATACAGTATGCTCGTTCATCATGATACAGTGTGGTCGTTAATCATGATAGAGTGTGGTCGTCCATGATACAGGGTGGTCGTCTATGATTCAGTAAGCTCGTCCATGATACGGTGTGGTCGTCCATTATGCAGTGTTGTCGCCCATCATGACACAGTGTGGTCGTTCATGATACAGTATGGTCGTTCTTCATGATACAGTGTGGTCGTTCATCATGATACAGCGTGGTCGTTAATCGTGATACAGTGTGATCGTTCATGATACAGTGTGGTCGCTCATCATAAGAACATAAGAAAGAAGGAACACTGCAACAGGCCTACTGACATATGCGGAGCAGGTCCATGTCCCCCCCCGTATTAGACCAATGACCCACCCAGTCTGGTCACTTCCACTCAAGGATTTAGCACTGCACCAGACCCAGCAGCACAAGCTAGTCAGGTCCAACTCACACCCACCCACACCCACTCATGTATTTATCTAACCTATTTTTAAAACTACACAACGTTTTCGCCTGAATAACTGTACTCGGGAGTTTGTTCCACTCATCCACAACTCTATTACCAAACCAGTGCTTTCCTATATCCTTCTTGAATCTGAATTTTTCCAACTTGAAACCATTGCTGCGAGTCCTGTCTTGGCTGGAAATTTTCAGCATGCTATTTACATCCTCTTTATTTATTCCTGTTTTCCATTTATACACCTCGATCATATCCCCCCTAATTCTACGCCTTTCGAGAGAGTGCAAATTCAGGGCCCTCTTAGGGAAGATTTCTGATACATGGGATCATCTTTGTCATCCTCCTCTGTACGTTTTCCAGTGCATTTATATCCATTCTGTAATACGGTGACCAGAACTGAGCAGCATAGTCTAAATGAGGCCTAACCAAGGATATATAGAGTTGAAGAACAACCTGAGGACTTCTATTATTTATACTTCTAGATATGAAGCCAAGAATTCTGTTAGCTTTATTGCGAACACTAATGCACTGTTGTCTTGGTTTTAGATTACTGCTAACCAGAACTCCTAAATCCTTTTCGCAATCAGTAGTATTAAGATCTTCATTATTTAGTTTATATGTGGCATGGTTATTTAACTGTCCAACATTTAGAACTTTGCATTTGCCAATATTAAACTGCATCTGCCACTTCTCCGACCATTGCATCAGTCTATTCAAATAATCCTGGAGTGCTCTAGCGTCCTCATTAGAATGAATTGGATGGCCGATTTTGGTGTCATCAACAAATTTGCTTATGTCGCTATTTATTCCCTCATCTATGTCGCTTATGTAAATTGTGAACAACAAATGGCCTATCACTGACCCCTGAGGAACACCGCTTGTGACGTGCCACCATTCTGATTTCTCCCCATTTATGCAAACTCTCTGCTGTCTATTTGTCAGCCATGCCTCTACCCAGGAAAAAATTTCTCCTCCTATTCCGTGTGCCTTAAGTTTCCTCAATAGCCTCTGGTGTGGAACTCTATCGAAAGCCTTACTGAAGTCCATATACACAATATCATATTCATTACCATGATCTACCTCCTCAAACACCTTAGTGAAAAAAGTTAATAAACTCGTAAGACAGGAACGCTCCTTTGTAAAACCGTGTTGAGATTCATTAATCAATCTGTGCCTATCAAGATGGCTACGAATTGCTTCGGCAATTATTAATTCCATAAATTTTCCCACTATGGAGGTAAGGCTTATTGGTCTATAGTTCGAAGCCAAGGACCTGTCACCTGCCTTGTAAATAGGTATTACATTTGCCATTTTCCACTTATCAGGCACTATGCCAGTTTGTAGTGATATGTTAAAAAGATTAGCCAAAGGTATGCTAAGTTCCTCTTTACATTCCTTTAACACCCTTGCAAACAGTTCATCAGAGCCTGGGGATTTGTTAGGTTTTAGTTTCTCTATTTGTCTGAGGACCATGTCACTAGTTACAGCAATCGTACATAGTTTGTTATCATCCTGTTCTACATAATCTATTATTTCAGGAATATCGGTAGTATTTTCCTGGGTGAAAACTGAGAAGAAGTAGGTATTGAGAATTTCACACATATCCTTATCACTGTCAGTGATCTGTCCTGAGTTACTCTTAAGTGGGCCAATCTTATCCCTAATCTTACTTCTGTATACCTGAAAGAACCCTTTTGGGTTAGGCTTTGAATCCCTTGCGACCTTAGCCTCATAATCCCTTCTTGCTTTACTTATTCCTTTCTTTATTTCTCTCTTTAATTGAATATATTGATTTCTTAACTGCCCATCCCCTCTTTTGATACGCCTATATATGCCTCTCTTTTGACCAATGAGATGTTTTAATCTATTGTTCATCCATTTGGGATCATGATACAGTGTGGTCGTTCATCATGGTACAGTGTGGTCGTTCATCATGATACCGTGTGGTCGTTCATGATACAGTGTGGTCGTTCAGCATGATACAGTGTGGTCGTTCATCATGGTACAGTGTGGTCGTTAATCATGATACAGTGTGGTCGTTCATCATGATACAGTGTGGTCGTTCATCATGATACAGTGTGGTCGTTCATCATTATACAGTGTGGTCGTTCATCATGATACAGTGTGGTCGTTCATCATGATACAGTGTGGTCGTTCATGATACAGTGTGGTCGTTCAACATGATACAGTATGATCGTTCATCATGAAACAGTGTGGTCGTTCATATGATACAGTGTGGTCGTTCATCATGATACAGTGTGGTCGTTCATCATGATACAGTGTGGTCGTTCATCATGATACAGTGTGATCGTTCATCATGATACAGTGTGGTCGTTCATCATGATACAGTGTGGTCGTTCATCATGATACAGTGTGGTCGTTCATCATGATACAGTGTGATCGTTCATCATGATACAGTGTGGTCGTTCATCATGATACAGTGTGGTCGTTCATCATGATACAGTGTGGTCGTTCATCATGATGCAGTGTGGTCGTTCATCATAATACAGTGTGGTCGTTCATCATGATACAGTGTGGTCGTTCATCATGATACAGTGTGGTCATTCATCATGATACAGTGTGGTCGTTCATCATGATACAGTATGGTCGTTCATCATGATACAGTGTGGTCGTTCATCATGATACAGTGTGGTCGTTCATCATGATACAGTGTGGTCGTTCATCATGATACAGTGTGGTCGTTCATCATGATACAGTGTGGTCGTTCATCATGACACAGTGTGGTCGTTCATCATGATACAGTGTGGTCGTTCATCATGATACAGTGTGGTCGTTCATCATGATACAGTGTGGTCGTTGATCATGATACAGTGTGGTCGTTGATCATGATACAGTGTGGTCGTTCATCATGATACAGTGTGGTCGTTCATCATGATACAGTGTGGTCGTTCATCATGACACAGTGTGGTCGTTCATCATGATACAGTGTGGTCGTTCATCATGATACAGTGTGGTCGTTCATCATGATACAGTGTGGTCGTTCATCATGATACAGTGTGGTCGTTGATCATGATACAGTGTGGTCGTTGATCATGATACAGTGTGGTCGTTCATCATGATACAGTGTGGTCGTTCATCATGATACAGTGTGGTCGTTCATCATGATACAGTGTGGTCGTTCATCATGATACAGTGTGGTCGTTCATCATGACACAGTGTGGTCGTTCATCATGATACAGTGTGGTCGTTCATCATGATACAGTGTGGTCGTTCATCATGATACAGTGTGGTCGTTGATCATGATACAGTGTGGTCGTTGATCATGATACAGTGTGGTCGTTCATCATGATACAGTGTGGTCGTTCATCATGATACAGTGTGGTCGTTGATCATGATACAGTGTGGTCGTTCATCATGATACAGTGTGGTCGTTCATCATGATACAGTGTGGTCGTTCATCATGATACAGTGTAGTCGTTCATCATGATACAGTGTGGTCGTTCATCATGATGCAGTGTGGTCGTTCATCATGATACGGTGTGGTCGTTCATCATGATACAGTGTGGTCGTTCATCATGATACAGTGTGGTCGTTCATCATGATACAGTGTGGTCGTTCATCATGATACAGTGTGGTCGTTCATCATGATACAGTGTGGTCGTTCATCATGATACAGTGTGGTCGTTCATCATGATACAGTGTGGTCGTTCATCATGATACAGTGTGGTCGTTCATCATGATGCAGTGTGGTCGTTCATCATGATACAGTGTGGTCGTTCATCATGATACAGTGTGGTCGTTCATCATGATACAGTGTGGTCGTTCATCATGATACAGTGTGGTCGTTGTCGTTAGAACAAGAATCAAGACTTTTCTTCCTGTTTATCTCTTCTCTTCTTCTCTCTCTTTCTCCTCCCCTCTTCTCTTCCCCTGTTTCTCCTCCCCTGTTTCTCCTTCTCTGTTTCTCCTCCCCTGTTTCTCCTCCCCTGTTTCTCTTCCCCTGCTTGTCATCCCTTGTTTCTCCTCCCCCATTTCTCCTCCCTGTTTCTCTTCCCCTGTTTCCTCTCCCCTATTTCTCCTCCCCTGTTTCTCCTCCCCCATTTCTCTTTTCCTGTTTCTCTTCCCCTGTTTTTCCTCCCCCATTTCTCCTCCCCTGCTTCTCCTCCCCTGTTTTTCTTCCCCTGCTTCTCCTCCCCTGTTTCTCTTCCCCTGTTTCTCCTCCCCTGTTTCTTCTCCCCTGTTTCTCCTCCCCCATTTCTCCTCCCCTGTTTCTCTTTCCCTGTTTCTCCTCCCCTGTTTCTCCTCCCCTGTTTCTCCTCCCCTCTTCTCCTCCCCTGTTTCTCTTCCCCTGTTTCTCCTTCCCTGTTTCTCTTCCCCTCTTTCTTGTCCCCTATTTTCCTCCCCTCTTTCTCCTCCCTTCTTTCTCCTCCCCTCCTCTTCCCCTGTTTCTGTTCCCCTGTTTCTCCTCCCTCTTCTCCTTCCCTCTTTCTCCTCTCCTCTTTCTCCTCCCCTCTTTCTCCTCCCCTCTTTCGGTACTCTACATTTTTCCTCTTCCTTATTTATTTTTCTCTTTTCCTTCACTTCTTTCGTCTCTCCCTTAGTCTGCCTCTCCTCTTCTTCTTTCCTTCTATCCTTCCCTCCCACCCTCCTGCTCTCCCTCCCTCCTTCCCTCCTTCCCTCCCTCCCTCCTTCCCTCCTTCCCTCCTTCCCTCTTTTCCTCCTTCCCTCCCTTCCTCTTTCCCTCCTTCCCTCCTTCCCTCCCTCTCTCCTTCCCTCCTTCCCTCCCTCTCTCCTTCCCTCCTTCCCTCCCTCCCTCCTTCAACTCCTCACACTACTAACTCTAAATCGTCTTGGATCCCTTGTGGGTTTTTCTGAACCTCTGTGGAATCCTCTGGGCTTCACTGACTCTCCCTCAACACTTCTTTCACTTTCCCCTGACATCCCCCTCCCCCTCTCCCCTCCCTCTCTACCCCTTCCCCTCTCCCCCTCCCCCTCTCCCCATCCTCCTCTTATTCCTTGCCCTTTTACACTTTTTCCATGATTGTCATTGTATTTCCATTAATTTTTCCCTGATTTTCCCTGACCGCAAGTCTCCATGACCCTGAGTCTGCCAGACTGCGATCATCCTTGGTCTTCAGGGAGTCTTCCTGACCATTCTTTGTCTTCAGGGAGTCTTCCTGACCATTCTTTGTCTTCAGGGAGTCTTCTTGATCATTCTTTGTCTTCTGGAAGTTTTCCTGATCATTCTTGGTCTTCTGGGAGTCTTCTTGATCATTCTTTGTTCATTCTTTGTCTTCTAGGAGTCTTCTTGATCATTCTTGGTCTTCTTGGAGTCTTCCTGATCATTCTTTGTCTTTAGGGAGTCTTCCTGATCATTCTTTGTCTTCTGGGAGTCTTCTTGATCATTCTGTGTTCATTCTTTGTCTTCTGGGAGTCTTTCTGATCATTCTTTGTTCATTCTTTGTCTTCTGGGAGTCTTCTTGATAATTTTTGGTCTTCTGGGAGTCTTCCTGATAATTCTTTGTTCATTCTTTGTCTTCTGGGAGTCTTCTTGATCATTCTTTGTCTTCTGGAAGTCTTCCTGATCATTCTTGGTCTTCTGGGAGTCTTCTTGATAATTTTTGGTCTTCTGGGAGTCTTCTTGATCATTCTTGGTCTTCTGGGAGTCTTCCTGATAATTTTTGTTCTGGCAGTCTTTCTGATCATTCTTGATCTTCTGAGAGTCTTCCTGATCATTCTTGGTCTTCAAAGAAGTCTTCGTGATTATTTCTGGTCTTCAGGAAGTCTTCCTGATCATTCGTGGTCTTTATGGGAGTCTTCCTAATCTTTCTTGGTAGTTAGGAGAGTCTTCTTGATAATTCTTGCTCTTATGGGAGTCTTCCTGATCGTTTCTGTTCTTCTGGGAGTCTTCCTGATCGTTTCTGTTCTTCTGGGAGTCTTCCTGATCGTTTCTGTTCTTCTGGGAGCCTTCCTGATCGTTTCTGTTCTTCTGGGAGTCTTCCTGATCGTTTCTGTTCTTCTGGGAGTCTTCGTGATTATTCTTGGTCTTCTGGGAGTCTTTCTGATATACACCTCTTTCAGCGGATATACACTGATATACACATCTCTCAGTGGATATACACTGACATACACATCCATCAGTGGATATACAATGACTTGACATCAGTCTCCCGTT
>NC_091295.1:66853983-66933983 GCF_038502225.1 Cherax quadricarinatus | reverse complement strand
GCAAGAGGAGGTCAGTGTTGCAAGAGGAGGTCAGTGTTGCAAGAGGTGGTCAGTGTTGCAAGAGGAGGTCAGTGTTGCAAGAGGAGGTCAGTGTTGCAAGAGGAGGTCAGTGTTGCAAGAGGAGGTCAGTGTTGCAAGAGTAGGTCAGTGTTGCAAGAGGAGGTCAGTGTTGCAAGAGGAGGTCAGTGTTGCAAGAGGAGGTCAGTGTTGCAAGAGGAGGTCAGTGTTGAAAGAGGAGGTCAGTGTTGCAAGACTAGGTCAGTGTTGCAAGAGGAGGTCAGTGTTGAAAGAGGAGGTCAGTATTTCAAGAGGAGGTCAGTGTTGCAAGAGGAGGTCAGTGTTGCAAGAGGAGGTCAGTGTTGCAAGAGGAGGTCAGTGTTGAAAGAGGAGGTCAGTGTTGCAAGAGGAGGTCAGTGTTGAAAGAGGAGGTCAGTGTTGAAAGAGGAGGTCAGTGTTGCAAGAGGAGGTCAGTGTTGAAAGAGGTCAGTGTTGCAAGAGGAGGTCAGTGTTGAAAGAGGAGGTCAGTGTTGAAAGAGGAGGTCAGTGTTGCAAGAGGAGGTCAGTGTTGAAAGAGGAGGTCAGTGTTGCAAGAGGAGGTCAGTGTTGCAAGAGGAGGTCAGTGTTGCAAGAGGAGGTCAGTGTTGCAAGAGGAGGTCAGTGTTGCAAGAGGAGGTCAGTGTTGCAAGAGGTGGTCAGTGTTGCAAGAGGAGGTCAGTATTTCAAGAGGAGGTCAGTGTTGCAAGAGGAGGTCAGTGTTGCAAGAGGAGGTCAGTGTTGCAAGAGGAGGTCAGTGTTGAAAGAGGAGGTCAGTGTTGCAAGAGGAGGTCAGTGTTGAAAGAGGAGGTCAGTGTTGAAAGAGGAGGTCAGTGTTGCAAGAGGAGGTCAGTGTTGAAAGAGGTCAGTGTTGCAAGAGGAGGTCAGTGTTGAAAGAGGAGGTCAGTGTTGAAAGAGGAGGTCAGTGTTGCAAGAGGAGGTCAGTGTTGAAAGAGGAGGTCAGTGTTGCAAGAGGAGGTCAGTGTTGCAAGAGGAGGTCAGTGTTGCAAGAGGAGGTCAGTGTTGCAAGAGGAGGTCAGTGTTGCAAGAGGAGGTCAGTGTTGCAAGAGGTGGTCAGTGTTGCAAGAGGAGGTCAGTGTTGCAAGAGGAGGTCAGTGTTGCAAGAGGAGGTCAGTGTTGCAAGAGGAGGTCAGTGTTGCAAGAGTAGGTCAGTGTTGCAAGAGGAGGTCAGTGTTGCAAGAGGAGGTCAGTGTTGCAAGAGGAGGTCAGTGTTGCAAGAGGAGGTCAGTGTTGAAAGAGGAGGTCAGTGTTGCAAGACTAGGTCAGTGTTGCAAGAGGAGGTCAGTGTTGAAAGAGGAGGTCAGTGTTGCAAGAGGAGGTCAGTGTTGCAAGAGGAGGTCAGTGTTTCAAGAGGAGGTCAGTGTTGCAAGAGGAGGTCAGTGTTGCAAGAGGAGGTCAGTGTTGCAAGAGGAGGTCAGTGTTGAAAGAGGAGGTCAGTGTTGCAAGAGGAGGTCAGTGTTGCAAGAGGAGGTCAGTGTTGAAAGAGGAGGTCAGTGTTGAAAGAGGAGGTCAGTGTTGCAAGAGGAGGTCAGTGTTGCAAGAGGAGGTCAGTGTTGAAAGAGGAGGTCAGTGTTGCAAGAGGAGGTCAGTGTTGAAAGAGGAGGTCAGTGTTGAAAGAGGAGGTCAGTGTTGCAAGAGGAGGTCAGTGTTGAAAGAGGAGGTCAGTGTTGCAAGAGGAGGTCAGTGTTGCAAGAGGAGGTCAGTGTTGCAAGAGGAGATCAGTGTTGCAAGAGGAGGTCAGTGTTGCAAGAGGAGGTCAGTGTTGCAAGAGGAGGTCAGTGTTGCAAGAGGAGGTCAGTGTTGCAAGAGGAGGTCAGTGTTGCAAGAGGAGGTCAGTGTTGCAAGAGGAGGTCAGTGTTGCAAGAGGAGGTCAGTGTTGCAAGAGGAGGTCAGTGTTGCAAGAGGAGGTCAGTGTTGCAAGAGGAGGTCAGTGTTGCAAGAGGTGGTCAGTGTTGCAAGAGGAGGTCAGTGTTGCAAGAGGAGGTCAGTGTTGCAAGAGGAGGTCAGTGTTGCAAGAATTGGTCAGTGTTGCAAGAGGAGGTCAGTGTTGCAAGAGGTGGTCAGTGTTGCAAGAGGAGGTCAGTGTTGCAAGAGGAGGTCAGTGTTGCAAGAGGAGGTCAGTGTTGCAAGAGGAGGTCAGTGTTGCAAGAGGTGGTCAGTGTTGCAAGAGGAGGTCAGTGTTGCAAGAGGAGGTCAGTGTTGCAAGAGGAGGTCAGTGTTGCAAGAGGAGGTCAGTGTTGCAAGAGGAGGTCAGTGTTGCAAGAGGAGGTCAGTGTTGCAAGAGGAGGTCAGTGTTGCAAGAGGAGGGCAGTGTTGCAAGAGGAGGTCAGTGTTGCAAGAGGAGGTCAGTGTTGCAAGAGGTGGTCAGTGTTGCAAGAGGAGGTCAGTGTTGCAAGAGGTGGTCAGTGTTGCAAGAGGAGGTCAGTGTTGCAAGAGGAGGTCAGTGTTGAAAGAGGAGGTCAGTGTTGCAAGAGGAGGTCAGTGTTGCAAGAGGAGGTCAGTGTTGCAAGAGGAGGTCAGTGTTGCAAGAGGAGGTCAGTGTTGCAAGAGGAGGTCAGTGTTGCAAGAGGAGGTCAGTGTTGCAAGAGGAGGTCAGTGTTGCAAGAGGAGGTCAGTGTTGCGGCGCCTCTGCCAGCCTCTCTCTTATCACTCAGTCTTATTTGACTTTATTTTCATTGAAAGAGGGGGAGAGGGAGTTAGAGGGAGGGGAGAGAGGCTCATAGGGGGAGGGGAAAGGGGTTAAAGGGTATGGGAGAAGGAATTTAAGGGGAAGGGGAGAGAGAAATGAAGGGGGAGGGGAGACAATTATTTTCCTTCACTGAAGAAATAGTAGCTATCCCAGAATAGTAACTATCCCAGAATAGTAACTATCCCAGAATAGTAACTATCCCAGAATAGTAACTATCCCAGAATAGTAACTATATCAGAATAGTAACTATCCCAGAATAGTAACTATCCCAGAATAGTAACTATCCCAGAATAGTAACTATCCCAGAATAGTAACTATCCCAGAATAGTAACTATCCCAGAATAGTAACTATCCCAGAATAGTAACTATCCCAGAATAGTAACTATCCCAGAATAGTAACTATCCCAGAATAGTAACTATCCCAGAATAGTAACTATCCCAGAATAGTAACTATCCCAGAATAGTAACTATCCCAGAATAGTAACTATCCCAGAATAGTAAGTATCCCAGAATAGTAACTATCTCAGAATAGTAACTATCCCAGAATAGTAACTATCCCAGAATAAGAACTATCCCAGAATAAGAACTATCCCAGAATAGTAACTATCCCAGAATAGTAACTATCCCAGAATAAGAACTATCCCAGAATAGTAACTATCCCAGAATAGTAACTATCCCAGAATAGTAACTATCCCAGAATAGTAACTATCCCAGAATAGTAACTATCCCAGAATAAGAACTATCCCAGAATAGTAACTATCCCAGAATAAGAACTATCCCAGAATAGTAACTATCCCAGAATAAGAACTATCCCAGAATAGTAACTATCCCAGAATAGTAACTATCCCAGAATAAGAACTATCCCAGAATAGTAACTATCCCAGAATAGTAACTATCCCAGAATAGTAACTATCCCAGAATAGTAACTATCCCAGAATAGTAACTATCCCAGAATAGTAACTATCCCAGAATAAGAACTATCCCAGAATAGTAACTATCCCAGAATAGTAACTATCCCAGAATAGTAACTATCCCAGAATAGTAACTATCCCAGAATAGTAACTATCCCAGAATAAGAACTATCCCAGAATAGTAACTATCCCAGAATAAGAACTATTCCTGAATAGTAACTATCCCAGAATAAGAACTATTCCAGAATAGGAACTATCCCAGAATAAGTTTTATCTCAGTCACTCAGGGATAGATACAATCCCAGTCTCCCAGGGATAGAGATATATATTATCCCAGTCTCCCAGGGATGGGGATAGATACTAACCCAGTCTCCCAAGGATAGATTTTATCCCAGTCTCCCAGAGATAGGGACAGATACTATCCCAGTAACTCATGGATAGAAATAGATACTATCCCAGTCACTCAGAAAACAGGAGGCAACAGACAGCAGAATGCAATGGGAACAAACAGACAACAACGGTAGAAGAAACAGAAAACAGAAGATGATAACAAAGAGGAAAGAGTGAAACAGGATAGGGGGAAAACAAGAAACGGAAAGGGAAACAGGAGGAGGGAGAAAGAACAGGCAACAAACAGGGTTGGCACTCTCTCTATCTCTCTCTCTCACAGTGCCAAAACGTCAATGCCACATTTCAATCAAGTTTGTGTCACCCTCTGACTAGCGCTGCAGTGCCATGTGGACATGTGTGGAAATGTGTGTGTGGACATAGTCTGACACGTATGGGCATATGTGTGTGTGTGTGTGTGTGTGTGTGAGGACTCACGTGGACACGCCGGGACATGTGCGAAAATATGTGGACACGTGAGGACATGTAGGTATGATATGTGTGGGGGGACATGTGTACCAAAGCGTAGGTAGGTTTGGACATGTACGAATATATGTGGACACGTGTGTGGGCTTCATGGCAGCCTTCTCATATTCCCGTGCCTCAGAGCCACTGATGCAGCCCTTGTTCACTAACAACAATTATTTTTCCGTTCCAATATTGCTCTCTCTCCCCACTGCTATATATATATATATATATATATATATATATATATATATATATATATATATATATATATATATATATATATATATATATATATATATATATATATATATATATATATATATATATATACACATATATATATACCCGAGTGGTATTGATCAATGACAACACTGCACTAGCCAAGGATTCGAACCCATGTTGCACTGACCCACCACATGGTGAGCGAGAACCACACGAACCTTTAAAACACAGGACCACCCAATCCGCAGGACAACCCCAGGGGGAGTTGAATGATAGCTCTAGGTCTTTCGTACTGTATTCAACACATCATCAGGAGCTTGCGATGTTGCAGACAAGAGGTTGGAGGTCCCAGCAAACAACGTTTCCTGTGATCGTAAGAGCTTGGACCTCCTCCTCTTTTCTGCAACATTGCAAGCTCCTGATGATGTGTTGACTGCAACACGAAAGGCCTAGACCAATTATTCAACTCCCCCTCCCTCCCCTCGTGGTTGTTTTACTTCTTGTATCGCTTGTTCGCTATTTCTCAATCACGAACATATGTTTTTTAAGCAATAACAACCTGCAGTAAGCTGGGGATCGAACCCGTCTCATTTTAACCCGCCACGTTCGAAGCAAGTAAAAAAAATCACGACGTTCTGAGCCATCAGCCCTACGAACATCAAATACCTAACAGGGACCTGCAGGGGACGCTCGTCCCTTGCAGGTCCTTCTCTAATACAACCTGTCCAAAATTCTCCACCATATATATATATATATATATATATATATATATATATATATATATATATATATATATATATATATATATATATATATATATATATATATATATATATATATCCTACTACCTAGGTAGTAGGTTGGTAGACAGCAGCCACCCAGGGAGGTACTACCGTCCTGCCAAGTGAGTGTAAAACGAAAGCCTGTAATTGTTTTACATGATGTTAGGATTGCTGGTGTCCATTTTTCTGTCTCATAAACATGCAAGGTCTCAAGTACATCTTGCTATTTTTACTAACACTTAGGTCACACTACACATACATGTACAAGCATATATATACACACCTCTCTGGGTTTTCTTTTACTTTCTAACTAGTTCTTGTTCTTGTTTATTTCCTCTTACCTCCATGGGGAAGTGGAACAGAATTCTTCCTCCGTAAGCCATGTGTATTGTAAGAGGTGACTAAAATGCCGGGAGCAAGAGGCTAGTAACCCCTTCTCCTGTATATATTACTAAATGTTATGGGAGAAACTTTCGTTTTTTCTTTTGGGTCACCCTGCCTCGGTGGGATACGGCCGGTGTGTTGAAAGAAATATATATATATATATATATATATCTATATATATATATATATATATATATATATATATATATATATATATATATATATATATATATATATATATATATATATATATATATATATATATATATATATACCCAACACTGGACGAATATGACGCACACCTGAGGTCAACCTTTAAGAAGGCACTGAACCTGTCACTAGAGGATCAGCAATGGGATCAGGCAACCCTCCCAGTGCGACTGGGAGGTATAGGGGTGCGCAAAGCAACGCATGTTGCTTTACCTGCTTTTCTGTTTTCGTGTTTGGCTTCCAGTGCATTAGTCAAGAAGATTGTTCCCGAACGCTTGAGAGACGTGGTAGGAGCTCAAGACCCCAGGTTTACTGAAGCAGCGTTTCGGTGGGACACCCTTACAGACTCCTCCAGTAGGCCAGCTCCTCCCAAAGAACACAAATAGTCCCACTGGGACAAACCGATCATGGAAAAAATCGCTAACACAATGCTCTCCAACGCCTCAGGAAAGGACAAAGCTCGTCTCCTGGCTGTGAAGGCAACACACTCAGGAGATTTCCTGTTAGCTGTTCCCAATTCCTCCCTGGGCACTCGACTAGACCCACAGGCCATTCGGAATGGTGTTGCTCTTCGCCTAGCCGCCCCCATCCTCACCGAACATAGGTGTATTTGCGGCAGGGCGACAGCTGATCAATTCGGACTTCATGGTCTCGTGTGCCACAGAGCAGAAGGGAAGTATGCCAGGCATGAGGAGGTCAATGACATCATAAAGAGAAGCCTCGCCACAGCCCGTTGCCCAGCTCAACGGGAACCCCAAGTGCAGAGGTCTGACGGAAGTCTAAAGCATCCTGATGGAACCACTATGCTACCTTGGAAGGATGGAAAGCAGATTGCCTGGGACTACACATGTGCCGCTACATTGGCAGACACCTACTTGCCATACTCCGTAGTGGATGGGGATGAAGCTGCCAGCCACAGGGAGACCCAGAAGATCCGCAAATATGAAGACCTTCCCCCTTGCTATAACTTCATCCCAATAGGGTCGGAGACCCTTGGAGCATGGGGCAAGTGTGCTCTAAAGTTCCTCAAAGAGCTGGGTGAAAAGCTCATCATAGAAACCAAGGACCACAGGGCGACCAGCTTCCTCTTTCAGAGACTCAGTGTTGCGATCCAGAGAGGAAATGCCTGCAGCATTCTGGGCATGCGGCCCACCGCCGGGGAGCTGGACGAAGTATTCGAGATGTAGCTCTGAGTTACCTATGTTGTTTTACTTTATATTGTATCTCTGTGAATGTTTTGTCTATGTATTTTGTCTTTAAATGAAAAATATATATTAAATATAGGGGGTGGTAGGAGAAAATTCTCAAACAGCTTCAGGGAGAACCTTGAGTTTTCCCTGAAGCAAGTTTATTCTTTTCTCTGAGGATGAGGGTCCCTAGGACAGTTACAGAGGTGGTACCTTTGAAGATATATACATACATACATACATACATACATACATATATATATATATATATATATATATATATATATATATATATATATATATATATATATATATATATATATATATATATACATATATATATATATATATATATATATATATATATATATATATATATATATATATATATATATATATATATATATATATATATATATATATATATGGAGGTCTGGACGGTAGTGTTGGTTATCTAATGTATCTGGGATTTTTGGGATTTTTAGAGATTATATTATAGTGTGAGAGGCTACTGTGGGAGAGTTGTAGCAGCGGGGATGTTGGAGGGAGGGGGAGAGACGAGGGGAATGTAGGGAGGGAGAGAATAGAGGGACTGTAAGAAGGAAGTGTGGAAAGGGTGAGAGTGGAAGTGGGGACGGAAAGGAATGAGGGACGGAAAGAGAGAGGGAACGAAGGAGGGACGGTAAGAGGGAGGGAAGGAAGGAAGGAGAGAGGGAAGGAACGAAGGAAGGAAGGAGGGAGGGAAGGAATAAGAGAAGGAAGGAAGGAAGGAGGGAGGGAATGAAGGAGGGAAGGAAGGAGGGAGGGAAGGAATAAGAGAAGGAAGGAAGGAAGGAAGGAGGGAGGGAATGAAGGAGGGAAGGGCCCAGGACAGCCTACATGCACCTCAATTTTTAGCTTGTTCCAAGCATCGATTTTCTTTTCTGACTCCAATGTTACCTTCCTCTCTTCTCTCCTCTCATCTCCCACCACCTCGTTCTCCTCTCCCACCACCTTGTTCTCCTCTCCCACCACCTCGTTCTCCTCTCCCACCACCTCGTTCTCCTCTCCCACCACCTCGTTCTCCTCTCCAACTAACTCGTTCTCCTCTCCACCACCTCGTTCTCCTCTCCCACCACCTCGTTCTCCTCTCCTACCACCTCGTTCTCCTCTCCAACTACCTCGTTCTCCTCTCCACCACCTCGTTCTCCTCTTC
The DNA here is from genome assembly GCF_038502225.1 of Cherax quadricarinatus. Classification (NCBI taxonomy): domain Eukaryota; kingdom Metazoa; phylum Arthropoda; class Malacostraca; order Decapoda; family Parastacidae; genus Cherax; species Cherax quadricarinatus. The sequence goes on along the minus strand of NC_091295.1, from coordinate 66,925,494 downwards.
CACCATGTCGTTCTCCTCTCCCACTACCTCGTTCTCCTCTCCCACCACCTCGTTCTACTCTCCCACCACCTCGTTCTCCTCTCCCACCACCTCGTTCTCCTCTCCCACCACCTCGTTCTCCTCTCCAACTAACTCGTTCTCCTCTCCACCACCTCGTTCTCCTCTTCCACCACCTCGTTCTCCTCTTCCACCACCTCGTTCTCCTCTCCAACTACCTCGTTCTCCTCTCCACCACCTCGTTCTCCTCTTCCAACACCTCGTTCTCCTCTTCCACCACCTCGTTCTCCTCTCCCATCACCTCGTTCTCCTCTCTCACCCATTTCTTTTCTTATGTTCATATTTAGTTATATACAATATTCTTTCCAAATATTCAAGTGAATTAATCTGTTGATAGTTCAGGGGTCATCCCCTCCCTGGGGTCATCCCCTCTCTGGGATCATCCCCTCCCTGGGGTCATCCCCTCCCTGGGGTCATCCCCTCCCTGGGGTCATCCTCTCCCCAGGGTTGAGATCCTGAACCAGGCCTCATACTTCACGCCAGACTACTGGTACTAGCAGCAGCAGAGGCAGAAATAAGCAATTCAACCACAGGCTGGCTGATCAGCGCCTGTCTACGAAGGTCAAGTTCTCATCTGACACTTGTGGTCTGACCTCAACCAGTTTTCTTCATCCTTAACAATTTTGGTTGTAAATGCATTCATCTCACTTTTTCTAATTTATATTACCAAAAAATGGAACTCGTCTTGTGTATGTACATATATATATATATATATATATATATATATATATATATATATATATATATATATATATATATATATATATATATATATATATATATATATATATATATATATATATATATATTTATATTCATAGAGGCAAGTGTAAGAGAAGTGAATGCTCGGGTGTTGGCAAGAGGCGTGGGATTAAGAGATAAAAAATCTAACATAAAGTGGGAGTTGTCACAGTTGCTCTTTGCTGATGACACTGTGCTTTTGGGAGATTCTGAAGACAAGTTGCGAAGGTTTTTGGACGAATTTGAGAGGGTGTGTAAAAGAAGGAAATTGAATGTGAACATCTGAAAGAGCAAGGTGATGAGGGTAACAAAAAATCTTAGGGAATGAAAGATTGGATGTCAGATTGGAGGGAGGGAGTATGGAGGAAGTAAATGTGTTGAGATATCTGGGAGCGAACTTGTCAGCAGATGGGTCTATGAAAGACGAGGTAAACCATAGAACTGACAAGGAAAAAAATGTAAGAGGTGCACTGAGGAGCCTGTGGAGACAAAAAAGGTTATCTATGGAGGAAAAATTGAGGAATATATGACATTATAGTGGTACCAACAATTTTACGTTGGTGTGAAGCATGGGTTGTGAAAGTTGCAGCAAGGAGGAGGCCGGAGGCGTTGGAGATTTCGTGTATGAGGGCAATGTACAGCATAAATATTATGCAGAGAATACGTAGTTTGGAAATTAGAAGTGTGAGGTTGCTGAAAGTATTATCCAAAGGGCTGAGGAAGGGTTGTTGAGGCGGTTCGGACATCTAGAGAGGGTGAAACAAAATAGAAGGGCTTGGAGTGTGTAAATCTGTAGTGGAAGGAAGGCAGAGTAGGGATTGTCCTAGGAAAGGTTGGAAGGAGGTTGTGTGCGAGGGGCTTGAACTTCCAGCAAGAATGTGTGAATGTGTTAGATAGGAGGGAACGGAGGCAAGTGATTTTTATGACTTGGCGTGCTGTTAGAGTGTGAGCAAGGTAGCACGTATGGAGGGATTCAGGGAAAACCGGTTAGCCGGACTTCAGTCCGGGAGATTGGAAGTACAGTGTCTGCACCCTGAAGAATGGGTGGGGATATTTGCTGTTGTTAGGTAAGACACATATGCAACAGTTAGACAACTTTATTCCGAAACGTATAGGCAGTCGAATACAGAAAGTAGACTGAAGAAGCCTCTAGCAAGACAGTAATAGAGTGCTGATGAAAGTGTTTCTTCTTTTTCAGGTCACCCTGCCTTGGTGGGAGACGGCCGATGTATATATATATATATATATATATATATATATATATATATATATATATATATATATATATATATATATATATATATATATATATATATATATATATATATATATATATATATATATATATATATATATATATATATATATCAAGTGCAGGTATAATATTTACATTTTCCTTAATAAAATCAAGCATTCTTGTCATACATTTTTTTGCATACCATAACACGAAAAATACATGTAACCACTATAAGAAAAACTGCCCAGTAAGGCTCTTCACCCAAAATAAGCAATTCCAGCTAAGCGACCAAAAAAAATGCAGAATGCGAGTATAAAAACCAGTAAAGGCGTAAAAAACACCAAGAGAGCGGTCCCCCCAAAATAAAAACGAACTACTACAAAAAGGGGGACAAAAAGCACCACCATAACAAGCCCATTGACACAATATATCAGTTTTTGGGGAGCCATTTTTTTCGGCATAAGAGTGTTAATCGGGCGGGCGAGTGAATCACTCCGCAGGGACGCCCAACACCCGCCCTCACACACACCTTCCTCCAAACAAACTAGAACCATAATAAACTGCATGATGGCTGCCACATACTACCAGCCTAATACAATATTCTCCTTAATTTTACTCTACTCTTGTGCTACAATATATATATATATATATATATATATATATATATATATATATATATATATATATATATATATATATATATATATATATATATATATATATATGTATATATATATATATATATATATATATATATATATATATATATATATATATATATATATATATATATATATATATATATATATATATATATATATATATATATATATATATATATATATATATATATATATATATATATATATATATATATATATATATATATATATATATATATATATATATATATATATATATGTAGTAGGTTGGTAGACAGCAACCACCCAGGGAAGTACTACCGTCCTGCCAGATGACTGTGAAACAGAAACCTGTAACTGTTTTGCATGATGGTAGGATTGCTGGTGTCTTTTTCTGTCTCATAAACACGCTAGATAACAGGGATATCTTGCTACTCCAACTTACACTTTGGTCACACTTCACAGACACGCACATGCATATATATATACATACATCTAGGTTTTTCTCCTTTTTCTAAATAGCTCTTGTTCTTCTTTATTTCTTCTATTGTCCATGGGGAAGTGGAAAAGAATCTTTCCTCCGTAAGCCATGCGTGTCGTATGAGGCGACTAAAATGCCGGGAGCAATGGGCTGGTAACCCCTTCTCCTGTAGACATTTACTAAAAAAGAGAAGAAGAAAAACTTTATAAAACTGGGATGTTTCTTGACAAGAAACAGATGATTGCTGAAGTTGGATGTCCTGGCCCTAAGCGAAACAAAGCTGAAGGGGGTAGGGGAGTTTCGGTGGGGGGAAATAAATGGGATTAAATCTGCAGTATCTGAGAGAGTTAGAGCAAAGGAAGGGGTAGCAGTAATGTTGAAGGATCAGTTATGGAAGGAGAAAAGAGAATATGAATGTGTAAATTCAAGAATTATGTGGATTAAAGTAAAGGTTGGATGCGAAAAGCGGGTCATAATAAGCGTTTATGCACCTGGAGAAGACAGGAATGTAGAGGAGAGAGAGAGAGATTTTGGGAGATGTTAAGTGAGTGTATAGGAGCCTTTGAACCAAGTGAGAGAGTAATTGTGGTAGGGGACCTGAATGCTAAAGTAGGAGAAACTTTTAGAGAGGGTGTGGTAGGTAAGTTTGGGGTGCCAGGTGTAAATGATAATGGGAGCCCTTTGATTGAACTTTGTATGGAAAGGGGTTTAGTTATAGGTAATACATATTTTAAGAAAAAGAGGATAAATAAGTATACAAGATATGATGTAGGGCGAAATGACAGTAGTTTGTTGGATTATGTATTGGTAGATAAAAGACTGTTGAATAGACTTCAGGATGTACATGTTTATAGAGGGGCCACAGATATATCAGATCACTTTCTAGTTGTAGCTACACTGAGAGTAAAAGGTAGATGGGATACAAGGAGAATAGAAGCATCAGGGAAGAGAGAGGTGAAGGTTTATAAACTAAAAGAGGAGGCAGTTAGGGTAAGATATAAACAGCTATTGGAGGATAGATGGGCTAATGAGAGCATAGGCAATGGGGTCGAAGAGGTATGGGGTAGGTTTAAAAATGTAATGTTAGAGTGTTCAGCAGAAGTTTGTGGTTACAGGAAAGTGGGTGCGGGAGGGAAGAGGAGCGATTGGTGGAATGATGATGTAAAGAGAGTAGTAAGGGAGAAAAAGTTAGCATATGAGAAGTTTTTACAAAGTAGAAGTGATGCAAGGAGGGAAGAATATATGGAGAAAAAGAGAGAGGTTAAGAGAGTGGTGAAGCAATGTAAAAAGAGAGCAAATGAGAGAGTGGGTGAGATGTTATCAACAAATTTTGTTGAAAATAAAAAAAAGTTTTGGAGTGAGATTAACAAGTTAAGGAAGCCTAGAGAACAAATGGATTTGTCAGTTAAAAATAGGAGAGGAGAGTTATTAAATGGAGAGTTAGAGGTATTGGGAAGATGGAGGGAATATTTTGAGGAATTGTTAAATGTTGATGAAGATAGGGAAGCTGTGATTTCGTGTATAGAGCAAGGAGGAATAACATCTTGTAGGAGTGAGGAAGAGCCAGTTGTGAGTGCGGGGGAAGTTCGTGAGGCAGTAGGTAAAATGAAAGGGGGTAAGGCAGCCGGGATTGATGGGATAAAGATAGAAATGTTAAAAGCAGGTGGAGATATAGTTTTGGAGTGGTTGGTGCAATTATTTAATAAATGTATGGATGAGGGTAAGGTACCTAGGGATTGGCAGAGAGCATGCATAGTTCCTTTGTATAAAGGCAAAGGGGACAAAAGAGAGTGCAAAAATTATAGGGGAATAAGTCTGTTGAGTATACCTGGTAAAGTGTATGGTAGAGTTATTATTGAAAGAATTAAGAGTAAGACGGAGAATAGGATAGCAGATGAACAAGGAGGCTTTAGGAAAGGTAGGGGGTGTGTGGACCAGGTGTTTACAGTGAAACATGTAAGTGAACAGTATTTAGATAAGGCTAAAGAGGTCTTTGTCGAGGATAGTGAGGCTCAAGTTAGAGTATGTAGGAAAGAGGGAAATTATTTCCCAGTAAAAGTAGGCCTTAGACAAGGAAGTGTGATGTCACCGTGGTTATTTAATATATTTATAGATGGGGTTGTAAGAGAAGTAAATGCGAGGGTCTTGGCAAGAGGCGTGGAGTTAAAAGATAAAGAATCACACATAAAGTGGGAGTTGTCACAGTTGCTCTTTGCTGATGACACTGTGCTCTTGGGAGATTCTGAAGAGAAGTTGCAGAGATTGGTGGATGAATTTGGTAGGGTATGTAAAAGAAGAAAATTAAAAGTGAATACAGGAAAGAGTAAGGTCATGAGGATAACAAAAAGATTAGGTGATGAAAGATTGAATATCAGATTGGAGGGAGAGAGTATGGTGGAGGTGAATGTATTCAGATATTTGGGAGTGGACGTGTCAGCGGATGGGTCTATGAAAGATGAGGTGAATCATAGAATTGATGAGGGGAAAAGGGTGAGTGGTGCACTTGGGAGTCTGTGGAGACAAAGAACTTTGTCCTTGGAGGCAAAGAGGGGAATGTATGAGAGTATAGTTTTACCAACGCTCTTATATGGGTGTGAAGCATGGGTGATGAATGTTGCAGCGAGGAGAAGGCTGGAGGCAGTGGAGATGTCATGTCTGAGGGCAATGTGTGGTGTGAATATAATGCAGAGAATTCGTAGTTTGGAAGTTAGGAGGAGGTGCGGGATTACCAAAACTGTTGTCCAGAGGGCTGAGGAAGGGTTGTTGAGGTGGTTCGGACATGTAGAGAGAATTGGAGCGAAACAGAGTGACTTCAAGAGTGTATCAGTCTGTAGTGGAAGGAAGGCGGGGTAGGGGTCGGCCTAGGAAAGGTTGGAGGGAGGGGGTAAAGGAGGTTTTGTGTGCGAGGGGCTTGGACTTCCAGCAGGCATGCGTGAGCGTGTTTGATAGGAGTGAATGGAGACAAATGGTTTTTAATACTTGACGTGCTGTTGGAGTGTGAGCAAAGTAACATTTATGAAGGGATTCAGGGAAACCGACAGGCCGGACTTGAGTCCTGAAGATGGGAAGTACAGTGCCTGCACTCTGAAGGAGGGGTGTTAATGTTGCAGTTTAAAAACTGTAGTGTAAAGCACCCTTCTGGCAAGACAGTGATGGAGTGAATGATGGTGAAAGTTTTTCATTTTCGGGCCACCCTGCCTTGGTGGGAATCGGCCAGTGTGTTAATAAAATAATATATATATGTATATATATATATATATATATATATATATATATATATATATATATATATATATATATATATATACATATATATATATATATATATATATATATATATATATATATATATATATATATATATATATATATATATATATATATATATATATATATATATATATATATATATATATATATATATATATATATATATATATATATATATATATATATATATATATATATGCAGTCGATAGGCTTCAAATACATTAACTACTTGCCAAGTTAATGTATTATTTAAAATAACTTTGAATATTAGCAGTGATTTATACAAGTCTTTTGTATTAAGATTAATAAACTTTCCTCTAAAATGTTAATGTCTGATGTTAATATCTGATGGGCCCTATTGTACGTGTTCTTAAAACTACGGACGGTGATTGCTGCCTCCACTAATTTTTTATCGAGGTTATTCAAGTTTCCGACCCTCCCTGGGACTGAAGAAATACTTCCTGACATCCCTGTGAACCATCTTTGTCTTCAACTTCCAGCTGCTCCCACTAGTACCTGTTTCCTGCCTCTCAAACAGCCTGTCTCTGTCTGCCCAATCAATTCTTCTGAGTGGTGGAGATGGCGATGGGAAGTGCAGTGCCTGCACTCTGAAGGTTGGGTGGTGATGGTGGGAAGTACAGTGCCTGCACTCTGAAGGTTGGGTGGTGATGGTGGGAAGTACAGTGCCTGCACTCTGAAGGTTGGGTAGTGATGGTGGGAAGTACAGTACTGCACTCTGAAGGTTGGGTGATGGTGGGAAGTACAGTGTCTGCACTCTGAAGGTTGGGTGGTGATGGTGGGAAGTACAGTGCCTGGAAGGTTGGGTGGTGATGGTGGGAAGTACAGTGCCTGCACTCTGAAGGTTGGGTGGTGATGGTGGGAAGTACAGTGCCTGCACTCTGAAGGTTGGGTGGTGATGGTGGGAAGTACAGTGCCTGCACTCTGAAGGTTGGGTGGTGATGGTGGGAAGTACAGTGCCTGCACTCTGAAGGTTGGGTGGTGATGGTGGGAAGTACAGTGCCTGCACTCTGAAGGTTGGGTGGTGATTGTGGGAATTACAGTGCCTGCACTCTGAAGGTTGGGTGGTGATGGTGGGAAGTACAGTACTGCACTCTGAAGGTTGGGTGGTGATGGTGGGAAGTACAGTGCCTGCACTCTGAAGGTTGGGTGGTGATGGTGGGAAGTACAGTACCTGCACTCTGAAGGTTGGGTGGTGATGGTGGGAAGTACAGTGCCTGCACTCTGAAGGTTGGGTGGTGATGGTGGGAAGTACAGTGCCTGCACTCTGAAGGTTGGGTGGTGATGGTGGGAAGTACAGTGCCTGCACTCTGAAGGTTGGGTGGTGATGGTGGGAAGTACAGTGCCTGCACTCTGAAGGTTGGGTGGTGATGGTGGGAAGTACAGTGCCTGCACTCTGAAGGTTGGGTGGTGATGGTGGGAAGTACAGTGCCTGCACTCTGAAGGTTGGGTGGTGATGGTGGGAAGTACAGTGCCTGCACTCTGAAGGTTGGGTGGTGATGGTGGGAAGTACAGTGCCTGCACTCTGAAGGTTGGGTGGTGATGGTGGGAAGTACAGTGCCTGCACTCTGAAGGTTGGGTGGTGATGGTGGGAAGTACAGTGCCTGCACTCTGAAGGTTGGGTGGTGATGGTGGGAAGTACAGTGCCTGCACTCTGAAGGTTGGGTGGTGATGGTGGGAAGTACAGTGCCTGCACTCTGAAGGTTGGGTGGTGATGGTGGGAAGTACAGTGCCTGCACTCTGAAGGTTGGGTGGTGATGGTGGGAAGTACAGTGCCTGCACTCTGAAGGTTGGGTGGTGATGGTGGGAAGTACAGTGCCTGCACTCTGAAGGTTGGGTGGTGATGGTGGGAAGTACAGTGCCTGCACTCTGAAGGTTGGGTGGTGATGGTGGGAAGTACAGTACCTGCACTCTGAAGGTTGGGTGGTGATGGTGGGAAGTACAGTGCCTGCACTCTGAAGGTTGGGTGGTGATGGTGGGAAGTACAGTACCTGCACTCTGAAGGTTGGGTGGTGATGGTGGGAAGTACAGTGCCTGCACTCTGAAGGTTGGGTGGTGATGGTGGGAAGTACAGTGCCTGCACTCTGAAGGTTGGGTGGTGATGGTGGGAAGTACAGTGCCTGCACTCTGAAGGTTGGGTGGTGATGGTGGGAAGTACAGTGCCTGCACTCTGAAGGTTGGGTGGTGATGGTGGGAAGTACAGTGCCTGCACTCTGAAGGTTGGGTGGTGATGGTGGGAAGTACAGTGCCTGCACTCTGAAGGTTGGGTGGTGATGGTGGGAAGTACAGTGCCTGCACTCTGAAGGTTGGGTGGTGATGGTGGGAAGTACAGTGCCTGCACTCTGAAGGTTGGGTGGTGATGGTGGGAAGTACAGTGCCTGCACTCTGAAGGTTGGGTGGTGATGGTGGGAAGTACAGTGCCTGCACTCTGAAGGTTGGGTGGTGATGGTGGGAAGTACAGTGCCTGCACTCTGAAGGTTGGGTGGTGATGGTGGGAAGTACAGTGCCTGCACTCTGAAGGTTGGGTGGTGATGGTGGGAAGTACAGTGCCTGCACTCTGAAGGTTGGGTGGTGATGGTGGGAAGTACAGTGCCTGCACTCTGAAGGTTGGGTGGTGATGGTGGGAAGTACAGTGCCTGCACTCTGAAGGTTGGGTGGTGATGGTGGGAAGTACAGTGCCTGCACTCTGAAGGTTGGGTGGTGATGGTGGGAAGTACAGTGCCTGCACTCTGAAGGTTGGGTGGTGATGGTGGGAAGTACAGTGCCTGCACTCTGAAGGTTGGGTGGTGATGGTGGGAAGTACAGTGCCTGCACTCTGAAGGTTGGGTGGTGATGGTGGGAAGTACAGTGCCTGCACTCTGAAGGTTGGGTGGTGATGGTGGGAAGTACAGTGCCTGCACTCTGAAGGTTGGGTGGTGATGGTGGGAAGTACAGTGCCTGCACTCTGAAGGTTGGGTGGTGATGGTGGGAAGTACAGTGCCTGCACTCTGAAGGTTGGGTGGTGATGGTGGGAAGTACAGTGCCTGCACTCTGAAGGTTGGGTGGTGATGGTGGGAAGTACAGTGCCTGCACTCTGAAGGTTGGGTGGTGATGGTGGGAAGTACAGTGCCTGCACTCTGAAGGTTGGGTGGTGATGGTGGGAAGTACAGTGCCTGCACTCTGAAGGTTGGGTGGTGATGGTGGGAAGTACAGTGCCTGCACTCTGAAGGTTGGGTGGTGATGGTGGGAAGTACAGTGCCTGCACTCTGAAGGTTGGGTGGTGATGGTGGGAAGTACAGTGCCTGCACTCTGAAGGTTGGGTGGTGATGGTGGGAAGTACAGTGCCTGCACTCTGAAGGTTGGGTGGTGATGGTGGGAAGTACAGTGCCTGCACTCTGAAGGTTGGGTGGTGATGGTGGGAAGTACAGTGCCTGCACTCTGAAGGTTGGGTGGTGATGGTGGGAAGTACAGTGCCTGCACTCCGAAGGTTGGGTGGTGATGGTGGGAAGTACAGTGCCTGCACTCTGAAGGTTGGGTGGTGATGGTGGGAAGTACAGTGCCTGCACTCTGAAGGTTGGGTGGTGATGGTGGGAAGTACAGTGCCTGCACTCTGAAGGTTGGGTGGTGATGGTGGGAAGTACAGTGCCTGCACTCTGAAGGTTGGGTGGTGATGGTGGGAAGTACAGTGCCTGCACTCTGAAGGTTGGGTGGTGATGGTGGGAAGTACAGTGCCTGCACTCTGAAGGTTGGGTGGTGATGGTGGGAAGTACAGTGCCTGCACTCTGAAGGTTGGGTGGTGATGGTGGGAAGTACAGTGCCTGCACTCTGAAGGTTGGGTGGTGATGGTGGGAAGTACAGTGCCTGCACTCTGAAGGTTGGGTGGTGATGGTGGGAAGTACAGTGCCTGCACTCTGAAGGTTGGGTGGTGATGGTGGGAAGTACAGTGCCTGCACTCTGAAGGTTGGGTGGTGATGGTGGGAAGTACAGTGCCTGCACTCTGAAGGTTGGGTGGTGATGGTGGGAAGTACAGTGCCTGCACTCTGAAGGTTGGGTGGTGATGGTGGGAAGTACAGTGCCTGCACTCTGAAGGTTGGGTGGTGATGGTGGGAAGTACAGTGCCTGCACTCTGAAGGTTGGGTGGTGATGGTGGGAAGTACAGTGCCTGCACTCTGAAGGTTGGGTGGTGATGGTGGGAAGTACAGTGCCTGCACTCTGAAGGTTGGGTGGTGATGGTGGGAAGTACAGTGCCTGCACTCTGAAGGTTGGGTGGTGATGGTGGGAAGTACAGTGCCTGCACTCTGAAGGTTGGGTGGTGATGGTGGGAAGTACAGTGCCTGCACTCTGAAGGTTGGGTGGTGATGGTGGGAAGTACAGTGCCTGCACTCTGAAGGTTGGGTGGTGATGGTGGGAAGTACAGTGCCTGCACTCTGAAGGTTGGGTGGTGATGGTGGGAAGTACAGTGCCTGCACTCTGAAGGTTGGGTGGTGATGGTGGGAAGTACAGTGCCTGCACTCTGAAGGTTGGGTGGTGATGGTGGGAAGTACAGTGCCTGCACTCTGAAGGTTGGGTGGTGATGGTGGGAAGTACAGTGCCTGCACTCTGAAGGTTGGGTGGTGATGGTGGGAAGTACAGTGCCTGCACTCTGAAGGTTGGGTGGTGATGGTGGGAAGTACAGTGCCTGCACTCTGAAGGTTGGGTGGTGATGGTGGGAAGTACAGTGCCTGCACTCTGAAGGTTGGGTGGTGATGGTGGGAAGTACAGTGCCTGCACTCTGAAGGTTGGGTGGTGATGGTGGGAAGTACAGTGCCTGCACTCTGAAGGTTGGGTGGTGATGGTGGGAAGTACAGTGCCTGCACTCTGAAGGTTGGGTGGTGATGGTGGGAAGTACAGTGCCTGCACTCTGAAGGTTGGGTGGTGATGGTGGGAAGTACAGTGCCTGCACTCTGAAGGTTGGGTGGTGATGGTGGGAAGTACAGTGCCTGCACTCTGAAGGTTGGGTGGTGATGGTGGGAAGTACAGTGCCTGCACTCTGAAGGTTGGGTGGTGATGGTGGGAAGTACAGTGCCTGCACTCTGAAGGTTGGGTGGTGATGGTGGGAAGTACAGTGCCTGCACTCTGAAGGTTGGGTGGTGATGGTGGGAAGTACAGTGCCTGCACTCTGAAGGTTGGGTGGTGATGGTGGGAAGTACAGTGCCTGCACTCTGAAGGTTGGGTGGTGATGGTGGGAAGTACAGTGCCTGCACTCTGAAGGTTGGGTGGTGATGGTGGGAAGTACAGTGCCTGCACTCTGAAGGTTGGGTGGTGATGGTGGGAAGTACAGTGCCTGCACTCTGAAGGTTGGGTGGTGATGGTGGGAAGTACAGTGCCTGCACTCTGAAGGTTGGGTGGTGATGGTGGGAAGTACAGTGCCTGCACTCTGAAGGTTGGGTGGTGATGGTGGGAAGTACAGTGCCTGCACTCTGAAGGTTGGGTGGTGATGGTGGGAAGTACAGTGCCTGCACTCTGAAGGTTGGGTGGTGATGGTGGGAAGTACAGTGCCTGCACTCTGAAGGTTGGGTGGTGATGGTGGGAAGTACAGTGCCTGCACTCTGAAGGTTGGGTGGTGATGGTGGGAAGTACAGTGCCTGCACTCCGAAGGTTGGGTGGTGATGTTGGGAAGTACAGTGCCTGCACTCTGAAGATTGGGTGGTGATGGTGGGAAGTACAGTGCCTGCACTCTGAAGGTTGGGTGGTGATGGTGGGAAGTACAGTGCCTGCACTCTGAAGGTTGGGTGGTGATGGTGGGAAGTACAGTGCCTGCACTCTGAAGGTTGGGTGGTGATGGTGGGAAGTACAGTGCCTGCACTCTGAAGGTTGGGTGGTGATGGTGGGAAGTACAGTGCCTGCACTCTGAAGGTTGGGTGGTGATGGTGGGAAGTACAGTGCCTGCACTCTGAAGGTTGGGTGGTGATGGTGGGAAGTACAGTGCCTGCACTCTGAAGGTTGGGTGGTGATGGTGGGAAGTACAGTGCCTGCACTCTGAAGGTTGGGTGGTGATGGTGGGAAGTACAGTGCCTGCACTCTGAAGGTTGGGTGGTGATGGTGGGAAGTACAGTGCCTGCACTCTGAAGGTTGGGTGGTGATGGTGGGAAGTACAGTGCCTGCACTCTGAAGGTTGGGTGGTGATGGTGGGAAGTACAGTGCCTGCACTCTGAAGGTTGGGTGGTGATGGTGGGAAGTACAGTGCCTGCACTCTGAAGGTTGGGTGGTGATGGTGGGAAGTACAGTGCCTGCACTCTGAAGGTTGGGTGGTGATGGTGGGAAGTACAGTGCCTGCACTCTGAAGGTTGGGTGGTGATGGTGGGAAGTACAGTGCCTGCACTCTGAAGGTTGGGTGGTGATGGTGGGAAGTACAGTGCCTGCACTCTGAAGGTTGGGTGGTGATGGTGGGAAGTACAGTGCCTGCACTCTGAAGGTTGGGTGGTGATGGTGGGAAGTACAGTGCCTGCACTCTGAAGGTTGGGTGGTGATGGTGGGAAGTACAGTGCCTGCACTCTGAAGGTTGGGTGGTGATGGTGGGAAGTACAGTGCCTGCACTCTGAAGGTTGGGTGGTGATGGTGGGAAGTACAGTGCCTGCACTCTGAAGGTTGGGTGGTGATGGTGGGAAGTACAGTGCCTGCACTCTGAAGGTTGGGTGGTGATGGTGGGAAGTACAGTGCCTGCACTCTGAAGGTTGGGTGGTGATGGTGGGAAGTACAGTGCCTGCACTCTGAAGGTTGGGTGGTGATGGTGGGAAGTACAGTGCCTGCACTCTGAAGGTTGGGTGGTGATGGTGGGAAGTACAGTGCCTGCACTCTGAAGGTTGGGTGGTGATGGTGGGAAGTACAGTGCCTGCACTCTGAAGGTTGGGTGGTGATGGTGGGAAGTACAGTGCCTGCACTCTGAAGGTTGGGTGGTGATGGTGGGAAGTACAGTGCCTGCACTCTGAAGGTTGGGTGGTGATGGTGGGAAGTACAGTGCCTGCACTCTGAAGGTTGGGTGGTGATGGTGGGAAGTACAGTGCCTGCACTCTGAAGGTTGGGTGGTGATGGTGGGAAGTACAGTGCCTGCACTCTGAAGGTTGGGTGGTGATGGTGGGAAGTACAGTGCCTGCACTCTGAAGGTTGGGTGGTGATGGTGGGAAGTACAGTGCCTGCACTCTGAAGGTTGGGTGGTGATGGTGGGAAGTACAGTGCCTGCACTCTGAAGGTTGGGTGGTGATGGTGGGAAGTACAGTGCCTGCACTCTGAAGGTTGGGTGGTGATGGTGGGAAGTACAGTGCCTGCACTCTGAAGGTTGGGTGGTGATGGTGGGAAGTACAGTGCCTGCACTCTGAAGGTTGGGTGGTGATGGTGGGAAGTACAGTGCCTGCACTCTGAAGGTTGGGTGGTGATGGTGGGAAGTACAGTGCCTGCACTCTGAAGGTTGGGTGGTGATGGTGGGAAGTACAGTGCCTGCACTCTGAAGGTTGGGTGGTGATGGTGGGAAGTACAGTGCCTGCACTCTGAAGGTTGGGTGGTGATGGTGGGAAGTACAGTGCCTGCACTCTGAAGGTTGGGTGGTGATGGTGGGAAGTACAGTGCCTGCACTCTGAAGGTTGGGTGGTGATGGTGGGAAGTACAGTGCCTGCACTCTGAAGGTTGGGTGGTGATGGTGGGAAGTACAGTGCCTGCACTCTGAAGGTTGGGTGGTGATGGTGGGAAGTACAGTGCCTGCACTCTGAAGGTTGGGTGGTGATGGTGGGAAGTACAGTGCCTGCACTCTGAAGGTTGGGTGGTGATGGTGGGAAGTACAGTGCCTGCACTCTGAAGGTTGGGTGGTGATGGTGGGAAGTACAGTGCCTGCACTCTGAAGGTTGGGTGGTGATGGTGGGAAGTACAGTGCCTGCACTCTGAAGGTTGGGTGGTGATGGTGGGAAGTACAGTGCCTGCACTCTGAAGGTTGGGTGGTGATGGTGGGAAGTACAGTGCCTGCACTCTGAAGGTTGGGTGGTGATGGTGGGAAGTACAGTGCCTGCACTCTGAAGGTTGGGTGGTGATGGTGGGAAGTACAGTGCCTGCACTCTGAAGGTTGGGTGGTGATGGTGGGAAGTACAGTGCCTGCACTCTGAAGGTTGGGTGGTGATGGTGGGAAGTACAGTGCCTGCACTCTGAAGGTTGGGTGGTGATGGTGGGAAGTACAGTGCCTGCACTCTGAAGGTTGGGTGGTGATGGTGGGAAGTACAGTGCCTGCACTCTGAAGGTTGGGTGGTGATGGTGGGAAGTACAGTGCCTGCACTCTGAAGGTTGGGTGGTGATGGTGGGAAGTACAGTGCCTGCACTCTGAAGGTTGGGTGGTGATGGTGGGAAGTACAGTGCCTGCACTCTGAAGGTTGGGTGGTGATGGTGGGAAGTACAGTGCCTGCACTCTGAAGGTTGGGTGGTGATGGTGGGAAGTACAGTGCCTGCACTCTGAAGGTTGGGTGGTGATGGTGGGAAGTACAGTGCCTGCACTCTGAAGGTTGGGTGGTGATGGTGGGAAGTACAGTGCCTGCACTCTGAAGGTTGGGTGGTGATGGTGGGAAGTACAGTGCCTGCACTCTGAAGGTTGGGTGGTGATGGTGGGAAGTACAGTGCCTGCACTCTGAAGGTTGGGTGGTGATGGTGGGAAGTACAGTGCCTGCACTCTGAAGGTTGGGTGGTGATGGTGGGAAGTACAGTGCCTGCACTCTGAAGGTTGGGTGGTGATGGTGGGAAGTACAGTGCCTGCACTCTGAAGGTTGGGTGGTGATGGTGGGAAGTACAGTGCCTGCACTCTGAAGGTTGGGTGGTGATGGTGGGAAGTACAGTGCCTGCACTCTGAAGGTTGGGTGGTGATGGTGGGAAGTACAGTGCCTGCACTCTGAAGGTTGGGTGGTGATGGTGGGAAGTACAGTGCCTGCACTCTGAAGGTTGGGTGGTGATGGTGGGAAGTACAGTGCCTGCACTCTGAAGGTTGGGTGGTGATGGTGGGAAGTACAGTGCCTGCACTCTGAAGGTTGGGTGGTGATGGTGGGAAGTACAGTGCCTGCACTCTGAAGGTTGGGTGGTGATGGTGGGAAGTACAGTGCCTGCACTCTGAAGGTTGGGTGGTGATGGTGGGAAGTACAGTGCCTGCACTCTGAAGGTTGGGTGGTGATGGTGGGAAGTACAGTGCCTGCACTCTGAAGGTTGGGTGGTGATGGTGGGAAGTACAGTGCCTGCACTCTGAAGGTTGGGTGGTGATGGTGGGAAGTACAGTGCCTGCACTCTGAAGGTTGGGTGGTGATGGTGGGAAGTACAGTGCCTGCACTCTGAAGGTTGGGTGGTGATGGTGGGAAGTACAGTGCCTGCACTCTGAAGGTTGGGTGGTGATGGTGGGAAGTACAGTGCCTGCACTCTGAATGTTGGGTGGTGATGGTGGGAAGTACAGTGCCTGAACTCTGACGGTTGGGTGGTGATGGTGGGAAGTACAGTGCCTGCACTCTGAAGGTTGGGTGGTGATGGTGGGAAGTACAGTGCCTGCACTCTGAAGGTTGGGTGGTGATGGTGGGAAGTACAGTGCCTGCACTCTGAAGGTTGGGTGGTGATGGTGGGAAGTACAGTGCCTGCACTCTGAAGGTTGGGTGGTGATGGTGGGAAGTACAGTGCCTGCACTCTGAAGGTTGGGTGGTGATGGTGGGAAGTACAGTGCCTGCACTCTGAAGGTTGGGTGGTGATGGTGGGAAGTACAGTGCCTGCACTCTGAAGGTTGGGTGGTGATGGTGGGAAGTACAGTGCCTGCACTCTGAAGGTTGGGTGGTGATGGTGGGAAGTACAGTGCCTGCACTCTGAAGGTTGGGTGGTGATGGTGGGAAGTACAGTGCCTGCACTCTGAAGGTTGGGTGGTGATGGTGGGAAGTACAGTGCCTGCACTCTGAAGGTTGGGTGGTGATGGTGGGAAGTACAGTGCCTGCACTCTGAAGGTTGGGTGGTGATGGTGGGAAGTACAGTGCCTGCACTCTGAAGGTTGGGTGGTGATGGTGGGAAGTACAGTGCCTGCACTCTGAAGGTTGGGTGGTGATGGTGGGAAGTACAGTGCCTGCACTCTGAAGGTTGGGTGGTGATGGTGGGAAGTACAGTGCCTGCACTCTGAAGGTTGGGTGGTGATGGTGGGAAGTACAGTGCCTGCACTCTGAAGGTTGGGTGGTGATGGTGGGAAGTACAGTGCCTGCACTCTGAAGGTTGGGTGGTGATGGTGGGAAGTACAGTGCCTGCACTCTGAAGGTTGGGTGGTGATGGTGGGAAGTACAGTGCCTGCACTCTGAAGGTTGGGTGGTGATGGTGGGAAGTACAGTGCCTGCACTCTGAAGGTTGGGTGGTGATGGTGGGAAGTACAGTACCTGCACTCTGAAGGTTGGGTGGTGATGGTGGGAAGTACAGTGCCTGCACTCTGAAGGTTGGGTGGTGATGGTGGGAAGTACAGTGCCTGCACTCTGAAGGTTGGGTGGTGATGGTGGGAAGTACAGTGCCTGCACTCTGAAGGTTGGGTGGTGATGGTGGGAAGTACAGTGCCTGCACTCTGAAGGTTGGGTGGTGATGGTGGGAAGTACAGTGCCTGCACTCTGAAGGTTGGGTGGTGATGGTGGGAAGTACAGTGCCTGCACTCTGAAGGTTGGGTGGTGATGGTGGGAAGTACAGTGCCTGCACTCTGAAGGTTGGGTGGTGATGGTGGGAAGTACAGTGCCTGCACTCTGAAGGTTGGGTGGTGATGGTGGGAAGTACAGTGCCTGCACTCTGAAGGTTGGGTGGTGATGGTGGGAAGTACAGTGCCTGCACTCTGAAGGTTGGGTGGTGATGGTGGGAAGTACAGTGCCTGCACTCTGAAGGTTGGGTGGTGATGGTGGGAAGTACAGTGCCTGCACTCTGAAGGTTGGGTGGTGATGGTGGGAAGTACAGTGCCTGCACTCTGAAGGTTGGGTGGTGATGGTGGGAAGTACAGTGCCTGCACTCTGAAGGTTGGGTGGTGATGGTGGGAAGTACAGTGCCTGCACTCTGAAGGTTGGGTGGTGATGGTGGGAAGTACAGTGCCTGCACTCTGAAGGTTGGGTGGTGATGGTGGGAAGTACAGTGCCTGCACTCTGAAGGTTGGGTGGTGATGGTGGGAAGTACAGTGCCTGCACTCTGAAGGTTGGGTGGTGATGGTGGGAAGTACAGTGCCTGCACTCTGAAGGTTGGGTGGTGATGGTGGGAAGTACAGTACCTGCACTCTGAAGGTTGGGTGGTGATGGTGGGAAGTACAGTGCCTGCACTCTGAAGGTTGGGTGGTGATGGTGGGAAGTACAGTGCCTGCACTCTGAAGGTTGGGTGGTGATGGTGGGAAGTACAGTGCCTGCACTCTGAAGGTTGGGTGGTGATGGTGGGAAGTACAGTGCCTGCACTCTGAAGGTTGGGTGGTGATGGTGGGAAGTACAGTACCTGCACTCTGAAGGTTGGGTGGTGATGGTGGGAAGTACAGTGCCTGCACTCTGAAGGTTGGGTGGTGATGGTGGGAAGTACAGTACCTGCACTCTGAAGGTTGGGTGGTGATGGTGGGAAGTACAGTGCCTGCACTCTGAAGGTTGGGTGGTGATGGTGGGAAGTACAGTGCCTGCACTCTGAAGGTTGGGTGGTGATGGTGGGAAGTACAGTGCCTGCACTCTGAAGGTTGGGTGGTGATGGTGGGAAGTACAGTGCCTGCACTCTGAAGGTTGGGTGGTGATGGTGGGAAGTACAGTGCCTGCACTCTGAAGGTTGGGTGGTGATGGTGGGAAGTACAGTGCCTGCACTCTGAAGGTTGGGTGGTGATGGTGGGAAGTACAGTGCCTGCACTCTGAAGGTTGGGTGGTGATGGTGGGAAGTACAGTACCTGCACTCTGAAGGTTGGGTGGTGATGGTGGGAAGTACAGTGCCTGCACTCTGAAGGTTGGGTGGTGATGGTGGGAAGTACAGTGCCTGCACTCTGAAGGTTGGGTGGTGATGGTGGGAAGTACAGTGCCTGCACTCTGAAGGTTGGGTGGTGATGGTGGGAAGTACAGTGCCTGCACTCTGAAGGTTGGGTGGTGATGGTGGGAAGTACAGTGCCTGCACTCTGAAGGTTGGGTGGTGATGGTGGGAAGTACAGTACCTGCACTCTGAAGGTTGGGTGGTGATGGTGGGAAGTACAGTGCCTGCACTCTGAAGGTTGGGTGGTGATGGTGGGAAGTACAGTGCCTGCACTCTGAAGGTTGGGTGGTGATGGTGGGAAGTACAGTGCCTGCACTCTGAAGGTTGGGTGGTGATGGTGGGAAGTACAGTGCCTGCACTCTGAAGGTTGGGTGGTGATGGTGGGAAGTACAGTGCCTGCACTCTGAAGGTTGGGTGGTGATGGTGGGAAGTACAGTGCCTGCACTCTGAAGGTTGGGTGGTGATGGTGGGAAGTACAGTGCCTGCACTCTGAAGGTTGGGTGGTGATGGTGGGAAGTACAGTGCCTGCACTCTGAAGGTTGGGTGGTGATGGTGGGAAGTACAGTGCCTGCACTCTGAAGGTTGGGTGGTGATGGTGGGAAGTACAGTGCCTGCACTCTGAAGGTTGGGTGGTGATGGTGGGAAGTACAGTGCCTGCACTCTGAAGGTTGGGTGGTGATGGTGGGAAGTACAGTGCCTGCACTCTGAAGGTTGGGTGGTGATGGTGGGAAGTACAGTACCTGCACTCTGAAGGTTGGGTGGTGATGGTGGGAAGTACAGTGCCTGCACTCTGAAGGTTGGGTGGTGATGGTGGGAAGTACAGTGCCTGCACTCTGAAGGTTGGGTGGTGATGGTGGGAAGTACAGTGCCTGCACTCTGAAGGTTGGGTGGTGATGGTGGGAAGTACAGTGCCTGCACTCTGAAGGTTGGGTGGTGATGGTGGGAAGTACAGTGCCTGCACTCTGAAGGTTGGGTGGTGATGGTGGGAAGTACAGTGCCTGCACTCTGAAGGTTGGGTGGTGATGGTGGGAAGTACAGTGCCTGCACTCTGAAGGTTGGGTGGTGATGGTGGGAAGTACAGTGCCTGCACTCTGAAGGTTGGGTGGTGATGGTGGGAAGTACAGTACCTGCACTCTGAAGGTTGGGTGGTGATGGTGGGAAGTACAGTACCTGCACTCTGAAGGTTGGGTGGTGATGGTGGGAAGTACAGTGCCTGCACTCTGAAGGTTGGGTGGTGATGGTGGGAAGTACAGTAAATGCACTCTGAAGGTTGGGTGGTGATGGTGGGAAGTACAGTGCCTGCACTCTGAAGGTTGGGTAGTGATGGTGGGAAGTACAGTGCCTGCACTCTGAAGGTTGGGTGGTGATGGTGGGAAGTACAGTGCCTGCACTCTGAAGGTTGGGTGGTGATGGTGGGAAGTACAGTGCCTGCACTCTGAAGGTTGGGTGGTGATGGTGGGAAGTACAGTGCCTGCACTCTGAAGGTTGGGTGGTGATGGTGGGAAGTACAGTACCTGCACTCTGAAGGTTGGGTGGTGATGGTGGGAAGTACAGTGCCTGCACTCTGAAGGTTGGGTGGTGATGGTGGGAAGTACAGTGCCTGCACTCTGAAGGTTGGGTGGTGATGGTGGGAAGTACAGTGCCTGCACTCTGAAGGTTGGGTGGTGATGGTGGGAAGTACAGTACCTGCACTCTGAAGGTTGGGTGGTGATGGTGGGAAGTACAGTGCCTGCACTCTGAAGGTTGGGTGGTGATGGTGGGAAGTACAGTACCTGCACTCTGAAGGTTGGGTGGTGATGGTGGGAAGTACAGTGCCTGCACTCTGAAGGTTGGGTGGTGATGGTGGGAAGTACAGTGCCTGCACTCTGAAGGTTGGGTGGTGAAGGTGGGAAGTACAGTACCTGCACTCTGAAGGTTGGGTGGTGATGGTGGGAAGTACAGTACCTGCACTCTGAAGGTTGGGTGGTGATGGTGGGAAGTACAGTACCTGCACTCTGAAGGTTGGGTGGTGATGGTGGGAAGTACAGTGCCTGCACTCTGAAGGTTGGGTGGTGATGGTGGGAAGTACAGTGCCTGCACTCTGAAGGTTGGGTGGTGATGGTGGGAAGTACAGTACCTGCACTCTGAAGGTTGGGTGGTGATGGTGGGAAGTACAGTGCCTGCACTCTGAAGGTTGGGTGGTGATGGTGGGAAGTACAGTACCTGCACTCTGAAGGTTGGGTGGTGATGGTGGGAAGTACAGTACCTGCACTCTGAAGGTTGGGTGGTGATGGTGGGAAGTACAGTGCCTGCACTCTGAAGGTTGGGTGGTGATGGTGGGAAGTACAGTACCTGCACTCTGAAGGTTGGGTGGTGATGGTGGGAAGTACAGTGCCTGCACTCTGAAGGTTGGGTGGTGAAGGTGGGAAGTACAGTACCTGCACTCTGAAGGTTGGGTGGTGAAGGTGGGAAGTACAGTACCTGCACTCTGAAGGTTGGGTGGTGATGGTGGGAAGTACAGTACCTGCACTCTGAAGGTTGGGTGGTGATGGTGGGAAGTACAGTACCTGCACTCTGAAGGTTGGGTGGTGATGGTGGGAAGTACAGTGCCTGCACTCTGAAGGTTGGGTGGTGATGGTGGGAAGTACAGTACCTGCACTCTGAAGGTTGGGTGGTGATGGTGGGAAGTACAGTACCTGCACTCTGAAGGTTGGGTGGTGATGGTGGGAAGTACAGTGCCTGCACTCTGAAGGTTGGGTGGTGAAGGTGGGAAGTACAGTACCTGCACTCTGAAGGTTGGGTGGTGAAGGTGGGAAGTACAGTACCTGCACTCTGAAGGTTGGGTGGTGATGGTGGGAAGTACAGTACCTGCACTCTGAAGGTTGGGTGGTGAAGGTGGGAAGTACAGTGCCTGCACTCTGAAGGTTGGGTGGTGAAGGTGGGAAGTACAGTACCTGCACTCTGAAGGTTGGGTGGTGATGGTGGGAAGTACAGTGCCTGCACTCTGAAGGTTGGGTGGTGATGGTGGGAAGTACAGTGCCTGCACTCTGAAGGTTGGGTGGTGATGGTGGGAAGTACAGTGCCTGCACTTGAAGGAGTAAGTTTATTCAGGTATACATAAATACAGTTACATAGATTATCGTACAACATTATATATATAAACAACTTGGGATAACCCAGAAAAATCAGACGAAGTGACTTATTTCCATTGGGGTCCTGTTAATACATAATTATTATATTTTAAAGGAGATACATGTAATATCTTATTATTATACTATAAAAGAGATATACTAGGAATAATGTAAAATTAATTACTTATATTTACATGTGTGTTAGCTAAAAAAATAAAAATCCTTCTCCTACCTTTGTGTCGCTACATTCATTAGGTACCTTTAGGCTCTCTTCTTGAACTGGTTCATGCTATGACTGGCTTTGACATGTGCGGTCAGTCTGTTCCATTCCTTTATTGCTGTACAATAAAAGGTGTTTGGAACCTGGCCACTGACTGTGGCTACTACAAAGTTGTTCTCTCTCCCCCTAGTACTATGATTGCTGCGGTTCCCAACCTTGACAAAATTGGCAGCAAGATATTTTGGACACTGTGATCAATTTTATAAATTTGATTTAACTTCAGTTGTTTTACTCTGTCTTCAACATTCAGCATATCCAACTGCTGTAATTCTTCCTGGCCTACATGTTCTCTTGGTCCAGGTCCAGGATGAATCTTACCATTTTGTTCTGGGTGATTTGCAGTCTATCTTTCAGTTTTTTTTGTCAAGGCAGAGTACCAAGAAGAACAAGCGTAATCCATATGAAACTGTATAAGGGCTAGACATAGGGTCCTGCGAGCCTCAGTAGGTAGACACTGTGCTTGTCTATACAGGAACTTCAGATTTCTTTACTACACTGTTCCCTATCAATTCTCCTGACATGCATTGGTCAAAGGGGATTCTCAGATATTTTACTGAGGAAACTGAAGTGATGGGTTCCCCATTACACCGGACATTAAAATTATTTGCCAGCCGTAACAGCCTGGTTGATCAGGCCCTGATCCACCGGGAGGCCTGGTCGTGGACCGGACCGAGGGGGCGTTGATCCCCGGAATAACCTCCAGGTAGACTCCAGGTAGGTCACAGTTTATGTTTCGTGCCAAAGATAGTTTGTTGTCTACTATCCATTTGCTGCAGGACTCCAGTTCCAGTATTATTACATTAGCTATATCTTGTGGGTCTTTACCTGACACTAACAGAGCACTGTCATCTGCATACAGTAGGAGTTTGCACTTGACATTGATGGGCATGTCGTTTACATAAAATAGGAAGAATAAGGGACCAGAATACTACCTTGGGGAACTCCACATGCTATCGGCAGGGGTTCTGATTCTGTTTTGTTGATTTTGACCTTTTGTTTCCTGTTGTTAAGATAGGACTTAAACCAGTCTTCGGAACGTATGCCGATAGCTTAAAGTTATATTGTGGTTGTCAGTATGGAAGGTTTTTTGCAAGCCTAAGGTTACCATTGTTATGAGGTTCCGTACTGACATTTCTGTTCTCATGTAATCCATCAGATTAATTAAGGAGGTGTCGGTTGAGTAAGATCTTCTAAAGCCTGATTGGTAACTATGAAAAATGTTGTTGTCATTAAGGTACTTAACTACTTGAGAGTACACCGCCCTCTCTAGAATTTTGGATATTATACTGAGTATACTAACAGGCCTATAGTTGCTTACATCAGACCTACTATTTTTCTTGAAGACAGGAGTAACTCTGGCCTCCTTGAACCCCTCAGGTACGGTATGAGTGGTGATGGATAAATTTATTATGTGAGGAATAGGGATTGACAGTTCAGAAGCACCATCTTTTAGGAACTTAGACGGGATGTTATCCGGGCCTGTGTTCTTAGTTGGGTTTAACCTGCTTAGTTCTTTTGGCACGAAGTCATGAGATACACTTACTAGTTGACAACTGTTTGGGGTTACCCCTTTATTGGTATAGTATTTTTTAAACTTATCAGAGTCTGTGTTAAAGGTATTTGATGCAGCTGGTAGTTTACTTACTAGTGTTGATGCGACAGTTGTATAGTAGCAATTAAAGCAATTTGCCACTTTAGTTGTTTCGTGGCATACCTCATTATCGATAGTGATTACTATGTTAGACCTATCTACTGGCTTATGGCTATACCCCAACTGTTTTAGTTGTTGCCAGAGCTTTCTGGGGTTATGCTTATACTCTTCAATTTTTGAGCAATAGTGCTTTGCCTTTGCTCCTTTTATAAGTCTCTGTACTCTGTTCCTCACCCTTTGGAATTCATTTAGTGCTGCAATATCCTGTCTGTTTGCTTTAAATCTTTTTAGCAGCTGGTCTCTGAATTTCATATTATCTAATATCTCAGTAGTCATCCAGGGTTCAGTTCTTCGTTTAATCCTAACCTCTTTAACTGGTGCAATATTATCAAGGATGGTAGTGAACATTGTTTTGAATTTTTCCCAGGCATCGTTTACGTCCGTGCAACTTGTTATCTCTGTCCAGTCACAATTGTGTAGCCTATTTACCAGTGATTCTTTACTGTAGTTTCTAGTTGACCTCATTTTTATTGTCCTGTGTAGGCCTATCCTATCCCTAGTGATTTTCCTGGTGCAGTAAATGATCACTAAGACCTGTGGTAATGACGCCTGACTGACTAATGTTCTCAGAGCGGTTACAAAATATGTGGTCAATTAGGGTGGCTGAGAACTGTGTGATCCGGGTTGGTGTATTAATTAGTTGAGTGTAACTATTTAAACCTAGAATTTGCTTATACCTTCTACATAGCCCGTTATTTTGCTGTTGAAAACAGATATTGAAGTCACCCAGTATTACTGTCTTGCAGTTGTTCTCGAGTTCAGGCAAGACTCGAAAAATCTTTGAAGAACTGGTAAATATGTCTCAGGAGGGATGGGAATGTTGCAGTTCAGAGTGTTATCTGAACTCTGATGTCAATACATTTCTGTCAAGACAGTGATTGAGTGAATAATGTGGCATTTCTTATCTCTCTCTTTTTTTTTTTTAATCACTGCCTCACTGGAAAATGCCCTGTGTATCAGTGTTTGTCTTAGTTGAAGTTGAACCTGCGAGGCGTCTGGACTGATGATTCAGGAGATGCAACTCTGCCACAAGAGAGGAATTTGAGCACTCTAAGGTGGCTGCGAAGTGTTCAATCATCCAGAAGTCTTAATCCTCACCTCCTGTCAAGTTCAGGAGACTTCAGTGTCCAAGGAGACCATGTGATTTTTGTTCCTATAAACACGAAGTAATCAGTTTCTCTCTCTTATAGCTTCAAGGCGAGAGAGAAGAGCATCACTGCGAGGTCTGGGAATCAGTCTCACTTGCTCACCAGTCATCCATACTATAAGACATAGATTAACATGAATGTTAATTACCTTAATCAAAGTTTTTCTTTACTTATACTTTAGGTAAACGAAGTCACTTTACTGATGCTCATCCCTGGAGCATACCTAACGGCTGTTCCGGGGGTCAACGCCCCCGCAGCCCGGCCCAGGACCAGGCCTCATAGTGATACCATGTAAATAAAATGTTCAAAATGGTTACCATCTCTACTATACAGTAGTAGTTACAAACACAGAGGCACATTTACCTCCCCAACGTACTCTGCATTACGAAGAACAAGGAAAATAAAACGGACAATATTCACAGTTGCAGAATATACGCCTATTTATTTTGGGCCACATTCAGAGCATTTTACTAAGTACTTACGATGTCCCTAAACGGTTAACGCAATATAATCAATATTTTTTGTGTTGGTATGTAAACAGGGCATTATAAGTGACAGTTCTTAATTGCCAGAAGATCACTGATCATCCATGCCCAAGATGTTGCCAGTGTTGTGTTGTGATACTTGCCAGCTCTGTAAATGTGTTGCCAGTGTTGTGTTGTGATACTTGCCAGTGTTGTGTTGTGATACTTGCCAGCTCTGTAAATGTGTTGCCAGTGTTGTGTTGTGATACTTGCCAGTGTTGTGTTGTGATACTTGCCAGCTCTGTAAATGTGTTGCCAGTGTTGTGTTGTGATACTTGCCAGCTCTGTAAATGTGTTGCCAGTGTTGTGTTGTGATACTTGCCAGTGTTGTGTTGTGATACTTGCCAGCTCTGTAAATGTGTTGCCAGTGTTGTGTTGTGATACTTGCCAGCTCTGTAAATGTGTTGCCAGTGTTGTGTTGTGATACTTGCCAGGTCTGTATATGTGTTGCCAGTGTTGTGTTGTGATACTTGCCAGCTCTGTAAGTGTGTTGCCAGTGTTGTGTTGTGATACTTGCAAGCTCTGTAAATGTGTTGCCAGTGTTGTGTTGTGATACTTGCCAGGTGTGTAAGTGTGTTGCCAGTGTTGTGTTGTGATACTTGCCAGGTGTGTAAGTGTGTTGCCAGTGTTGTGTTGTGATACTTGCCAGGTGTGTAAGTGGGTTGCCAGTGTTGCGTTGTGATACTTGCCAGGTGTGTAAGTGTGTTGCCAGTGTTGTGTTGTGATACTTGCCAGGTGTGTAAGTGTGTTGCCAGTGTTGTGTTGTGATACTTGCCAGGTGTGTAAGTGTGTTGCCAGTGTTGTGTTGTGATACTTGCCAGCTCTGTAAGTGTGTTGCCAGTGTTGTGTTGTGATACTTGCAAGCTCTGTAAATGTGTTGCCAGTGTTGTGTTGTGATACTTGCCAGGTGTGTAAGTGTGTTGCCAGTGTTGTGTTGTGATACTTGCCAGCTCTGTAATGTGTTGCCAGTGTTGTGTTGTGATACTTGCCAGCTCTGTAAATGTGTTGCCAGTGTTGTGTTGTGATACTTGCCAGGTGTGTAAGTGGGTTGCCAGTGTTGTGTTGTGATACTTGCCAGGTGTGTAAGTGTGTTGCCAGTGTTGTGTTGTGATACTTGCCAGGTGTGTAAGTGTGTTGCCAGTGTTGTGTTGTGATACTTGCCAGCTCTGTAAATGTGTTGCCAGTGTTGTGTTGTGATACTTGCCAGCTCTGTAAATGTGTTGCCAGTGTTGTGTTGTGATACTTGCCAGGTGTGTAAGTGGGTTGCCAGTGTTGTGTTGTGATACTTGCCAGGTGTGTAAGTGTGTTGCCAGTGTTGTGTTGTGATACTTGCCAGGTGTGTAAGTGTGTTGCCAGTGTTGTGTTGTGATACTTGCCAGCTCTGTAAGTGTGTTGCCAGTGTCGTGTTGTGATACTTGCCAGCTCTGTAATGTGTTGCCAGTGTTGTGTTGTGATACTTGTCAGGTGTGTAAGTGTGTTGCCAGTGTTGTGTTGTGATACTTGCCAGTGTTGTGTTGTGATACTTGTCAGGTGTGTAAGTGTGTTGCCAGTGTTATGTTGTGATACTTGCCAGCTCTGTAAGTGTGTTGCCAGTGTTGTGTTGTGATACTTGCCAGCTCTGTAAGTGTGTTGCCAGTGTTGTGTTGTGATACTTGCAAGCTCTGTAAATGTGTTGCCAGTGTTGTGTTGTGATACTTGCCAGGTGTGTAAGTGTGTTGCCAGTGTTGTGTTGTGATACTTGCCAGCTCTGTAAATGTGTTGCCAGTGTTGTGTTGTGATACTTGCCAGCTCTGTAAATGTGTTGCCAGTGTTGTGTTGTGATACTTGCCAGCTCTGTAAATGTGTTGCCAGTGTTGTGTTGTGATACTTGCCAGGTGTGTAAGTGTGTTGCCAGTGTTGTGTTGTGATACTTGCCAGCTCTGTAAATGTGTTGCCAGTGTTGTGTTGTGATACTTGCCAGGTGTGTAAGTGTGTTGCCAGTGTTGTGTTGTGATACTTGCCAGCTCTGTAAATGTGTTGCCAGTGTTGTGTTGTGATACTTGCCAGCTCTGTAATGTGTTGCCAGTGTTGTGTTGTGATACTTGCCAGCTCTGTAATGTGTTGCCAGTGTTGTGTTGTGGTACTTGCCAGGTGTGTAACTGTGTTGCCAGTGTTGTGTTGTGATACTTGCAAGCTCTGTAAATGTGTTGCCAGTGTTGTGTTGTGATACTTGCCAGGTGTGTAAGTGTGTTGCCAGTGTTGTGTTGTGATACTTGCCAGCTCTGTAAATGTGTTGCCAGTGTTGTGTTGTGATACTTGCCAGGTGTGTAAGTGTGTTGCCAGTGTTGTGTTGTGATACTTGCCAGGTGTGTAAGTGTGTTGCCAGTGTTGTGTTGTGATACTTGCCAGGTGTGTAAGTGTGTTGCCAGTGTTGTGTTGTGATACTTGCCAGGTGTGTAAGTGTGTTGCCAGTGTTGTGTTGTGATACTTGCCAGGTGTGTAAGTGTGTTGCCAGTGTTGTGTTGTGATACTTGCCAGCTCTGTAAGTGTGTTGCCAGTGTTGTGTTGTGATACTTGCAAGCTCTGTAAATGTGTTGCCAGTGTTGTGTTGTGATACTTGCCAGGTGTGTAAGTGTGTTGCCAGTGTTGTGTTGTGATACTTGCCAGTGTTGTGTTGTGATACTTGCCAGGTGTGTAAGTGTGTTGCCAGTGTTGTGATACTTGCCAGGTGTGTAAGTGTGTTGCCAGTGTTGTGTTGTGATACTTGCCAGTGTTGTGTTGTGATACTTGCCAGTGTTGTGTTGTGATACTTGCCAGGTGTGTAAGTGTGTTGCCAGTGTTGTGATACTTGCCAGGTGTGTAAGTGTGTTGCCAGTGTTGTGTTGTGATACTTGCCAGTGTTGTGTTGTGATACTTGTCAGGTGTGTAAGTGTGTTGCCAGTGTTATGTTGTGATACTTGCCAGCTCTGTAAGTGTGTTGCCAGTGTTGCCAGTGTTGCCAGTGTTGTCAGTGTTGCCAGTGTTGTCATCATGCTGTATTTCTCAGGTGAGAAACTCTATCTTATCGCCGATTTTTTCCTTTTAGATTTTGAATATTTACATTACTGTTATTTTTCCATCTCTCTCTCTCTCTCTCTCTCTCTCTCTCTCTCTCTCTCTCTCTCTCTCTCTCTCTCTCTCTCTCTCTCAATCTATTTATATATCTATCTATTTATCTATTTATCTATCTATCTATCTAGCTCTCTTTCTGCCATTCCTTTCATTCTCCCTTCATCTTTGCATCCCTCCCTCTCTCCCCATCTTAATCTTTCGTTCTCTTCCTCCCTGCTTCCTTCGTTTCCTTTCTTCTTCTTCCTTCCCTCCATTCTTCGTTCAATCTTTTTCATTGCCTTTTTTTCTTTCCTCCCTCTCTGTCTGTCTCTGTTTTCCTTCCGCCATGTCTTTGACAATCTCTCCTCTCCCCCCTCTCCCTCTCTTGCTTATATCTTTCCCTCCTTTCGTTCCTCTTCCTGCAGGAGCACTGGGCCACGAACCTCCTGAGTCAGTAAAGTCAATAATTCATGGGTCACTGGTTTTCTGTGGCCCACGTCCACCCTTGCACCTCGCCCACTCCCACTCCCACGCCCACACTCACACCCACACTAGCGCCCACACCCACTATTACCCTCGGAACTGCGTTTACTACCCACAGAGTCAATAAAACATCTAAACTAGTGGGAAAGCCTCGGAGTGCTGTGAATGTCCTCTTTGGAGCAGAGAAGAGATACTTGATATATACACGAGAGATACCGAAGGGTCGGCTCTATACTCTGTATACTTCCCTAACTTACTATAGTGAGAAATACGGCAGCAATAGTAGTATATTCTTGACATACAGAGACACATAAACAAGCACTTGGATATTTACAGAAAATTTCGTGCCTGGGACCTTGCTCACTTCTAACAAGAATAGGAATAACAGTGTATACATACAGAGACCTGTTAATGGTCTGACTAAAGTTACATAGTACGGGTATGATTTCAAATAGTTTCAGGTAGCCGGTGAGGTCACCTGACGATGACTGTGTCTTCAGGTGTGCAAGGCTTAACTTGGTCGAGTATCGGGCATGCTTGTGTTTTCGACATGGAGTCCAGATTTCTGGCCCATAGTGTCATTGATGGCAGTCACTGAGGCTTCCAAGCATCTTCGATACCTAAG
Organism: Cherax quadricarinatus; assembly: GCF_038502225.1. Lineage (NCBI taxonomy): Eukaryota > Metazoa > Arthropoda > Malacostraca > Decapoda > Parastacidae > Cherax > Cherax quadricarinatus. Next base: position 66,896,141 of record NC_091295.1, on the reverse strand, counting down.
GTCAGGTGCCCCTTTCCAATTCACTAAATGTTCCACGGAGTTTCTGTGATGGGCACAGACATTGCTCAGATCATCCCTGTGGCAGGAGCTTTTATGTTTGCTCAAGAGGATAGATAAAACTTCCACCCCTCTCTCTTACATATTGGTACACAGTTCACAAGGAGAAGTGTTGATGCGTGCTGTACAATAAGTGTAAAACCACGCTTCCTAACGAGGATGTAGTAATGGTTGCAGCGTTGGTGCTGTTCCTGGGGTACACCTGGAGGGTGTTCCTGGCAACATCCCAGACTGTACATGAGTGGTATACAATACCGACACTGCAACATCATGGAATCTTGGTTCAGATAACATCTCCAGAACCTTCTTCACTACTACTAACCCGTACCTCGGGTATGACCTACTTCCAATGCGGAATCTCGCCTACCAGTGACACTGTCCTCGTCTGCTACCCGTCCCTTACCACCTGACGCCAGTATATAAGCGCCAGCCTTCTTTGCCTCTGCTCAAGATTTCTCATGACTATGATGCTCTTCACACCAACTCCAAAGGAGAGGGACTGATTACCTCATATTTTGTATATAGTTCCTCTGTCTTCCAATTAAGACTTCGACTTTGTATTGATAAAGCCACACAGATACACAGATGTTGCACAAGCGTCTAATTTTCAACATCCCAGACATTTTAATATCCAGAACATCCTCAACATCAACACAGTCGAGCCATTTATAAAGTTCTCGTTGGAACTCGAGAAAAAACGAAAGACTTTTTTCATCGTCCATTGCAGATCTTGCGACAACCACCATCTTCCCTTAACAATGCATAGAAATATCGTTAAAACGATTTTATTCACTTACATTCACACCAAAACACTTTTCACCAAAAGAGGTCTTCTAATTGGTGCCTTCTTGAAGGCTGTTCACATCTCCAGCAGCTTTTTTGTAAAGAGAACTGTAATATAAAACCAGCATTCACACTTGTTTATTTCTCCTCTCTTCATCGAGACTGCAGACTCAGAGTTCAAGCAATCATCAAAGAAGGATACGGAATCTTCCAGCAGGGAGTGCTTAGGTTTCCAGTACAAGGATGCCACCAGGAACACCCTGGATGCTCGCTGGAAGCAACGTGATCATAACTGTTGATGAAAATTATATAACATTCCAAGTTGGGTATCTTTACTGTTCAAACGCTTCGCCTACACAGTAGGTTTCTTCAGTCAAATACAAAGGGAGAAGTAGTAGTGAAATGAAGATGATGTAAACAGACCATCAGTCTTGGAGGAAAAGTATTTGAGATGGTTAGTTCCTCAGCCTGGAGGAGAGTTCAGTGCTAGGTATCAGGGAAAGGGGCCAGTGCTAGGAACGAGGGAGAAAGGAGAAAGGACTGGTGCTAGAGATCAGGGGAAGGGACAAGTGCTAGGGACCAGGGACCAGTGCTAGTGACCAGGGACCCGTGCTGGAGACCAGGGGAAGGAACCAGGGACCAGTGCTAGGGACCAGTGGAAGGGCCCAGGGACCAGAGCTAGGGACCAGGGGAAGGAACCAGGGACCAGTGCTAGGGACCAGGGGAAGGGACCAGGGACCAGGGACCAGTGCTAGGGTCAGAGGTCTTCACCAATCAGAATTCAATTTTCTGGTCGGCTGCTTCCTAGACATCGATGTCTCCCGCGTTGACTAACACACCACTAGCAGCATCACCAGCCATCACCAGCATAAGCACCGCCAGCACTACCACCAGCACCACCACCAACACCATCAGCACCACCAGCACCACCTCCAGCACCACCAGCACCACCGGCACCACCACCATCACCAACACCAGCACCACCACCAGCACAACCACCAACATCAGAAACATCACCACCACCACCACCACCACCACCAACACCACCACCACCACCACCACCACCACTACCAGTACCACCACCGCCACCACCACTACCACCAACATGTTGCGACCTATGAAAAAGGCGCAATCAATGAATATATATATATATATATATATATATATATATATATATATATATATATATATATATATATATATATATATATATATATATATATATATATATATCTTCACTTTCAACACACCATCCGCATCCCACTGAGGTGGGGTGGCCCAAAAGAAGAAACGAAAATTTCTCCTTGTACATTTAGCAATATATACAGGAGAAGGGGTTACTAGCCCCTTGCTCCCAGCATTTTAGTCACCTCTTACAACACGCATGGCTTACGGAGGAAGAATTCTGTTCCACTTCCCCATGGAGATAAGAGGAAATAAACAAGAACAAGAACTAGAAAGAAAATAGCAGAAAACCCAGAGGGGTGTGTATATATAGTATATGCTTGTACACGTACGTGTAGTGTGACCTAAGTGTAAGTAGAAGTAGCAAGACATACCTGTAATCTTGCATATTTATTAAACAGACAAAAGACACCAGCAATCCTACCATCATGTAAAACAATTACAGGCTTTCGTTTTACACTCACTTGGCGGGACGGTAGTACCGCCCTGGGTGGTTGCTGTCTACCCATCTGCTACCTTTATATATATATATATATATATATATATATATATATATATATATATATATATATATATATATATACACTAATCTCTGGCCGTAGGAGACTCGAACCTACGAACCTTGGAACAAGGTACACAGTGCTCTACTGCCGTACCACACTGGACCAACACGTTGGCGCCCAGCCAACGCTAGACGTCGTTTAGATCCAAGGTATCGATCATTCAGGCAGGAGGTGTTAGCTATTTCATCTCATCCTCTGCATGCATCGACCGACGAGAGATTTTTACAATGTTAGGACCAAAACGTCTAGAGCTGACTAGACGCCAGGGTATTGTAAATGAAAATGGGGAGCCTTTTAATTGATCTATGTGTAGAAAGAGGTTTGGTAATAAGTAATACATATTTTTTGAAAAAGAGGATAAATAAATATACAAGGTATGATATAGCACGTAATGACTGTAGTTTGTTATGTATTGGTGGATAAAAGGTTGATGGGTAGGCTCCAGGATGTACATGTTTATAGATGGGCAACTGATATATCGGATCATTATCTAGTTGTAGCTACAGTTAGAGTAAGAGGTAGACGGGACAAGAGGAAAATGGCAACAACAAGTAAGAGGGAGGTGAAAGTGTATTAACTAAGGGAGGAGGAAGTTCGAGTGAGACATAAACAACTATTGGCAGAAAGGTGGGCTGGTGCAAGTATGAGTAGTGGGGGGGGGGGCGGAGGGTGTTGAAGAGGGTTGGAATAGTTTTAAAAATGCAGTATTAGAATGTGGGGCAGAAGTTTGTGGTTATAGGAGGGTGGGGGCAGGAGGAAAGAGGAGTGATTGGTGGAATGATGAAGTAAAGGTTGAGATAAAAGAGAAAAAGTTAGCTTATGAGAGGCTTTTACAAACCACAAGTGTTATAAGAAGAGTAGAGTATATGGAGAGTAAAAGAAAGGTGAAGAGAGTGGTGAGAGAGTGCAAAAGGAGAGCAGATGATAGAGCGGGAGAGGCACTGTCAAGAAATTTTAATGAAAATAAGAAAAAAAAATTGGAGTGAGTTAAACAAGTTAAGAAAGCCTGGAGAAAGTATGGATTTGTCAGTTAAAAACAGAGTAGGGGAGTTAGTAGATGGGGAGAGGGAGGTATTAGGTAGATGGCGAGAATATTTTGAGGAACTTTTAAATGTCGACGAAGAAAGGGAGGGGGTAATTTCATGCACTGGCCAGGGAGGTATACCATCTTTTAGGAGTGAAGAAGAGCAGGATGTGAGTGTGGGGGAGGTACGTGAGGCATTACGTAGAATGAAAGGGGGTAAAGCAGCTGGAACTGATGGGATCATGACAAAAAAGTTAAAAGCAAGGGCGGATATAGTGTTGGAGTGGTTGGTATTTTTGTTTAATAAATGTATGAAAGAGGGGAAGGTACCTAGGGATTGGCGGAGAGCATGTATAGTCCCTTTATATAAAGGGAAGGGGGACAAAAGATATTGTAAAAATTATAGAGGAATAAGCTTACTGAGTATACCAGGAAAAGTGTACACTAAGGTTATTTTTGAAAGAATTAAAGGTAAGACAGGATGTGGAATTGCTGATGAGCAGGGAGGCTTCAGAGTGGGTAGGGGAAGTGTAGATCAAGTGTTTACATTGAAGCATATATGTGAACAGTATCTAGATAAAGGTAGGGAAATTTTTATTGCATTTATGGATTTAGAAAAGGCATATGATAGAGTGGATAGGGGAGCAATGTGGCAGATGTTGCAAGTATATGGAATAGGTGGTAAGTTACTAAATGCTGTAAAGAGTTTTTATGAGGATAGTGAGGCTCAGGTTAGGGTGTGTAGAAGAGAGGGAGACTACTTCCCGGTAAAAGTAGGTCTTAGACAGGGATGTGTAATGTCACCATGGTTGTTTTATATATAGATGGGGTTGTAAAAGAAGTAAATGCTAGGGTGTTCGGGAGAGGGGTGGGATTAAATTATGGGGAATCAAATTCAAAATGGGAATTGACACAGTTACTTTTTGCTGATGATACTGTGCTTATGGGAGATTCTAAACAAAAAATTGCAAAGGCTAGTGGATGAGTTTGAGAATGTGTGTAAAGGTAGAAAGTTGAAAGTGAACATAGAAAAGAGTAAGGTGATGAGGGTATCAAATGATTTAGATAAAGTAAAATTAGATATCAAATTGGGGAGGAGGAGTATGGAAGAAGTGAATGTTTTCAGATATTTGGGAGTTGACGTGTCGGCGGATTGATTTATGAAGGATGAGGTTAATCATAGAACTGATGAGGGAAAAAAGGTGAGTGGTGCGTTGAGGTATATGTGGAGTCAAAAAATGTTATCTATGGAGGTAAAGAAGGGAATGTATGAAAGTATAGTAGTACCAACACTCTTATATGGGTGTGAAGCTTGGGTGGTAAATGCAGCAGCGAGGAGACGGTTGGAGGCAGTGGAGATGTCCTGTGGTGTAAATATTATGCAGAAAATTCGGAGTGTGGAAATTAGGAGAAGGTGTGGAGTTAATAAAAGTATTAGTCAGAGGGCTGAAGAGGGGTTGTTGAAGTGGTTTGGTCATTTAGAGAAAATGGATCAGAGTAGAATGACATGGAGAGCGTATTAATCTGCAGGGGAAGGAAGGCGGGGTATGGGTCGTCCTCGAAAAGGTTGGAGGGAGGGGGTAAAGGAGGTTTTGTGGGCGAGGAGCTTGGACTTCCAGCAAGAGTGCGTGAGCGTGTTAGATGGGAGTGAATGGAGACGAATGGTATTTGGGACCTGACGATCTATTGGAGTGTGAGCAGGGTAATATTTAGTGAAGGGATTCAGGGAAACCGGTTATTTTATATAGCTGGACTTGAGTCCTGGAAATGGGAAGTACAATGCCTGCACTTTAAAGGAGGGGTTTGGGATATTGACAGTTTGGAGAGATATGTTGTGTATCTTTATACGTATATGCTTCTAAACTGTTGTGTTCTGAGCACCTCTGCAAAAACAGTGATTATGTGTGAGTGAGATGAAAGTGTTGAATGATGATGAAAGTATTTTCTTTTTGGGGATATTCTTTCTTTTTGGGTCACCCTGCCTCGGTGTATATATATATATATATATATATATATATATATATATATATATATATATATATATATATATATATATATATATATATATATATATATATATATATATATATATATATATATATATATATATATATATATGTCGTGCCGAATATGTAAAACTGGTCAATTAGCAAGAACTCATTTAAAATTAAGTCCTTTCTGATATTTTCTGTTATACGTTTAAAGATATATTTTTTCATTAATGTTAATGTAAAATTTTTTAATTTTGCACCAAAAGAATCTTCGAAAACTTACCTAACCTTATTATAACAAGAGCAATTTATTTTAGCCTAATCCAACTAAACATATTTTAAATACGTTTACAATAATTTAGTACTAAACAAACACAATCAAATATATTTTTTTCGTTAGGTTCAGAATGATTTTGGCGAAATTATTGCATACACAAATATTCGCTTGTTCTCTGTGGCAAGATGAGCGTTGCTATTTAAGCCAAGATCGCAAGTTCTGCCTATTCGGCACGATGTATTTATATATATATATATATATATATATATATATATATATATATATATATATATATATATATATATATATATATATATATATATATATATATATATGCAAGGAATTCGCGAGAGCATGCGAAATATACACAAACACTGATCTCTGACTGAAGGAGACTCGAACCTACGAACCTTAGGACAAGGTACGCAGTGCTTTACCAATCTACCCACACTGGACAATACCTTGGCGTGTAGCATGCGCTACATGTTTGATCCAAGGCAGCCAGCTTTCAGGGAGAAGGCTTACAGCTTTTCATCTCATCCCCTGCATGCATCAGCCTTACTAGAGATTTGAACAATGCAAGGAATTCGCGAGAGCATGCGAAATATATATATTATATATAGTATAGGTTTTTTTATGTAGGTAGGATGTAACAACTACACCTCTTGTTGTGCTCACTGTTGTAGAGTTTTGGTTGTCTGTCAGCACCTGCACACTACCTGCCCGCTTGTTAAGCAGTTAATGTCAGGCGCTAGCTGGTTCTGCCTCACCTTTTCTTCTCACTCATGGAGGTAACATACTTTCTATGTCACTCTGTCTGGGATACCTTGGAAACCTTTAAAGAATTTCGAGAGTTTAACTACTCTCAGAGCCTAGCCATGGGCCAGGCTCGTCCGGTGATTGCCTGATTAACCAGGCTGTTGTTGTTGGAGGCCTGCTGCCCCACATATTCATCACAGCCTGGTTGTTCTTGCACCTGGTGAAGATACTTGTCCACTTTCTTAAATGGTGCCGTGATCAGGATGGGAGATTGCTATTCCCCTCATCTCATGCCATTTAGACTCTTGTTTTGATAATGTCTTCATTGGAGAGCCAGGATATACATCTCGTAACTCTGAGCAACTCACAGAGCATTAGACTCAGTGATATTTGACGTTTCCAGAGGTTGTGTGTCGTGGAGACACTCTTTGTATCTCTGGTCCCGAGTTCACCTCTTGACCTACATTGTTCTGGCATCTCCTCACTGTCTCAGGGAAATTGGAATTGCTGAGCTCAAGTTTCATTTACAAGGGAGTTTTATGTCTTTTGTATAGGGTCGCTTTTGAGTCTCCTTAATACCTTGCCTGACGCTGTGCTACTCTCTGCTGCCTCCACCATTACTGTTGTTTGGTGAATGGTTCGTCATGTTGTTCAAGCAAGCTGTATGTTTGCCTCAATGTTCCAGAAGTTAACTTATTTAGGGACTTGTTGTCAAGTTGTAAGTCGAGGAAGAGACTTGGACCTGCCTCTCATGGGCCAGTAGACCTGCTGCAGTATTTAAAGTTCTCTTAGCACCATATACATGTATGTGCAGATCAAGAATATCACTAAAAATATAATACGTTATACTCCAAGATTTGTTTAGGACCATATCCCCTTGAATATTCAAGTTACAATAACTGTATTACCACCCAGACACCTTTGTTATTAAAGATCTCATATCCCCTTGAATATTCAAGTTACAATAACTGTATTACCACCCAGACACCTTTGTTATTAAAGATCTCATATTTTATTTAGGTGGCTTATATTCATCCAGTTGTAATCCAAAAGTGCTGTTGAGAAACCTCTTAATTTTAGGGGGTAACTGGACTAGGACTCTGATAAACCACTGGAGGACCAGAAACAGGTTAGATGTTAAAGAGGATCAATATGTTGACCTTCTGGTATTCTCTGGAGATGTTTGTATTTTATAGGCAAGTAGCATCAGCACTAGCACCACCACCAACAGCAGCATCACCAACAATACCACCAACAGCAGTATCACCACCACTTACAGCACCACCAGCACCATCACCACCACCATCACCACCACCACCATCACCACCACCATCACCACCAACTTCACCACTTCCATCACCACCACTAAGAGCACCACCAATACCATCACCACCATCAGCAGCATCACCAACACCAGCAGCACCACAACTAGCAGCACCAGCACCATCACCAGCAGCACCATCACCAGCAGCACCATCACCAGCAAAACCACCAGTAGCGCCACCATTAGCACTAACAGCAGCACCAGCAGCTACTGGTGTTGTTGCTGCACCAGTAGCTCTGTGCAACAGCAACACCAGCATCACCAGCAACAGCACCACCATTAGCAGCAGCAGCACCACCACCACCAGTAGCAGCAGCAGCACCACCACCACCACCACCACCACCTCCACCACCACCACCACCACCACCTCCACCACCCCCACTACCAGTAGGAGCAGCGGCAGCGCCACCACCAGTAGCAGCAACACAGCAAGGCCAGCAGCTGGGACTCACATTACCTGGAGAATAATACCAGCAGCAGCTGACCTCGGAATCAACACCAGTGGTTATTGAAACCACTGAATAGTTTACTGGAAGCCTCGTTCCGCTGAGAATATCCTTAGAGCACACACAATAAACAACACACACACACACACATGCACACACACACACACACACACATACACACACACACACACACACACACACACACACACACTCACACACACACACACACACACACACACACACACACACACACACACACACACACACACACACACACACACACACACACACACACACACACACACACACACACACACACACACACACACACACACACACACACACACACACACACACACACGAAACGGAATTACAGAAGAGAATTGGATGAGGACTATGATGGAATAGGGAACTGGAGGGCAGAAAACAATGGGGAAGGTAAGAGAGAGAGAGAGAGAGATCTGTCATTTCAGCAGAGCCTTCAACATAGGAGGGATGTGGTGGCCTTACTGTTATGTACAAGGCCAATATTGTCAAAGTACCTACACTTTGGTTCCACTTCGAGGACAGTGTGAAACAAGCTTTTATGCCACAAGACGGGCAGAAAGCAGCAAATTCACTCTGGCTGTATCCTTCTCCAGAACATCACTCCATCTGAGATCATATATACCCAGGATGACTCGAGTCTGGAACACATTCGTACAGCATAACGATGTCAACGAGATAAAGTCAGTTGATCAAATGAAAATGCTGGCCCACAGATGGCTCCAACTTCATCCTGTTCCCTACTTGTATGTCTCATAATAATAAAAATGCTTTCAAATGAGCTGATGTAGGTAATAGCCTTAGCTTGCCAATAAAGTTAGGAATCCTAACCTGTAAATAGCTTTGTCAATAAAGCTAGGATCCTTAACCTTGTCAAACCCTGTGTAAAGAGAGAGAGATAGAGAGAGAGAGATAGAGAGAGAGAGAGAGAGAGAGAGAGAGAGAGAGAGAGAGAGAGAGAGAGAGAGAGAGAGAAGTGTGAAGAAGGGATAAGAAAGAATTCACACCAAACATGGAGAAAGGATAATGCGATAAAAATGGTTTAGAATTCCGAAAAGTTTAAGACTGAGACAATTGGGCAACATTTGGGAAATCCTTATTGAGGAAACGTTTCGCCAACCAGTGGCTTCTTCAGTCCAGTACAGAGAATGAAGGTGGAAGATGAGGAGGAGTTTGAGGTAATCAGTCCCTCAGAATGGAGTCGAGGTCAACTGATGGACTGAGATCAACAGGTCATTGCAGTGGTATCAGGTCAACAGTCTCAGCTGTCTTCAAGACTGCTGTTTGTCTGATTGGAATTGCTGGATGTAGACCTTACTTGATAACGAGTAGTGTTATCTCTGAATGTCCATCTACCGTGATAACGAGTAATGTTATCTCTGAATGTCCATCTACCGTGATAACGAGTAGTGTTATCTCTGAATGTCCATCTACCGTGATAACGAGTAATGTTATCTCTGAATGTCCATCTACCGTGATAACGAGTAGTGTTATCTCTGAATGTCCATCTACCGTGATAACGAGTAATGTTATCTCTGAATGTCCATCTACCGTGATAACTAGTAGTGTTATCTCTGAATGTCCATCTACCGTGATAACGAGTAGTGATCTCTGAATGTCCATCTACCGTGATAACGAGTAGTGTTATCTCTGAATGTCCATCTACCGTGATAACGAGTAGTGTTATCTCTGAATGTCCATCTACCGTGATAACGAGTAGTGTTATCTCTGAATGTCCATCTACCGTGATAACAAGTAGTGTTATCTCTGAATGTCCATCTACCGTGATAACGAGTAGTGTTATCTCTGAATGTCCATCTACCGTGATAACGAGTAGTGTTATCTCTGAATGTCCATCTACCGTGATAACGAGTAGTGTTATCTGTGAATGTCCATCTACCGTGATAACGAGTAGTGTTATCTATGAATATCCACCCACCTTGATAACGAGTAGTTTATCTCTGAATGTCCATCCACCTTGATAACGAGTAGTTTATCTCTGAATGTCCATCCACCTTGATAATGAGTAGTTTATCTCTGAATGCCCATCCACCTTGATAACGAGTAGTGGGTGCTTATACTTCAACAATTGTCTGTGAGAGATTCTCTGTAACACTGAGGCATTATCCAAGTCGTTAGTTATGTTAGCTCAGCGGTGCTGGAAAAGTGGTACTGAGGGTCCCTGGATGTTTCTCCTGCGTATATTTTGTCACAGTCGTTACAAGGGATCGTCTACACCAGTTATTCTCAACCAGGGGTAAATTTACCCCTATGGAGGTAAAAAATTACTTGCAAAAGGGTAAATATTTGTGCTATTTTTGTGCAACACCTGAATAATTTATTTTTTTCTGACCTTGTTTTTCTGTCCCTTTGTTATGGCGATAATTTTTTTTATGGAAGTAAGGGGGTAAATGGAGAAATACATCAAGCCGAGGGGGTTAATGATGGAGGTAACGTTGAAAATCCCTAGTTTACACCTTTGCATTAGGCTTTGTTGTGGTGTCTCCTACTGGTGATCACCTTAATCACAGTGGAGACCGTGATGAACACTTGGAATCTGGTGCTGGAGAGAGTATTGGAGATACTTGACAACACAGTAATTTAGTATCTTGTCCGTATTATCTGAGGAGGTGTCAAGGATGTGGAAGATTGTGGAAGACCTGCAGGAGGAAGGAACATTCTCACTCAAGGAATTCTCTTCTATAGACACGGACAACACACGGGCTTACATTATTCTGCGTTTGTGTTTGTTTTCCCAGACTGGGAGAGAATAAGGAGTGGGGTACTTCAAGGATCAGTACTAGTGCCAATATTGTTCCTAATATACCTTTGATGTAGAGTTTGATGGTGTTGTATCTCCTCGGAGTGAGACAGTTGAGAGACAGTTGAGTTCCTCAAACTACCTGAACGACCTACCAGATCGGATTGACTCCTGTGTATTACTGCCTGTCCATGACGTAATACTAACGAGGAGAGTAAGAGGAAGAGAAGACAGTGATGAGGCCCCAGAGAACCCTCTACATTCTTCACATATGGTCATAGACATTATATCTCGGTCCACGGCAGGATTCGAACCTGCACATTCTGCATCAAAGTACGCAGTACTTTACGCCCTCGGCCAGATGCCAAAACGTGATCTGGAGAAGGGGAGGGAAGACAGGATACAGAGTGCAGTACGGAAGGAGAAAAGCTGCAAATATCAGAGAGCGGAAAAGGACTTGGAGGTAAACACACACTCTCTCTCCCTCTCTCACTCACTCGAAGCTATGTTAGATAAACATGTGAGAAAATAGGCAATATGAGGGCGAGATGGCCTATAGTGCAGGGAAGTACGCAGCTCAGGGTTTAAGGAGGGCAGCAAGCGAGGGGATCGCCAATATCACGGCAGAGTAACCAGGACTGCATAGAGATAGCCAATACCACGCCAGCGCTCCAGGTCAAACCATGTTTAGAGAAATTTACATACGGAAATACCTGACTGTATTGCTGAGAGAGAGAGAGAGAGAGAGAGAGAGAGAGAGAGAGAGAGAGAGAGAGAGGTAGAGAGTATCTGCAGAGAGGTTCAATGAATGATAAGGCGTAGTGAAAAAATGGAGATAAACGGCGAAGAAAAAGGCGAGGAAATTAGATTAGACGTGATAAATGGCGAGGACACGGGCGAGAAATTGCGAGAATCGTCGAGACATGCTGAGAAACGCCGATAATTGGTGAGAAACAGCGAGAAATGGTGGGAATCAGCTACGAGATGGAAGCTGCTGAGAAATACTCGGGGGAACCACCACGTTAGTGAGAGATGGTCAAGCTGCCGGTCAAGCTGCCTCTCAGGGTCCAAGCTGCCGGTCAAGCTGCCTCTCAGGGTCCAAGCTGCCGGTCAAGTTGCCACTCAGGGTCCAAGCTGCAGGTCAAGCTGCCTCTCAGGGTCCAAGCTGCCGGTCAAGCTGCCTCTCAGGGACTAAGCTGCCGGTCAAGCTGCCTCTCAGGGTCCAAGCTGCCGATCAAGCTGCCTCTCAGGGTCCAAGCTGCCGGTCAAGCTGCCTCTCAGGGTCCACACTGCCGGTCAAGCTGCCTCTCAGGGTCCAAGCTGCCGGTCAAGCTTCCTCTCAGGGACTAAGCTGCCGGTCAAGCTGCCTCTCAGGGGATATATATATATATATATATATATATATATATATATATATATATATATATATATATATATATATATATATATATGTATATATATATATATATATATATATATATATATATATATATATATATATATATATATATATATATATATATATATATATATATATATATACATACATAAAACCACGGGGGAGTTGAATGATGACTTTAGGCCTTTCGTGCTGCAATCAATACATCTTCAGGACCTTGCAATGTTGCAGAAATGAGTAGAAAATCCAGGTGGAGTCGTTCAAAGGAACGACTCAGGCTAGAGTCATTCCCCTGAACAAATCTACCTGGACTTCCTATTCTATTTCTGCAACACTGTAAGCTCCTGATGATGTGTATGATTGCAACACGAAAGGCCTAGAGCTGTCATTCAACTGCCCCCGTGGTTGTTTTGCTTCTTGTATCGCTTGTTCGCGATTGTTGCATAATATATATACAATGCTGATAATATAGTGATTATATGATGAGAGAGATGGAGAGAGAGAGAGAGAGAGAGAGAGAGAGAGAGAGAGAGAGAGAGAGAGAGAGAGAGAGAGAGAGAGAGAGAGAGATCTGTCATTTCAGCAGAGCCTTCAACACAGGAGGGATGTGGGTGGCCTTACTGTTATGTACAAGGCCAATATTGTCAAAGTACCACACTTGGTTCCACTTCGAGGACAGCGTGAAACAAGCTTTTATGCCACAAGACGGGCAGAAAGCAGCAACTTCACTCTGGTGCTTCCCTTCTCCAGAACATCACTCCATCTGAGATCATATATACCCAGGATGACTCGAGTATGGAACACATTCGTACAGCATAATGGTGTCAACGAAATAAAGTCAGTTGATCAAATGAAAATGCTGGCCCACAGATGGCTCCAACTTCATCCTGTTCCGTACTTGTATGTCTCATAACAATAAAAATGCTTTCAAATGAGCTGATGTAGGTAACAGCTCTTAGCTTGTCAATAAAGTTAGGAATCCTTAACTTGTAAATAGCTTGTTAATAAAGCTCTGGATCCTTAATATAACCTTGTCAAACACTGTGTAAAGAGAGAGAGAGAGAGAGAGAGAGAGAGAGAGAGAGAGAGAGAGAGAGAGAGAGAGAGAGAGAGAATTGGTGAACACTCTCACACGTCACCCACTTAGCTACTCCTATCCCAGCCCAGCAGGTGGGATTGGGCCTTATACAAGACCACAGACCTACATCCCTGTAGCTGCCTCAGTACCCTACCTCTCTCAAGGGCAGGCACCTTACATTCCCTACACACCCACCACCTCAAGCTGACCACTTCATCATGAGGAGCCAGTCTATCAGCATCCTGTCGGCCAACATTAGAGGTTTCATTACTAATGTTGGAGAGTTCACACATAGCTTTGTGAACACTCGACGTCCCGACATGATAGCTGTTGTTGAAACATTTTTGGATGACAGGACTCCAGAAAATTTTGCAAGAATTGCTGGCTACACCTCATGGATGAGAAGAGACAGGCAAGGGCAAGGAGGTGGTGTTGCTGTGTGCTTCTCTAAAAGTGTTCATGCCCAGCACCTAGATGTTGCCACCCCTACACATTTTGAAATGATGTTCTTCAAGCTCTGTATAAACACTAGTACCTCTGTACTAGCATGTGCAATGTACAGACCTCAGTGGCAACATGCAGACCCTATCAACTTCCTAATGGAAAATATTGACTCCCTTCTGCTACAACACAACTGTCAACATATTATAATTGTTGGTTACCTCAACCACCACCTTATACAGAGTGACTTTGATGACCTTCTTGCAGTGTTTGACATGAGAAACTTTGTTGATTTCCCTACTCACATCTCTGGCTTCTCCCTTGACCCAGTAGTGAGTGATCTGGCAGAAGGCCTCGGCTGCGTTGGATCGTCTGACCACAAGGATCTTTTTACGACACTTAAGATCCCAACAGAACCAGGTGAGGAGTCCACACGCACAACCTGGCTATGGGAAAGAGGTAATTGGCCAGCCCTTTGCTCTGAGCTCGCCTACCACCGACTGGAATGCTCTTCTCCAGGGGATGTTGACAACCAAATGAAAGCCTTCACTGGACACATCCTTAATCTGCAACAAGAACACATTCCTCACCGGCAATATGTGACAAAGCCTACAGATCAGCCTTGGTTTGGCTTTCGTTGTAGAGAGGCTGCTACTGCTAAGTACAAAGCATGGCGAAGGTATAAGAGACATCCTACCACCTATAACAGGAACTCGCACATGCAAGCCTGTAGGCATATGGGTGATGTTCAGAAGTGGGCCATTGCTAAATGGGAGGTGGACACTAAAAGAAAGTTAGCATCAGGTAGGGTAGGCTCAAACCTGGTGGTCCCTGGTCAAGGACAGACAAGGTTATCTGCCTGATGAACTTATTCCACCTCTAAATCGACAGGATGGGACCACCTCTACTAGTAGTCAAGAGAAGGCGGACCTCTTTGCTGAACTCTTTGCTACCAAAATGCAAGTTCCTGATCCAGCAAGGGACCCTCCTGGCTAGCTGCACGAACTGTGTCAAACTGTCAGTGGTGACAATAAGGCAGGAGGAGGTGCATCTCCTTCTTAAATCACTTGACCAAGAAAAGGCTGTGGGCCCTGACAAGTTGAGCCCAAGATTGTTGAGAAGATGTGCAGACCAGCTAGCAGCACCTAACTAACTGCATCTTTCAGCACTGCCTAGTACAGTGTAAATGGCCCTCTATGGAAAGAGGCAAATGTAGTCCCTGTTCACAAAAAAGAAGAGCAGAGCAGAAATCAGCAACTACAGACCAATGTCACTCCTGTCAATCACTGGTAAGATCCTTGAGACAATAATCTCAAGACAAATGACAGATTTTTTTTGACTACCACTCACTACTTTGTGATCGTCAATATGGCTTCAGGAAAGGTTACTCTGCTGCTGATCTGTTGTTAAACTTCTCCACTAAGTGGCACCAGTCACTGGATGAATCCAAAGTCAGCCTGTGTGGTAGCACTGGACATTGCTGGCGCTTTGACCGGGTGTGGCACCAGGGCCTCTTAGCAAAACTTCAAGCACTGGGAATTGCAGGCTCTATGCTATGTCTCCTCAGTGATTACCTTCATGGTAGATCTCTGTGTAGTCCTCAATGGAACGGAATCAGCAAGGCATCCTATTGGGGCAAGCTGTTCCCACAAGGAAGCGTGCTGGGTCCACTGTTATGGAATGTCTATTCAACGTCCTTCTTCATCTCATCCCAGAATCACATGCATATGCAAACGACTGTACACTGACATTCACTTATCCAAGAGAAGAAATGCCAGTTGCTCTGTTACATCAATCACCAGCTGAGAGCTATATCTGCTTGGGGAAAAAGATGGCAAGTAACATTTGCACCTGAGAAAACGCAAATGATGATCGTCTCTAGGCACCATGATGATAATGCTGGTGCAGTAGTAAGGATGAATGGGAGGATGTTGGCACCTGGAGAAGAAGTTGATATCCTTGGGGTGAAATTTGACTCCAAACTAACCATGAAGAACCATGTTGTAAATCTTGCAAACATGGCAGCTAGGAAGCTTACAGCACTTCGCCGTATCTCCCATCTGCTTGACAGTAGGGGCTGCAAGATCCTGCATGAGGCACAAGTACGCTCACACCTTGAGTATGCTCCACTTTCTTGGTTTGCCTGCCCCCTCTCTCATCTGCGTGACTGCTTGACAGAGTAGAGAACAGAGCAAGACGTCTCATCTCTCGCCTGGACCCATCCTGATAGATCTGTCATTTCAGCAGAGCCTTCAAATATAGGAGGGATGTGGGTGGCCTACTGTTATGTACAAGGCCAATATTGTCAAAATATACACTTGATCCACTTCTGAGGACAGCGCGAAACAAGCTTTTATGCCACAAGATGGGCAGAAAGCAGCAACTTCACTCTGGCTGTACCCTTCTCCAGAACATCACTCCATCTGAGATCATACATACCCAGGATGACTGAGTATGGAACACATCTGTACAGCATAATGATGTCAACGAGATAAAGTCAGTTGATCAAATGAAAATGCTGGCCCACAGATGGCTCCAACTTCATCCTGTTCCGTACTTGTATGTCTCATAACAATAAAAATGCTTTCAAATGAGCTGATGTAGGTAACAGCTCTTAGCTTGCCAATAAAGTTAGGAATCCTTAACCTGTAATATAGCTGTCAATAAAGCTAGGATCTTTAACCTTGTCAAACCCTGTGTGAGAGAAACAGAGAGAGAGAGAGAGAGAGAGAGAGAGAGAGAGAGAGAGAGAGAGAGAGAGAGAGAGAGAGAGAGAGAGAGAGAGAGAGAGAGAGAGAGAGAGAGAGAGAGAGAGAGAGAGAGAGAGAGAGAGAGAGAGAGAGAGAGAGAGAGAGAGAGAGAGAGAGAGAGAGAGAGAGAGAGAGAGAGAGAGAAACAGAGAGAGAGAGAGAGAGAGAGAGAGAGAGAGAGAGAGAGAGAGAGAGAGAGAGAGAGAGAGAAACAGAGAGAGAGAGCTCCAGTGGGAAAAGTATATCGTGGTGTTTGCTGAGATAAGAACAGTATATTCTCTCCCACCTGAAGTATGTTATGATACTGAACCTCGAGGGAGGGAAGGAGGGAGAGAAGGAGGGAGGGGAAGAGGGAAGGGAAGAGGGAGGGAAGGAGGGGGAGGAGGGGGGAAAGGAACAGGAAATATGATCACTTTCCTCTCCCTTCCCTCAGATAACAGTGAGTGAGGACACCACAGTGATTCCTCCCCCCCCCCGCACACTCCTTCATTGTATACAACAGTGATAGTCACTGCTGGAATCTCAGTCACGATACGCACAGTAACCAGGTTTAAGGTCCTAAAATACTGGATAAAGAAGACTTCTTGGTACCTGTAACAGTGATATCAAGAAGACTTCTCGGTACCTGTAACAGTGATATCAAGAAGTTGATCTACTTGCTAACTGGAGTCTACCTGGCGGGTGTTTAGGGGGTCAATGCCCCCGCGGCCTGGGACACCACTGTGTTCTTCATGCACACAAACACACACACACACCAGTGAAGAGGCGGGGCCAGGAGCTTGGACTCGACCCCTGCAACCTCAACTAAGTGAGTACAACTAGGTGAGTACACATACACACGCACACACACACACACACACACACACACACACACACACACACACACACACACAGACACACACACACACACACACACACACACACACACACACACACACACACACACACATACACACACACACAAACACACACACACACACACAAACACACACATACACACAAACACACACATACACACACACACACAAACACACACATACACACACAGAAGGTGGAGAACTCACAAGAAATGATCAGGAGGTATGTGAGGAGCTGAACAGGAAATTTAAGGAAGTTTTTACAGTAGAGACAGGAAGGGCTGTGGGAAGACAGCACAGAAGGGAACATCAAGAGGGAATATACCAACAAGTGTTGGATGACATACGAACAACTGAGGAGGAGGTGAAGAAGCTCTTAAGTGACCTTGACACCTCAAAGGCGATGGGACCGGACAACATCTCCCCATGGGTCCTTAGAGAAGGAGCAGAGATGCTCTGTGTGCCTCTAACCACAATCTTCAACACATCCCTTGAAACTGGGCAACTACCTGAGAAATGGAAGACAGCTAATGTAGTCCCCATATTTAAGAAAGGAAACAGAAACGAGGCACTAAACTACAGACCTGTGTCTCTGACATGTATTGTGTGCAAAGTCATGGAGAAGATTATCAGGAGGAGAGTGGTCGAACACCTGGAAAGGAACAAGATTATAAATGAAAACCAGCATGGGTTCATGGAAGGCAAATCTTGTATCACAAACCTCCTGGAGTTTTATGACAAGGTAACAGAAGTAAGACACGAGAGAGAGGGCTGGATAGATTGCGTTTTCCTAGACTGCAGGAAGGCCTTTGACACAGTTCCCCACAAGAGATTAGTGCAGAAGCTGGAGGATCAGGCACACGTAAAAGGAAGGGCACTGCAATGGATAAGGGAATACCTGACAGGGAGGCAGCAACGAGTCATGGTACGTGAAGAGGTATCACAGTGGGCGCCTGTTACGAGCGGGTCCCACAGGGGCCAGTCTAGGACCAGTGCTATTTTTGATATATGTGAACGACATGATGGAAGGAATAGACTGAAGTGTCCCCTGTTCGCAGATGACGTGAAGTTGATGAGAAGAATTAAATCGGACGAGGATGAGGCAGGACTGCAAAGAGACCTCCGGAGAGGCTGGACATGTGGTCCAGTAACTGGCTTCTCGAATTCAATCCAGCCAAATGCAAAGTCATGAAGATTGGGGAGGGGCAAAGAAGACCGCAGACAGAGTATAGGCTAGGTGGACAAAGACTACAGACCTCACTCAGGA
This sequence comes from Cherax quadricarinatus, assembly GCF_038502225.1. Lineage (NCBI taxonomy): Eukaryota > Metazoa > Arthropoda > Malacostraca > Decapoda > Parastacidae > Cherax > Cherax quadricarinatus. The sequence continues at coordinate 66,877,134 of NC_091295.1, read as the reverse complement.
AGACCTTGGGGTGACCATAACACCGAGCACATCACCGGAGGCACACATCAACCAAATAAACCGCTGCAGCATACGGGCGCCTGGGCAAACCTGAGAATAGCGCCCGATATCTTAATAAGGAATCGTTCAAGACACTGTACACTGTGTATGTTAGGCCCATACTGGAGTATGCAGCACCAGTCTGGAACCCACACCTGGTCAAGCACGTCAAGAAGTTAGAGAAAGTACAAAGGTTTGCAACAAGGCTAGTCCCAGAGCTCAAGGAATGTCGTACGAGGAAAGGTTAATTAATGGAAATCGGACTGACGACACTGGAGGACAGAAGGGTCAGGGGAGACATGATAACGACATACAAGATACTGCGGGGAATAGACAAGGTGGACAGAGATAGGATGTTCCAGAGAGGGGACACAGGGACAAGGGGTCACAACTGGTGCTTGAAGACTCAGACGAGTCACAGGGACGTTAGGAAGTATTTCTTCAGTCATAGAGTTGTCAGCAAGTGGAATAGCCTAGCAAGTGAAGTAGTGGAGGCAGGAACCATGCATAGTTTTAAGAAGAGGCATGACAAAGCTCAGGAAGCAGAGAGAGAGGATCCAGTAGCGATCAGTGAAGAGGCGGGGCCAGGAGCTGAGTATCGACCCCTGCAACCACAATTAGGTGAGTACAATTAGGTGAGTACACACACTAGAATATGCACAGATAAGGAGGGAGGGCCATTGGCAATATTAAAACGACATAGCATCGAAAGCCAAGTCTGACCCGAAGCTGTTGTACTGCCACATCAGAAGGAAAACAACAGTCAAGGACCAGGAAGGAAGGAGAAACGACGCTGGAATTCGTGAAGAACTCAACAGGAGATTTAAGGAGGTATTTTCCGTGGAGACAGAAAGGACTCCAGAAAGCTGGAACGGTGGGGTACACTGTCAAGTGCTGGACACAATACACACAACCGAAGAGAAAGTGAAAACGCCGATGAGTGAACTAGATACGGTAAAGGCGGTTGGACCAGACATCTCCTCATGGGTCCTGAGAGAGGAAGCAGAGGCACTATGCTACTAACAACAACCTTCAACACGTCTATCGAAACAGGGCGACAACCTGAGTTATGGAAGACAGCAAATGTAGTCCCAGGTTTTAAAAAAGGAGACAGACACAAAGCATTAAACTACAGACCAGTGTCACTGACATGTATAGTATGCAAAGTCATGGAGAAGATTATCAGAAGAAGAGTGGTGACGTACACCGTGTACGTCAGGCCCATACTGGAGTATACAGCACCAGTTTGGAACCTACACCTGGTCAAGCACGTCAAGAAATTAGAGAAAGTGCAAAGGTTTGCAACATGACTAGCCCTGGAGCAAAGGGGGTAGGTCCTACGCGGAGAGGTTAAGGGTAAGCTACCACTGCAGGGGAAGAGGGATATGGGGGGACATGATAACGACATATAAAATACTGAGAGGAATCAACAAGGTGGACAGAGACAGGATGTTCCAGAGATGTGACACAACAACAAGGGGTCATAATTGGAAGTTGAAGACTCAGATGAATCACAGGGATGTTAGGAAGTATTTCTTCAGTCATAGAGTTGTCAGGAAGTGCAACAGTCTGACGAACGATGTAGAGGTATGAAAAAGATTATGGAGCAGAGAGAGAGTGGACGTATTAGCGACCTGTGAAGAGGCAGGGCCAGGAACTGAGACTCGAACCCTACAATCACAAACAGGTAAGAACACACACACACACACACACACACACACACACACACACACACACACACACACACACACACACACACATCATTTATGTTTATTAAAACTTTTGAGCGAGATGTTAGAATTATATTCTGCCAGCCTGCCTGCCTGCCAGCTTGCCTGCCTGCCTGCCTGCAAGCCTGCCTGCCTGCCAGCCTGCCTGCCTGCCAGCCTGCCTGCCTGCCAGCCTGCCAGCCTGCCTGTGAGCCAGCCTGCCTGTGAGCCAGCCTGCCTGCCTGAGAGCCTGCCAGCCTGCTTACCTGCCAGCCTGCCTGCCTGCCAGCCTGCCTGCCAGCCTGCCTGCTTGCCAGCCTGCCTGTATGCCTGACTGCCAACCTGCCAGATCGCCTGCCTCCCAGCGTGCCTGCCTTCCAGCCTGCCTGACACCCTGCCTGCCTGCCAGCCTGCCTCTCTGCCTGCCAGTCTGCCTGCATGCCTGCCAGCCAGCCTGTCTGCCTGCCAGCCTGCCAGCTCGCCTGCCTGCCAGCCTACCTCCCTGCCTGCCTGCCTGCCAGCCTGCCTGCCACCGTGCGTGCCTGTCTGTCTGCCACCCTGCCAGCCTGCCTGCCTGCCTCCTTCCCTCTCCCTGCCTCTTTTTCCTCCCCTCCTTTCCTCTATCTTTCCCTTCTACCGTCTCCCACTCCCTCTTTCCTTCCTACCTTCCGTCCATTTCTTCCTCCCGTTCTTTTCCGTTTCTCTCCTACTGTCTGCCATACTCCCTCACTCTCCTACCCTCTCCCTCACTCTACTACCCTCCCCCTCACTCTCCTACCCTCCCCCTCACTCTCCTACCCTCCCCCTCACTCTCCTACCCTCCCCCTCACTCTCCAACCCTCACCCCACCCTCACTCGCCTACCCTCCAACCTCACTTTCCTACCCTCCCCTTAACTCTCCTACCCTCACCCTCACTCTCCTACCCTCCCCCTCACTCTCCTACCCTCCAACCTCACTTTCCTACCCTCCCCCTTAACTCTCCTACCCTCACCCTCGCTCTTCTACCCTCCCCCTCACTCTCCTACCCTCACCCTCACTTTCCCACCCTCCCCCTCACTCTCCTACCCTCACCCCTCGCTCTCTACCCTAATCCTCACTCTCCTACCCTCCCACTCACTCTCCTACCCTTACCCTCACTCTCCTACCCTCCCCCTCACTCTCCTACCCTAACCCTCACTCTTCTACCCTCCCACTCACTCTCCTACCCTTACCCTCACTCTCCTACCCTCCCCCTTACTCTCCTACCCTCACCCTCACTCTCCTACCCTCCTCCTCACTCTCCTACCCTCCCCCTCACTCTCCTACCCTCCCCCTCACTCTCCTACCCTCCCCCTCACTCTCTACCCTCCTCCCTCACTCTCCTACCCTCCCCCTCACTCTCCTACCCTAACCCTCACTCTCCTACCCTCCCCTCACTCTCTACCCTCACCCTTCACTCTCCTACCCTCCCCATCACTCTCTTACCCTCAGCCTCACTCTCCTACCCCCCCTCACTCTCCTACCCTCACCCTTACTCTTGTACCCTCCCCTCACTCTCCTATCCTCAGCCTCACTCTCCTACCATCCCCTTCACTCTCCTACCCTCCCCCTTACTCTCCTATCCTCCCCTCACTCTCCTACCATCCCCCTCACTCTCTTACCCTCACCTTCACGCTCCTACCCTCCCCCTCACTCTCCTACCCTCCTCCTCACTCTCCTACCCTCACCCTCACTCTCTTACCCTCACCCTCACTCTCTTACCCTCCCCCTCACTCTCCTACCCTCCTCCTCACTCTCCTACCCTCACCCTCACTCTCCTACCCTCCCCCACTCTCTCCTACCCTCCCCCACACTCTCCTACCCTCACCCCTCACTCTCTACCCTACCCTCACTCTCCTACTCACTCTCCTACCATCCCCCTCTCCTACTCTCCTACCCTCACCCTCACTCTCCTACCCTCCCCTCACTCTCTCCTACCCTCACCCTCACTCTCCTACCCTCCCCTCACTCTCCTACCCTCACCCTCACTCTCCTACCATCCCCCTCACTCTCCTACCCTCACTCTCCTACCCTCACCCTCACTCTTCTACCCTCACCCTCACTCTCCTACCTTCCCCCTCACTCTCCTACCCTCCCCCTCACTCTCCTACCCTCCCCCTCACTCTCCTACCCTCCCCCTCACTCTCCTACCCTCCCCCTCACTCTCCTACCCTCCCCCCTTCACTCTCCTACCCCCCCCTCACTCTCCTACCCTCACCCTCACTCTCCTACCCTCACCCCTCACTCTCCTACCCTTCTCCTTACTCTCCTACCCTCACCCTCACTCTCCTACCCTCCCCCTCACTCTCCTACCCTCACCCTCACTTTCCTACCCTCCCCCTCACTCTCCTACCCTCACCCTCGCTCTTCTACCCTCATCCTCACTCTCCTACCCTCCCTCTAACTCTCCCACCCTCCCCCTCACTCTCCTACCCTCCCCCTCACTCTCCTACCCTAACCCTCACTCTTCTACCCTCCCCCTCACTCTCCTACCCTTACCCTCCTCACCCTCTCCTCACTCTCCTACCCTAACCCTCACTCTTCTACCCTTCCACTCACTCTCCTACCCTTACCCTCACTCTCCTACCCTCCCCCTGACTCTCCTACCCTCACCCTCACTCTCCTACCCTCACCCTCACTCTCCTACCCTCCCCCTCACTCTCCTACCCTCCCCCTCACTCTCCTACCCTCCCCCTCACACTCCTACCCTCCCACTCACTCTCCTACCCTTCTCCTCACTCTCCTACCCTCCCCTCACTCTCCTACCCTCACCCCTCACTCTCCTACCCTTCCCATCACTCTCCTACCCTCAGCCTCACTCTCCTACCCTCACCCTCAATCTCCTACCCTCCCCCTACTCTCCTACCCTCACCCTCACTCTCTTACCCTCACCCTCACTCTCCTACCATCCCCCTCACTCTCCTACCCTCCCCCTCACTCTCCTACCCTCACCCTCACTCTCCTACCATCCCCCTCACTCTCTTACCCTCACCTTCACGCTCCTACCCTCCCCCTCACTCTCCTACCCTCCTCCTCACTCTCCTACCCTCACCCTCACTCTCCTACCCTCACCCTCACTCTCTTACCCTCCCCCTCACTCTCCTACCCTCACCCTCACTCTCCTACCCTCACCCTCACTCTCCTACCCTCCCCCACTCTCTCCTACCCTTCCCCTCACTCTCCTACCCTCCCCCTCACTCTCCTACCCTCTCCCTCACTCTCCTACCATCCCCCTCACTCTCCTACCCTCACCCTCACTCTCCTACCCTCCCCACACTCACCTACCCTCACCCTCACTCTCCTACCATCACCCTCACTCTCATACCCTCACTCTCCTACCCTCACCCTCACTCTCCTACCCTCACCCTCACTCTCCTACCCTCCCCCTCACTCTCCTACCCTCCCCCTCACTCTCCTACCCACCCCCTCACTGTCCTACCCTCCCCCTCACTCTCCTACCATCCCCCTCACTCTCCTACCCTCCCCTTCACTCTCCTACCCTCCCCCTCACTCTCCTACCCTCACCCTCACTCTCCTACCCTCCCCCTCACTCTCCTACCCTCACCCTCACTCTCCTACCCTCCCCCTCACTCTCCGACCCTCCCCCTCACTCTCCTACCCTCCCCCTCACTCTCCTACCCTCCCCCTCACTCTCCTACCCTCACCCTCACTCTCCTACCCTTCTCCTCACTCTCCTACCCTCCCCCTCACTCTCCTACCCTCCCCCTCACTCTCCTACCCTCCCCCTCACTCTCCTACCCTCCCCCTCACTCTCCTACCCTCCCCCTCACTCTCCTACCCTCACCCTCACTCTCCTATCTCCTACCCTCCCCTCACTCTCTTACCCTCAGCCTCACTCTCCTACCCTCCCCCTCACTCTCTTACCCTCACCCTCACTCTCCTACCCTCCCCCTCACTCTCCTACCCTCACCCTTACTCTTGTACCCTCCCCTCACTCTCCTATCCTCCCCCTCACTCTCCTACCATCCCCCTCACTCTCCTACCCTCCCCCTCACTCTCCTACCCTCAACCTCACTCTCCTACCATCCCCCTCACTCACCTACCCTCACCTTCACGCTCCTACCCTCCCCCTTCACTCTCATACCCTCCTCCTCACTCTCCTACCCTCACCCTCACTCTCCTACCCTCACCCTCACTCTCTTACCCTCCCCCTCACTCTCCTACCCTCACCCTCACTCTCCTACCCTCACCCTCACTCTCCTACCCTCACCCTCACGCTCCTACCCTCCTTACTCTCCTACCCTCCTCCTCACTCTCCTACCCTCCCCCTCACTCTCCTACCCTCACCCTCACTCTCCTACCCTCACCCTCACTCTCCTACCCTCACCCTCACTCTCCTACCCTCACCCTCACTCTCCTACCCTCATCCTCACTCTTCTACCCTCACCCTCACTCTCCTACCCTCACCCTCACTCTCCTACCCTCATCCTTACTCTCCTACTCTCACCCTCACTCTCCTACCCTCATCCTCACTCTCCTACCCTTATCCTCACTCTCATTGCCTGACTACAGATCAAAGACATCCTCATCTCCCTAGAGGCGTGGCCAGGATGCAGCCTCCGCTTCTGCTGAGAGAGAGAGAGAGAGAGATGGGGAGAGTTTCTCAAAGGTTCTCCTTATCCTATTCTCTGTTTCTTCTGTCCTCTTGCTTCGTCCATCTTGCTGTGACCTCCACTCAACATTGTCTCACTCAACATTGTCTCAGACAACACACAAAAGAGGTTAATAAATGCAACACAAGTCACGAGGGGGATATGTAGCAATTCAAGGCCTCTCATTTCTACTAGTTCTTCGTCAGGAGCTTGCGATGAAAGGATATTGATAAATTAAATATAAAAATTGCAGAGGTCTACTAACATAGAACATAAGGAAAAAGGAGCACTGTAGCAGGCCTACTGGCCCATGCTAGGCAGGTCCAATTCATCTACTGACCCAGGCTACTGGCCGAAGCTAGTCAGGTCCAAGTCACCTCCACTTAAGAAGCACGGATCACGCATCAGACCTATTAGCACCAGCTAGTCAGGTCCAACTCACAGCCACCCACTCCCATTCATGTATTTATCTAACCTATTTCTAAAGCTACACAACGTTTTAGCTTCTATGACGGTACTCGGAAGTTTGTTCCACTCATCCACAACTCTATTACCAAACCAGTACTTTCCTATATCCTTCCTGAATCTGAATTTTTCCAACTTAAAACCATTGCTGCGAGTCCTGTCTTCCCTAGATATTTTCAGCACGCTATTTACATTCATTTTATTTATTCCTGTTTTCCATTTATACACCTCAATCATATCCCCCTTAATTCTTCGTCTTTCTAGAGAGTGCAGATTCAGGGCCCTCAGTCTATCCTCATAGGGAAGATTTCTGATACATGGGATCATCTTTGTCATCCTCCTCTGTACGTTTTCCAGAACATTTATATCCATTCTGTAACACGGTGACCAGAACTGTGCAGCATAGTCTAAATGAGGCCTAACCAAGGATTTATAGAGTTGAAGAACAACCTGAGGACTTCTATTATTTATACTTCTAGATATGAAGCCAAGAATTCTATACGCTTTATTACTAGCACTTACACATTGTCCTCTAGGGTTTAGATTACTTTTTAACTCCCAAATCTTTTTCGCAGTCAGAGGTATTAAGATCTACATTGTTTAGTTTATAATTATTATGGATATTTACCTTTCCAACACTTTGAATTTTACATTTGTCTATGTTAAACTGCATCTGCCACTTCACCGACCACTGCATCAGTCTATTCAGATTCTCCTTGAGCAATCTAGTGTCCTCGTCAGAATGAATTCAACTGCATATTTTGATGTCATCGGCAAACTTGCTTATATCTCTGTTTATACTCAAATCTATACCGTTTATGAAGATTGTGAACAACAAGGGGCACAACGCTGACCACTGTGGAGCACCGTTTGTGACGCTACCCCACTCCGATTTCTCCCGGTTTATGCAAACGCTCTGTTGCCCATCTGTCAGCCACGCCTCTGTTCAAGGTAAAATATTGCTCTCATTCAGTGTGCCTAGACTTTCCTCAATAGTCTCCGATGTGGGACTCTGTCAGAAGCCTCACTGAAGTCCAAATATACAACATTATATTCATCACCATCATCTACCTCCTCAGATACCGTAGTGAAAGACCCAAGTAGCGGGTAGTAGTAGAATTAGTAGTAGTAGTAGTAGTAGTAGTAGTAGTAGAAGTAATAGTAGTGGTGGTGGTGGTGGTAGTAGTGGTAGTAGTAGTAGTAGTAGTCTTGGTGGAGGTGGTAGTAGTGGTAGTAGTAGTAGTAGTAGTAGCAGTAGTGGTAGTAGTGGTAGTAGTAGTAGTAGTAGTGGTGGTGGTGGTAGTAGAGGTAGTAGTAGTAGTAGTAGAAGTAGTAGTAGTGGTTGTGGTGGTGGTAGTAGTGGTAGTAGTAGAAGTAGTGGTGGTGGTGGTGGTAGTAGAGGCAGTAGTGGTAGTAGTAGTAGTAGAAGTAGTAGTAGTGGTGGTGGTGGTGGTAGTAGTGGTAGTAGTAGTAGTAGTAGTGGTGGTGGTGGTGGTGGTGGTAGTAGAGGTAGTAGTGGTAGTAGTAGAAGTAGTAGAAGTAGTAGTAGTGGTGGTGGTGGTGGTAGTGGTAGTAGTGGTAGTAGTAGTAGTAGATAGTAGTAGTAGTAGTAGTAGTGGTGGTGGTGGTAGTAGAGGTAGTAGTGGTAGTAGTAGTAGTAGTAGAAGTAGTAGTAGTGGTGGTGGTGGTGGTAGTAGTGGTAGTAGTAGTAGTAGTGTTGGTGGTGGTGGAAGTAGTGTTAGTAGTAGTAGTAGTAGTGGTGGTGGTGGTAGTAGTGGTAGTAGTAGTAGTAGTGGTGGTGGTGGTAGTAGAGGTAGAAGTGGTAGTAGTAGTAGTAGTGGTGGTGGTGGTAGTAGTGGAAATAGTAGTAGTAGTAGTGGTGGTGGTGGTGGTAGTAGTGGTAGTAGTGGTAGTAGTAGTAGTAGTAGGGGTGGAGGTGGTGGTGGTAGTGGTAGTAGTAGTAGTAGTAGTGGTGGTGATGGTGGTGGTGGTGGTAGTAGCGGTAAAAGTGGTAGTTGTAGTAGTGGTGGTGGTAGTAGTAGTGGTGGTAGTAGTAGTGGTGGTAGTAGTAGTGGTGGTAGTAGCGGTAGTGGTAGTAGCGGTGGTGGTTGTGGTAGTAGTAGTAGTACGGTACCTTGTTGTTTACCTGGGAAATGACAATAGCTGCCAGAAAGCCTAAGATTACGATTCACACATAAAGTCAGATCCCAGGGCACTACTACCACCACTTCTGCTGGGCACTACTACCACCACTACTGCTAGGCACTACTACCACCACTACTGCAGGGCACTACTACCACCACTACTGCAGGGCACTACTACCACCACTACTGCAGGGCATTACTACCACCACTACTGCTGGGCACTACTACCACTACTACTGCTGGGCACTACTACCACCACTACTGGAGGGCACTACTACCACCACTACTGCAGGGCACTACTACCACCACTACTGTAGGGCACTACTACCACCACTACTGTAGGGCACTACTACCACCACTACTGCAGGGCACTACTACCACCACTACTGCTGGGCACTACTACCAACACTACTACAGGGCACTACTACCACCACTACTGCAGGGCACTACTACCACCACTACTGCAGGGCACTACTACCACCACTACTGTAGGGCACTACTACCACCACTACTGTAGGGCACTACTACCACCACTACTGCAGGGCACTACTACCACCACTACTGCAAGGCACTACTACCACAACTACTGCAGGGCACTACTACTACCACTACTGCAGGGCACTACTACCACCACTACTGCAGGGCACTACTACTACCACTACTGCAGGGCACTACTACCACCACTACTGCTGGGCACTACTACCACCACTACTGCAGGGCATTACTACCACCACTACTGCTGGGCACTACTACCACTACTACTGCTGGGAACTACTACCACCACTACTGGAGGGCACTACTACCACCACTACTGCAGGGCACTATTACCACCACTACTGTAGGGCACTACTACCACCACTACTGCAGGGCACTACTACCACCACTACTGCAGGGCACTACTACCACAACTACTGCTGGGCACTACTACCAACACTACTACAGGGCACTACTACCACCACTACTGCAGGGCACTACTACCACCACTACTGCAGGGCACTACTACCACAACTACTGTAGGGCACTACTACCACCACTACTGTAGGGCACTACTACCACCACTACTGCAGGGCACTACTACCACCACTACTGCAGGGCACTACTACCACCACTACTGCAAGGCACAACTACCACCACTACTGCAAGGCACTACTACTACCACTACTGCAGGGCACTACTACCACCACTACTGCAGGGCACTACTACTACCACTACTGCAGGTCACTACTACCACCACTACTGCAGGGCACTACAATTACCACTACTGCAGGGCACTACTACTACCACTACTGCAGGGCACTACTACAACCACTACTGCAGGGCACTACTACTACCACTACTGCAGGGCACTACTACCACCACTACTGCAGGGGACTACTACTACCACTACTGCAGGGCACTACTACCACCACTACTGCAGGGCACTACTACTACAACTACTGCAGGGCACTACTACTAATACTACTGCAGGGCACTACTACCACCACTACTGCAGGGCACTACTATTACCACTACTGCAGGGCACTACTACTACCACTACTGCAGGGTACTACTACTACCACTACTGCAGGGCACTACTACTACCACTACTGCAAGGCACTACTACCACCACTACTGGAGGACACTACTACTACCACTACTGCAGGGCACTACTACTACCTCTACTGCAGGACACTACTACCACCACTACTGCAGGGCACTACTACTACCTCAACTGCAGGGCACTACTACTACCACTACTGCAGGGCACTACTACTACCTCTACTGCAGGACACTACTACCACCACTACTGCAGGGCTCTACTACTACCTCTACTGCAGAGCACTACTACCACCACTACTGCAGGACACTACTACCACCACTACTGCAGGGCACTACTACTACCTCTAGTGCAGGGCACTACTACTACCACTACTGCAGGGCACTACTACCACCACTACTGCAGGGCACTACTACCACCACTACTGCAGGGCACTACTACCACCACTACTGCAGGGCACTACTACTACCACTACTGCAGGGCACTACTACTACCACTACTGCAGGGCACTACTACTACCACTACTGAAGGGCACTACTACTACCACTACAGCAGGGCACTACTACTGCCACTACTGCAGGGCACTACTACCACCACTACTGCAGGGCACTACTACTACCACTACTGCAGGGCACTACTACTACCTCTACTACAGGGCACTCCTACTGCCACTACTGCAGGGCACTACTACTACCACTACTGCAGGGCACTACTACTGCCACTACTGCAGGGCACTACTACTACCTCTACTGCAGGGCACTACTACTACCACTACTGCAGGGCACTACTAGCACCACTACTGCAGGGCACTACTACTACCTCTACTGCAGGGCACTACTACTACCACTACTGCAGGGCACTACTAATACCACTACTGCAAGGCACTACTACCACCACTACTGGAGGACACTACTACTACCACTACTGCAGGGCACTACTACTACCTCTACTGCAGGGCACTACTACTACCACTACTGCAGGGCACTACTAATACCACTACTGCAGGGCACTACCACTACCACTACTGCAGGGCACTACTACCACCACTACTGCAGGGCACTACTACTACCACTACTGCAGGGCACTACTACCACCACTACTGCAGGGCACTACTATTACCACTACTGCAGGGCACTACTATTACCTCTACTGCAGGGCACTACTACTACCACTACTGCAGGGCACTACTACTACCACTACTGCAGGGCACTACTACTACCACTACTGCAAGGCACTACTACTACCACTACTGCAGGGCACTACTACCACCGCTACTGCAGGGCACTACTACCACCACTACTGCAGGGCACTACTACCACCACTACTGCAGGGCACTACTAGTACCACTACTGCAGGGCACTACTACTACCACTACTGCAGGGCACTACTACTACCACTACTGCAGGGCACTACTACTACCACTACTGCAGGGCACTACTACCACCACTACTGCAGGGCACTACTACCACCACTACTGCAGGGCACTACTACTACCACTACTGCAGGGCACTACTACTACCACTACTGCAGGGCACTACTACTACCACTACTGCAGGGCACTACTACCACCACTACTGCAGGGCACTACTACTACCACTACTGCAGGGCACTACTACTACCACTACTGCAGGGCACTACTACTACCACTACTGCAGGGCACTACTACCACCACTACTGCAGGGCACTACTACTACCACTACTGCAGGGCACTACTACTACCACTACTGCAGGGCACTACTACCACCACTACTGCAGGGCACTACTACTACCACTACTGCAGGGCACTACTACTACCACTACTGCAGGGCACTACTACTACCACTACTGCAGGGCACTACTACCACCACTACTGCAGGGCACTACTACTACCACTACTGCAGGGCACTACTACCACCACTACTGCAGGGCACTACTACTACCACTACTGCAGGGCACTACTACTACCACTACTGCAGGGCACTACTACTACCACTACTGCAGGGCACTACTACTACCACTACTGCAGGGCACTACTACCACCACTACTGCAGGGCACTACTACTACCACTACTGCAGGGCACTACTACCACCACTACTGCAGGGCACTACTACTACCTCTACTGCAGGGCGCTTCTACTACCTCTACTGCAGGACACTACTACCACCACTACTGCAGGGCACTACTACTACCTTTACTGCAGGGCACTACTACCACCACTACTGCAGGGCACTACTACTACCTCTACTGCAGGGCACTACTACTACCTCTACTGCAGGACACTACTACCACCACTACTGCAGGACACTACTACTACCACTACTGCAGGGCACTACTACTACCACTACTGCAGGGCACTACTACTACCACTACTGCAAGGCACTACTACTACCACTACTGCAGGGCACTACTACAACAACTGCAGCACACGACTACAACCACCACTCCAGGACACTACTACTACCACAACTGCAGGGCACTACTACCACCACTACTGCAGGACACTACTACTACCACTACTGCAGGGCACTACTACTACCTCTACTGCAGGGCACTACTACTACCACTACTGCAGGGCACTACTACTACCACTACTGCAGGGCACTACTACTACCACTACTGCAGGGCACTACTACTACCACTACTGCAGGGCACTACTACTACCACTACTGCAGGGCACTACTACTACCACTACTGCAGGGCACTACTACTACCACTACTGCAGGGCACTACTACCACCACTACTGCAGGGCACTACTACTACCACTACTGCAGGGCACTACTACTACCTCTACTGCAGGGCACTACTACCACCACTACTGCAGGGCACTACTACCACCACTACTGCAGGGCACTACTACTACCACTACTGCAGGGCACTACTACCACCACTACTGCAGGGCACTACTACCACCACTACTGCAGGGCACTACTACTACCACTACTGCAGGGCACTACTACTACCACTACTGCAGGGCACTACTACCACCACTACTGCAGGGCACTACTACCACCACTACTGCAGGGCACTACTACTACCACTACTGCAGGGCACTACTACTACCACTACTGCAGGGCACTACTACTACCTCTACTGCAGGGCACTACTACTACCACTACTGCAGGGCACTACTACTACCACTACTGCAGGGCACTACTACCACCACTACTGCAGGGCACTACTACTACCACTACTGCAGGGCACTACTACTACCACTACTGCAGGGCACTACTACTACCACTACTGCAGGGCACTACTACTACCACTACTGCAGGGCACTACTACTACCACTACTGCAGGGCACTACTACTACCACTACTGCAGGGCACTACTACTACCACTACTGCAGGGCACTACTACTACCACTACTGCAGGGCACTACTACTACCACTACTGCAGGGCACTACTACCACCACTACTGCAGGGCACTACTACTACCACTACTGCAGGGCACTACTACCACCACTACTGCAGGGCACTACTACTACCTCTACTGCAGGGCGCTTCTACTACCTCTACTGCAGGACACTACTACCACCACTACTGCAGGGCACTACTACTACCTTTACTGCAGGGCACTACTACCACCACTACTGCAGGGCACTACTACTACCTCTACTGCAGGGCACTACTACTACCTCTACTGCAGGACACTACTACCACCACTACTGCAGGAGACTACTACCACTACTACTGCAGGGCACTACTACTACCACTACTGCAGGAGACTACTACTACCACTACTGCAGGGCATTACTACTACCACTACTGCAGGGCACTACAACAACCTCTACTGCAGGGCACTACTACTACCTCTACTGCAGGGCACTACTACTACCTCTACTGCAGGGCACTACTACTACCACTACTGCAGGGCACTACTACTACCTCTACTGCAGGGCACTACTACTACCACTACTGCAGGGCACTACTACTACCACTACTGCAGGGCACTACTACTACCACTACTGCAGGGCACTACTACCACCACTACTGCAGGGCACTACTACTACCTCTACTGCAGGGCACTACTACTACCACTACTGCAGAGCGCTACTACTACCACTACTGCAGGGCACTACTACTACCACTACTGCAGGGCACTACTACCACCACTTCTGCAGGGCACTAGTACTACCACTACTGCAGGGCACTACTACTACCTCTACTGCAGGGCACTACTACCACCACTACTGCAGGGCACTACTACTACCACTACTGCAGGGCACTACTACTACCTCTACTGCAGGGCACTACTACCACCACTACTGCAGGGCACTACTACCACCACTACTGGAGGGCACTACTACCACCACTACGGCAGGGCACTACTACTACCTCTACTGCAGGGCACTACTACCACCACTACTGCAGGGCACTACTACCACCACTACTGCAGGGCACTACTACCACCACAACTGCAGAGCACTACTACTACCACTACTGCAGGGCACTACTACTACCTCTACTGCAGGGCACTACTACTACCACTACTGCAGAGCACTACTACTACCACTCCTGCAGGGCACTACTACCACCACTACTGCAGAGCACTACTACTACCACTACTGCAGAACACTACTACTACCACTCCTGCAGGGCACTACTACTACCACTACTGCAGAGCACTACTACTACCACTACTGCAGAGCACTACTACTACCACTCCTGCAGGGCACTACTACCACCACTACTGCAGGGCACTACTACTACCTCTACTGCAGGGCACTACTACTACCACTACTGCAGGGCACTACTACTACCATTACTGCAGGGCACTACTACCACTACTACTGCAGGGCACTACTACTACCACTACTGCAGGGCACTACTACCACCACTACTGCAGGGCACTACTACTACCTCTACTGCAGGGCACTTCTACTACCTCTACTGCAGGACACTACTACCACCACTACTGCAGGGCACTACTACCACCACTACTGCAGGACAATACTACCACCACTACTGCAGGACACTACTACCACCACTACTGCAGGGCACTACTACCACCACTACTGCAGGACACTACTACCACCACTACTGCAGGACACTACTACCACCACTACTGCAGGACACTACTACCACCACTACTGCAGGACACTACTACCACCACTACTGCAGGGCACTACTACCACCACTACTGCAGGGCACTACTAGTACCACTACTGCAGGACACTACTACTACCTCTACTGCAGGACACTACTACCACCACTACTGCAGGGCACTACTACCACCACTACTGCAGGGCACTACTACTACCTCTACTGCAGGGCACTACTACTACCACTACTGCAGGGCACTACTACTACCACTACTGCAGGGCACTACTACTACCACTACTGCAGGGCACTACTACTACCACTACTGCAGGGCACTACTACTACCACTACTGCAGGGCACTACTACTACCACTACTGCAGGGCACTACTACTACCACTACTGCAGGGCACTACTACCACCACAACTGCAGGGCACTACTATTACCACTACTGCAGGGCACTACTACTACCACTACTGCAGGGCACTACTACCACCACTACTGCAGGGCACTACTACTAACACTACTGCAGGGCACTACTACCACCACTACTGCAGGGCACTACTACCACCACTACTGCAGGGCACTACTACCACCACTACTGCAGGGCACTACTACTACCACTACTGCAGGGCACTACTACTACCACTACTGCAGGGCACTACTACCACCACTACTGCAGGGCACTACTACTACCTCTACTGCAGGGCACTACTACTACCACTACTGCAGGGCACTACTACTACCACTACTGCAGGGCACTACTACCACCACTACTGCAGGGCACTACTACTACCACTACTGCAGGGCACTACTACCACCACTACTGCAGGGCACTACTACTGCACACACTACTGCAGGGCACTACTACTACCACTGCACTACTACCACCACTACTGCAGGGCACTACTACTACCTCTACTACTGCAGTGCACTACTACTACCACTACTGCAGGGCACTACTACCACCACTACTGCAGGGCACTACTACTACCACTACTGCAGGGCACTACTACCACCACTACTGCAGGGCACTACTACTACCACTACTGCAGGGCACTACTACCACCACCACTACTGCAGGGCACTACTACCACCACTACTGCAGGGCACTACTACTACCTTTACTGCAGGGCACTACTACCACCACTACTGCAGGGCACTACTACTACCTCTACTGCAGGGCACTACTACTACCTCTACTGCAGGACACTACTACCACCACTACTGCAGGGCACTACTACTACCTCTACTGCAGGGCACTACTACTACCTCTACTGCAGGGAACTACTACTACCACTACTGCAGGGCACTACTACTACCTCTACTGCAGGGCACTTCTACTACCTCTACTGCAGGGCACTACTACTACCACTACTGCAGGACACTACTACTACCACTACTGCAGGGCACTACTACTACCACTACTGCAGGACACTACTACTACCACTACTGCAGGGCACTACTACTACCTCTACTGCAGGACACTACTACTACCACTACTGCAGGGCACTACTACTACCACTACTGCAGGGCACTACTACCACCACTACTGCAGGGCACTACTACTACCTCTACTGCAGGGCACTACTACTACCACTACTGCAGAGCACTACTACTACCACTACTGCAGGGCACTACTACTACCACTACTGCAGGGCACTACTACCACCACTACTGCAGGGCACTAGTACTACCACTACTGCAGGGCACTACTACTACCTCTACTGCAGGGCACTACTACCACCACTACTGCAGGGCACTACTACCACCACTACTGCAGGGCACTACTACTACCTCTACTGCAGGGCACTACTACCACCACTACTGCAGGGCACTACTACCACCACTACTGGAGGGCACTACTACCACCACTACTGCAGGGCACTACTACTACCTCTACTGCAGGGCACTACTACCACCACTACTGCAGGGCACTACTACCACCACTACTGCAGGGCACTACTACCACCACTACTGCAGAGCACTACTACTACCACTACTGCAGGGCACTACTACTACCTCTACTGCAGGGCACTACTACTACCACTACTGCAGAGCACTACTACTACCACTCCTGCAGGGCACTACTACCACCACTACTGCAGAGCACTACTACTACCACTACTGCAGAACACTACTACTACCACTCCTGCAGGGCACTACTACTACCACTACTGCAGAGCACTACTACTACCACTACTGCAGAGCACTACTACTACCACTCCTGCAGGGCACTACTACCACCACTACTGCAGGGCACTACTACTACCTCTACTGCAGGGCACTACTACTACCACTACTGCAGGGCACTACTACTACCATTACTGCAGGGCACTACTACCACTACTACTGCAGGGCACTACTACTACCACTACTGCAGGGCACTACTACCACCACTACTGCAGGGCACTACTACTACCTCTACTGCAGGGCACTTCTACTACCTCTACTGCAGGACACTACTACCACCACTACTGCAGGGCACTACTACCACCACTACTGCAGGACACTACTACCACCACTACTGCAGGACACTACTACCACCACTACTGCAGGGCACTACTACCACCACTACTGCAGGACACTACTACCACCACTACTGCAGGACACTACTACCACCACTACTGCAGGACACTACTACCACCACTACTGCAGGACACTACTACCACCACTACTGCAGGGCACTACTACCACCACTACTGCAGGGCACTACTACCACCACTACTGCAGGACACTGCTACCACCACTACTGCAGGACACTACTACCACCACTACTGCAGGGCACTACTACTACCTCTACTGCAGGACACTACTACTACCACTACTGCAGAGCACTACTACTACCACTCCGGCAGGGCACTACTACCACCACTACTGCAGGACACTACTACCACCACTACTGCAGGACACTACTACCAGCACTACTGCAGGACACTACTACCACCACTACTGCAGGACACTACTACCACCACTACTGCAGGACTCTACTACCACCACTACTGCAGGGCACTACTACTACCTCTACTGCAGGACACTACTACTACCACTACTGCAGGGCACTACTACCACCACTACTGCAGGGCACTACTACCACCACTACTGCAGGGCACTACTACTACCTCTACTGAAGGGCACTACTACCACCACTACTGCAGGACACTACTACCACCACTACTGCAGGACACTACTACCACCACCACTGCAGGACACTACTACCACCACTACTGCAGGACACTACTACCACCACTACTGCAGGGCACTACTACTACCTCTATTGCAGGACACTACTACTACAACTACTGCAGGGCACTACTACCACCACTACTGCAGGGCACTACTACCACCACTACTGCAGGGCACTACTACTACAACTACTGCAGGGCACTACTACTACCACTACTGCAGAGCACTACTACTACCACTCCTGCAGGGCACTACTACTACCACTACTGAAGGGCACTACTACTACCACTACTGCAGGGCACTACTACTACCATTACTGCAGGGCATTACTACCACCACTACTGCAGGGCACTACTACTACCATTACTGCAGGGCACTACTACCACCACTACTGCAGGGCACTACTACCACCACTACTGCAGGGCACTACTACTACCACTACTGAAGGGCACTACTACTACCACTACTGCAGGGCACTACTACTACCATTACTGCAGGGCATTACTACTACCACTACTGCAGGGCACTACTACTACCACTACTGCAGGGCACTACTACTACCACTACTGCAGGGCGCTACTACTACCACCACTACTGCAGGGCACTACTACTACTACTACTGCAGGGCACTACTACTACAACTACTGCAGGGCACTACTACTGCCACTACTGCAGGGCACTACTACTACCACTACTGCAGGGCACTACTAACACCACTACTGGAGGGCACTACTACCACCACTACTGCAGGGCACTACTACTACCACTACTGCAGGGCACTACTACCACCACTACTGGAGGGCACTACTACTACCACTACTGCAGGTCGCTACTACTACCACTACTGCAGGGCACTACTACCACCACTACTGCAGGGCACTACTACTACCACTACTGCAGGGCGCTACTACTACCACCACTACTGGAGGGCACTACTACCACCACTACTGCAGGGCACTACTACTACCACTACTGCAGGGCACTACTACTACCACTACTGCAGGGCACTACTACCACCACTACTGCAGGGCACTACTACTACCACTACTGCAGGGCACTACTACTACAACTACTGCAGGGCACTACTACTGCCACTACTGCAAGGCACTACTACTACCACTACTGCAGGGCACTACTACTGCAACTACTGCAGGGCACTACTACTGCCACTACTGCAGGGCACTACTACTACAACTACTGCAGGGCACTACTACTGCCACTACTGCAGGGCACTACTACTACCACTACTGCAGGGCATTACTACTACAACTACTGCAGGGCACTACTACTGCCACTACTGCAGGGCACTACTACTACCACTTCTGCAGGGCACTACTACTACAACTACTGCAGGGCACTACTACTGCCACTACTGCAGGGCACTACTACCACCACTACTGCAAGGCACTACTACTAACACTACTGCTGGGCACTACTACCACCTCTACTGGAGGGCACTACTACCACCACTACTGCAGGGCACTACTACTACCACTACTGCAGGGCACTACTACTACCACTACTGCAGGGCACTACTACTACCACTACTGCAGGGCACTACTACTACCACTACTGCAGGGCACTACTACTACAACTTCTGCAGGGTACTACTGCCACCACCACTGCAGGGCACTACTACTAACACTACTGCAGGGCACTACTACTACCACTACTGCAGGGCACTACTACTACCACTACTGCAGGGCACTACTACTACCACTACTGCAGGGCACTACTACTACCACTACTGCAGGGCACTACTACTACCACTACTGCAGGGCACTACTACCACCACTACTTCAGGGCACTACTACTACCTCTACTGCAGAGCACTACTACTACCACTTCTGCAGGGCACTACTACCACCACTACTGCAGGGTACTACTACTACCATTACTGCAGAGCACTAATACCACCACTACTGCAGGGTACTACTACTTCTACTACTGCAGGGCACTACTACTTCTACTACTGCAGGGCACTACTACTACCACTACTGCAGGAGACTACTACTACTACTACTGCAGGGCACTACTACCACCACTACTGCAAGAGACTACTACTACTACTACTGCAGGGCACTACTAGCAACACTACTGCAGGGCACTACTACCACCACTACTGCAGGGCACTACTACCACCACTACTGCAGGGCACTACTACTACCACTTCTGCAGGGCCCTACTACCACCACTACTGCAGGGTACTACTACTACCACTACTGCAGAGCACTAATACCACCACTACTGCAGGGCACTACTACTTCTAGTACTGCAGGGCACTACTACTACCACTACTGCAGGAGACTACTACTACTACTACTGCAGGGCACTACTAGCAACACTACTGCAGGGCACTACTACCACCACTACTGCAGGGCACTACTACCACCACTACTGCAGGGCACTACTACCACCACTACTGCAGGGCACTACTACCACCACTACTCCAGGGCACTACTACCACCACTACTGCGGGGCACTACTACCACCACTACTTTAGGGCACTACTGCTACCACTACTGAAGGGCACTACTACTACCACTACTGCAGGGCACTTCTACCACCACTACTGCAGGGCACTACTACCACGACTACTGCAGGGCACTACTACCACCACTACTGCAGGGCACTACTACTACCACTACTGCAGGGCACTACTACTACAACTACTGCAGGGCACTACTACCACCACTTCTGCAGGGCACTACTACTACAACTACTGTAGGGCATTACTACTACAACTACTGCAGGGCAATACTACTGCAACTACTGTAGGGCATTACTACTACAACTACTGCAGGGCACTAATACTACCACTACTGCAGGGCACTACTACCACCACTACTGCAGGGCACTACTACTACAACTACTGCAGGGCACTAATACTACCACTACTGCGGGGCACTACTACTACCACTACTGCAGGGCACTACTACTACCATTTCTACAGGGCACTACTACCACCAATTCTGCAGGGCACTACTACTACCACTACTGCAGGGCACTACTACTACTACTACGCCAGGGCACTACTACTACCACTCCTGTAGGGCACTACTACCACCACTACTGCAGGGCACTACTACTACTACTACGGCAGGGCACTACTACTACCACTACTGTAGGGCCCTACTACCACCACTACTGCAGGGCACTACTACCACCACTACTGCAGTATACTACTACCACCACTACTGGAAGGTACTACTACTACTACTACCACTACTGTAGGGCACTACTACTACCACTACTACTACTACTACTTCTACTACTGCCACCACCAGTACTACTACTACTACTACTACCACTACTACCACTACTACTACTCCTACTACCACCACCACCACTACTATTACTACTACCACCACCACTACTACTACTACTGGCACCACCACTACTACTACTACTCCTACTACCACCACTACTACTTCTACTACTACTACCACCACCACTACTACTACTGCTACTACCACCACTACTGCTACTACTACTACTGCCACTACTACCACCACCACTACTACTCCTACTACCATTACTGCTACTACTACTACTACCACCAACACTACTATTACTACTACCACTACCACTTCTACTACTACCACCACCACTATTACTACTACTACTACTACCACCACCACCACTACTACTACTACTACTACCACCACCACTACTACTACTACTGCTACTACTACCACTATTGCTACCACTACTATCACTACTGCTACCACTACTACTTCTACTACTACTACTATTCCTACCACTACTGTTGCCACTACTATTATCACTACTACTACCACCACCTCTACTACTACTACTACTACTACTACTACCACCACCACCACCACTACTACTACTACTACTACTGCTACCACTACTATCATTACTACTACCACTACTACTACTACTATTACTACCACTACTGCTACCACTACTATTATCACTACTACTACCACCACCACTGCTACTACTACTACTACTGCTTCTACTACTACTACTAGTACTGCTGCTACTACTACTACCACTACTGCTACCACTACTATTATCACTACTACTACTACCACCACCACCACTACTACTACTAATAATACTACTACTACTACTGCTACCACTACTATCATCACTACTACTACCACTACTACTAGTGCTACTACTACTACTGATACCACCACTACTACCACCACCACAACCACCACTACTACTACTTCCACCACCACTACTACAACTACCACTACTGCTACCACTACTGCTACCACTACTATTATCATTACTTCTACTACCACCACTACTACTACTATTACTACTACCACCACCACTACTACCACCACCACCACTACTACTACTACTACTACTACTACCACCACTACTACTACTACTACACTTTATTATATAGAAAATATAAAACACTTAAGTATGAAA
>NC_091295.1:66843983-66848983 GCF_038502225.1 Cherax quadricarinatus | reverse complement strand
AGTGCGGAACAGGATCCTCCAAGAGAAACCACGATTGAAATACTCGGAAGAGTACAAGAGGGTGTTCCTAGACAGAGACAGAACAAAATCAGAACGACAGCAGCTGAGGGAGAGGACAAAAAAACGAAAGGAGCTAGGAAAAGAGACAAGGAGGGAATCAGCAGAGGTCAGTCAGAGCAGGACAGAACAGCAAGGGCAAGCACACACACAACTACTCTCAGAACCATACAACCTATCACACCATCCCAACACACACTACAATCCATACCCACAGCCACCACCCAACATCGAGCTATAGAATCCCACAGTATGCCACCAGGTCTCCCACCCCCACAGGCCCCCCAAACCACAGTGTTGGAAAGGAAACTGAAGGTATGGTACACAAATGCTGATGGAATAACAAATAAGTGGGAGGAGTGGCACGAAAGAGTCAAAGAAGCATCACCGGACATCATAGCTCTTACAGAAACCAAGCTTACAGGTATGATAACAGATGCCATCTTTCCAACGGGATACCAAATCCTGAGGAAAGACAGAGGGAACAGGGGGGGTGGAGGAGTGGCGTTGCTGATCAAAAATCGCTGGAATTTTGATGAGCTGGAGAGAGGAGATAGCGGAGAAGAAAGTGATTACATAGTGGGAACACTTCACTCTGGAGGTCCCAAGGTGGTAATAGCAGTGATGTATAACCCACCACAGAACAGCAGGAGGCCAAGGCAAGAGTACGACGAGAGCAATAGAGCGATGGTTGACACACTGGCTAGAGTGGCCAGAAGAGCTCATGCATGCAGGGCAAAGCTCCTGATCATGGGAGACTTTAACCACAAGGAGATCGATTGGGAGAACTTGGACCCACATGGGGGCCAAGATACATGGAGGGCTAAGATGATGGAGGTGGTACTGGAGAACTTCATGTACCAACACGTAAGGGACACTACAAGAGAGAGAGGAGAGGATGAACCAGCAAGGCTGGACTTAGTATTCACCTTCAGTAGTGCAGATATCGAGGACATCACATATGAAAGACCCCTTGGGGCCAGTGACCATGTGGTGCTGGAGGGAGAAGCAGGAAGGCCAGGACGAATGAAGCCAAACTACAAGAAAGGGGACTACACAGGAATGAGGAACTACCTGAACGGGGTTCAGTGGGACAGAGAACTGGCAGGGAAGCCAGTTAATGAGATGATGGAATATGTAGCAACAAAATGCAAGGAGGCTGAGGAGAGGTTTGTACCCAAGGGTAACAGGAGTAATGAAAAAGCCAGGATGAGCACATGGTTTACCCAAAGGTGCAGGGAGGCAAAAACCAAGTGTGCTAGGGAATGGAAGAAATATAGAAGGCAAAGGACCCAGGAGAATAAGGAGAACAGTCGTAGAGCCAGAAACGAATATGCACAGATAAGAAGGGAGGCCCAAAGACAATATGAAAATGACATAGCAGCGAAAGCCAAATCTGACCCGAAACTGTTGTACAGCCACATCAGGAGGAAAACAACAGTCAAGGACCAGGTAATCAGGCTAAGGAAGGAAGGAGGAGAGACAACAGGAAATGACCGTGAAGTATGTGAAGAACTCAACAAGAGATTCAAAGAAGTGTTCACAGAGGAGACAGAAGGGACTCCAGAAAGACGGAGAGGTGGGGCACACCACCAAGTGCTGGACACAGTGCACACAACCGAGGAAGAAGTGAAGAGGCTTCTGAGTGAGCTAGATACCTCAAAGGCAATGGGGCCAGATAACATCTCTCCATGGGTCCTGGGGGAGGGAGCAGAGGCGCTATGTGTACCCCTAACAACAATATTCAATACATCTATCGAAACAGGGAGATTGCCTGAGGCATGGAAGACAGCAAATGTAGTCCCAATCTTTAAAAAAGGAGACAGACATGAAGCATTAAACTACAGACCAGTGTCACTGACATGTATAGTATGCAAAATCATGGAGAAGATTATCAGGAGAAGAGTGGTGGAACACCTAGAAAGGAATGATCTCATCAACAGCAGCCAGCATGGTTTCAGGGACGGGAAATCCTGTGTCACAAACCTACTGGAGTTCTATGACATGGTGACAGCAGTAAGACAAGAGAGAGAGGGGTGGGTGAATTGCATTTTCTTGGACTGCAAGAAGGCGTTTGACACAGTTCCACACAAGAGATTGGTGCAAAAACTGGAGGACCAAGCAGGGATAACAGGGAAGGCACTACAATGGATCAGGGAATACTTGTCAGGAAGACAGCAGCGAGTCATGGTACGTGGCGAGGTGTCAGAGTGGGCACCTGTGACCAGCGGGGTCCCGCAGGGGTCAGTCCTAGGACCAGTGCAGTTTCTGGTATTTGTGAACGACATGACGGAAGGAATAGACTCTGAGGTGTCCCTGTTTGCAGATGACGTGAAGTTGATGAGAAGAATACACTCGATCGAAGACCAGGCAGAACTACAAAGGGATCTGGACAGGCTGCAGACCTGGTCCAGCAATTGGCTCCTGGAGTTCAATCCCACCAAGTGCAAAGTCATGAAGATTGGGGAAGGGCAAAGAAGGCCGCAGACGGAGTACAGTCTAGGGGGTCAGAGACTACAAACCTCACTCAAGGAAAAAGATCTTGGGGTGAGTATAACACCAGGCACATCTCCTGAAGCGCACATCAACCAAATAACTGCTGCAGCATATGGGCGCCTAGCAAACCTCAGAACAGCATTCCGACATCTTAATAAGGAATCGTTCAGGACCCTGTACACCGTATACGTTAGGCCCATATTGGAGTATGCGGCACCAGTTTGGAACCCACACCTAGCCAAGCACGTAAAGAAACTAGAGAAAGTGCAAAGGTTTGCAACAAGACTAGTCCCAGAGCTAAGAGGTATGTCCTACGAGGAGAGGTTAAGGGAAATCAACCTGACGACACTGGAGGACAGGAGAGATAGGGGGGACATGATAACGACATACAAAATACTGAGGGGAATTGACAAGGTGGACAAAGACAGGATGTTCCAGAGATTGGACACAGTAACAAGGGGACACAGTTGGAAGCTAAAGACACAGATGAATCACAGGGATGTTAGGAAGTATTTCTTCAGCCACAGAGTAGTCAGTAAGTGGAATAGTTTGGGAAGCGATGTAGTGGAGGCAGGATCCATACATAGCTTTAAGCAGAGGTATGATAAAGCTCACGGCTCGGGGAGAGTGACCTAGTAGCGATCAGTGAAGAGGCGGGGCCAGGAGCTCGGACTCGACCCCCGCAACCTCAACTAGGTGAGTACAACTAGGTGAGTAGACACACACACACACACACACACACACACACACACACACACACACACACACACACACACACACACACACACACACACACACACACACACACACACACACTGAAAGGCAGCAGGAAGAAAGAAAGCAGACTGAGAAAATCATCACGGAAATAGGTGAAGAGATGGACGAGATTGTAAATTTTCAGATAATAGAGTGGTTCTTGAAGGGGAGAAACCGACCGATCAAGCTGATTCTCAGGACGGAAACAGTACGGAACAGGATCCTCCAAGAGAAACCACAGTTGAAATACTCGGAAGAGTACAAGAGGGTGTTTCTAGAAAGAGACAGAACACAAACAGAACGACAGCAGCTGAGGGAGAGGACAAAAAAGCGAAAGGAGTTAGGAAAGGAGACAAGGATGGAACCAGCAGAGGTCAGTCAGAGCAGAACAGAGCAGCAAGGGCAAGCACACACACACAGCTATCCTCAGAACCCCACAACCTATCACACCACCCCAACACACACTACAATCCATACCCACAGCCTCCACCCAACACCGAGCTATAGAATCCCACAGTATGCCACCAGGTCTCCCACCCTCACAGGCCCCCCAAACCACAGTGCTGAAAAGGAAACTGAAGGTATTGTACACAAACGCTGATGGAATAATAAATAAGTGGGAGGAGTGGCACGAAAGAGTTAAAGAGGCATCACCGGACATCATAGCTCTCACAGAAACCAAGCTTACAGGTACGATAACAGATGCCATCTTTCCAACGGGATACCAGATCCTGAGGAAAGACAGAGGGAAAAAAGGGGGGGTGGAGGAGTGGCACTGCTGATCAAAAACCGATGGAATTTTGATGAGCTGGAGAGAGGAGACAGTGGAGAAGAAAGTGATTACATAGTGGGAACGCTTCACTCTGGAGGTCCCAAAGTGGTAATAGCAATGATGTATAACCCACCACAGAACATCAGGAGGCCAAGGCAAGAGTACGACGAGAGCAATAGAGCGATGGTTGACACACTGGCTGCAGTGGCCAGAAGAGCTCATGCATGCAGGGCAAAGCTCCTGATCATGGGTGACTTTAACCACAAGGAGATCTATTGGGAGAACTTGGAGCCACATGGGGGCCAAGATACATGGAGGGCTAAGATGATGGAGTTGGTACTGGAAAACTTCATGTACCAACACATATGGGACACTACAAGAGAGAGAGGAGAGGATGAACCAGCAAGACTGGACTTAGGATTCACCTTGAGTAGTGCAGATATTGAGGACATCACATATGAAAGACCCCTTGGGGCCAGAGATCATGTGGTTTTGAGCTTCGAATACACAGTAGAGCTACAAGTGGAGGGGGAAGCAGGAAGGCCAGGACGAATTAAGTCAAACTACAAGAAAGAGGACTACACGGGAATAAGGAACTTCCTGAACGGGGTTCAGTGGGACAGAGAACTGGCAGGGAAGCCAGTTAATGAGATGATGGAATATTTAGCAACAATGTGCCTCCCTGCAACAATTGTGCAGGGAGGCAAAAACCAAGTGTGCTAGGGAATGGAAGAAATATAGAAGGCAAAGGACCCAGGAAAATAGGGAGAGCAGTCGTAGAGCTAGAAACAAATATGCACAGATAAGAAGGGAGGCCCATCGACAATATGAAAACGACACAGCAGCGAAATCCAAATCTGACCCGAAACTGTTATACAGCCACATCAGGAGGAAAACAACAGTCAAGGACCAGGTAATC
>NC_091295.1:66836483-66838983 GCF_038502225.1 Cherax quadricarinatus | reverse complement strand
TGAGTGGGAGGGATGGAGTGGGTGGAAATAGGAAAGTTGATAGGGTGGGTGGGTGTGGAAGTGTGGGGGTGGGGGTATTTGTGAGTGTTTAGGCGAGTGGGTGAGAAAGGGGTTTGAGGTTGATTGGGCGAGAGTGGGTTGCTCAGGGTGGGGACGAGAGAGTGTTATACCACTCTTGCTCGCTAAGTCGACACTCCCTCCAAAACAATGCCAGAAACAACCCTTAACGACATGCTCTCTCAAGGACCAGTCCCTCGTCAACACTCAATTAACATGACTGCTAAATTGGCAGTTAAATAGGCTTACTTGAAATAGGAAGAATATAGAACTGTTAAATAGGCCTGTTGGATATAGTCTGAGGACAGAACTATTAAATGGGTATTGAAATAGAGCTACTGGAGATGGCATTGCTATTAAATTGCCAATTAAGTAGGCCAAATGCAGGATAAAGAAAGTAATAGGTAGAAATAGGCTTACTGTAAACAGAATACCTGAGGCTATAGCTTTTAAATTGGCATTTAAATAGGCTTCATCAGTTTTCTCTCCCTCCTCCACATATTTTTTTTGTCTTACATCTACTGTATCTTTTCACTTCTCCCTATTCCTCTTCGTCGTCGTCCTCCTCCTCAACAATGTGAGTGTAACAGTGTCACCTGGTAGACCACCTTACTCAGGTACATGAGTCACCCAGGTGTAGCACCCTGAAGTTTGCCTACGAGCAAAGGTGAACACAAGTAACCAAAGGTCAATGCAGGTGAACATGACTGAACACAGGTGAATATAGGTATCCCAGGTGAACACTGAGTGGGAGGGCCATTTAAACCGACGAGGCAGGAAGGCCATTTAAACCAACGAGGTAGGAAGGCCATTTAAACCGAGGAGGCATCAAGGCCATTTAAACCGACGAAGTAGGAAGGCCATTTAAACTCACGAGGCAGGAAGGTCATTTAAACCCACGAGGCAGGAAGGCCATTTAATCTATATCAACAATTGTGGCAATGATAGCTTCACTCTTCCTTGTTTTCTTCTTCTTCCTGGCCGTCCTCCTCTTGCTTATTATGCTTCTGTAATGCCTACGTCAACCATCACCTTCACTTACCTGCCAATTACTGCCTCTCTTTGATGGCAGGTAAAAACCATTGCCGATGGAAGAGGAGGAGGAAGAGAAAGAAGAGGAAGGGGAAGGAGAAGAGAAGGAGGAGAAAGAGAAAGATGAGGTGCCAGAGGAGGAAGAGGGCAGCCTGTGGGCCACAGAAGTTACACAACAGACTCACTTTGCATACCTGATGCCTGACAATTTCACTCTCTCTCATGCTTACTTCTCTCTCTCTCTCTCTCTCTCTCTCTCCCTCCTAGGCTCACTTCTCTCATCTCCCGTCAATGTTAGGTCAATGGTAGCGAAATAATTAATTTTGATTTTAGGTTCAATTTCAATGAAATTTTTACAGTGATTCAAGCAGCATTTGAAGCTTACACACTGTGTTTACAGTGACTTTTTGCCTTAAAAGATAGAAAGAAAAAATAAATAGTGCCCTATTCTATAGAGCATAAAACTTTTCCTTTTCTACAAAATTGATATGATGTATAATGACGTAGTTGACATCAGATGAAAGATAAGGTCTAGATAATCTTGATGTATAATGATGTAGTTGACATCAGATGAAAGATAAGGTCTAGATAATCTTGATGTATAATGATGTAGTTGACATCAGATGAAAGATAAGGTCTAGATAATCTTGATGTATAATGATGTAGTTGACATCAGATGAAAGATAAGGTCTAGATAATCTTGGTACTAACCCAGTTTGAGTGAAAATGTCAATAGATTACATAATAAAAAATGTAGAATTTTATTATTTTCTTAAGGATTTTTTTGGGGGAGAAAAAAAAAATCAACTAAAGCAAAGGGGTAAAAAAATATCGGCAAATTCCCTGTGCATGGTAGTAGAGCCATCATTACTCAGTAACGTGGGCAACAATCATGACACTTCTGTAAATACGTTTCGCCAAAAATGGAAAATAATGTCAATAACTTATTCCTGAGTTATACATATATTAGGTTTTTTGTAAAACTCTACGGTGGCGACACGCCACATTTCAGTATGTTGGTCACCAGGACTCATGTTGACAACCCCACCGGCGACTGAGCTGTTGAATGGAGTCCTTAGATAAGTTGCATTGTAGTGTATTTAGAATGAAACAATCATAAAAATCGTATTTTTTGGAGGGGAAAACCCACGAATTGCCATCATGTCTTTTTGATGACAGCAAGACCGAAAAAATTACATTTTTGGAAAAGCATACTTAGAAATATGATAGAAACAAGCTAATTACATCAACATATTGCCAGAATTATGCACTATTTTTCGGTAAGAAAACATTCTTTTTCCATAATTTTTCAATTTTCCTTTTTTATCACTCCTAAAAGCATTCACACAGTTTTTAACCTGGAGGTGAAGTTTGGACGACTAAACACGACGAAGAATTCAGATTACTCACT
>NC_091295.1:66823983-66831483 GCF_038502225.1 Cherax quadricarinatus | reverse complement strand
ATATACAGTGGTATATACACAGTTGTATATACACAGTGGAATACATACAGTGGTATATGCACAGTGGTATATACACAGTGGTATATACACAACGGTATATATACAGTGGTGTATACACAGTTATATATACACAGTGGTATATACACAGTGGTATATACACAGTGGCATATACACAGTTGTATATACACAGTGGTATATACACAGTGGTATATACACAGTTGTATATACACAGTGGTATATACACAGTGGTATATACACAGTGGTATATACACAGTGGTATATACACAGTGGTATATACACAGTGGTATATACACAGTTGTATATACAGTGGTATATACACAGTGGTATATACACAGTTGTATATACACAGTGGTATATACACAGTGGTATATACACAGTGGTATATACACAGTTGTATATACAGTGGTATATACACAGTGGTATATACACAGTTGTATATACACAGTGGTATATACACAGTGGTATATACACAGTGGTATATACACAGTGGTATATACACAGTGCTATATACACAGTGGTATATATACAATGGTATATATATAGTGGTATATATACAGTGGTATATACACAGTGGTATATATACAGTGGTATATACACAGTGGTATATACGCAGTGGTGTATATACAGTGGTATATATACAGTGATATATATACAGTGGTATATATACAGTGGTATATACGCAGTGGTATTAAAGTACTGATGACCGGTGGTAATCAGGTGACACGCAGCCTTCATCACCCTCGTCTAGAAGATAAGTTTGAAACTTAACCATCCATATATATATATATATATATATATATATATATATATATATATATATATATATATATATATATATATAAATATATATATATATATATATATATATATATATATATATATATATATATATAAAACTTCTCTCTCTGTGTGCCTCCCTCTCTTCCATACTAATCCCTCCCTCCCTCCTTCTCGTCTTTCCTCTCTGTCCCTCCCTCCCTTCCTCCCTCCCTCCCTCCCATTCTATCTTCATGTACTCTGTTCTCATTACAATTTCTTCTCTCTCTTTTCTCCTCTTCCTCTCTTTTCACTTGCATCTCATCTCTCTTCCATTTTACTTCCTTCTCTCTTCCCCTTCTTTTCCATTCTTCCTCCTAGCCTTTCTCCTGCCCTTTCTTTCCTTTCGTTTTATCTCCCGTCCTCTTTTAGTTTCCTTATCTCCCTACTTTTTATTATTCTCCCCAATTCCTTTTATATTCTCTCCTTTCCTTCCCATTTATTCTCCCTACTCTTTCCTACAATTTATTCTCTTCTCTCCCTTCACATTTATTCACCCTTCTCTTTTATTCTCCCTGCTCTCATTCCACTCTACCTTTTCTTTTATGCTACCTTAACTCTTTTATTCTCCCTCTCACCCCTTTTCTTTTATTCCTCTCCCTTTCTCCCTGTAATCTCCCTGCGTGTCCAGACTCACAGCAGGATGCCCACTCATCCATTTAAGAACGACTTAAATCCGGCTCCCGTTCGTGGATTGGTATTGATGACGTCATGATCACGGGGATTACAAGGGGGGGAGGTGATTAGGGGAAGGGGAGGTGAACAGGGTAAAGGGGAGGGGGTGAGAAAAGGGGAGGAAAAGATCTGCAACAATACATACTACAACCATTGTCTACTCATGAGATTGTTTTCATTTAAAGGTTTCTGGTAAACTTGAAACCTTGGATTGTTATCTACTTTGTGAATGATGACGTCTACGAAAGATAACTTATCATCGGATTCTTCCTGGATAGCCGGTTCAGGTGCCTCGACCCTCGCCTGGAGATTCCGCACATCACAACGTTTGAATGTTATTCTGCGGACGTCGTCCACATAAATTACCAAGTGACTGGTAAATTAATGGTTCAGAGAACCGACAAGTTGATAAATTAGAGACATGTGTTACACTTGGGTATCTTTATTGAAGAAACGTTTCGCCACACAGTGGCTTCATCAGTTCATAAAAAAAAAGAATTGTGAAGATCAGAAGGAGTCTGAGGTAGTCAGTCCCTGGACTGTTTGCATCGATTCCAGGCTAAGGGACTGATTACCTCAGACTCCTTCTGTTCTTTACTATTTTTTGTTTAGGACTGATGAAGCCACTGCCTGGCGAAACGTTTCCTCATTCAAGATACCCAAGTGTTTTACATGTATCTAATTCATTAACCAATTGACACTGATGGAGATGATGTTAGGGAAGTGTTCAGCTTCCAGGTGTTCCACGTACAAGTTGGCTAAGACGGTGCTGATGGGGGACCCCATTCCCACATCATAGATTTGTTTGTACAGCCTGTTGTTCAATAAGATTAAAGGAATCTGCGAGAGTTGGAGAAAGATTAAGGTCCTGATTGACCTTACGTAGTAGAACGTCACTGGCTTGTGTGGTGGATACCTTAGTGATGAGGGAAGTTACGTCTAGGCTATTCAGTTACTTGTTTCGGATGAAGAGGTTTCTGATGCGGTTGAATGATTTAGATGTTTGGACGTAACCTCCCTCTTCATTAATTAAAGGACCCACCACACAAGACTTTGACGTTCTACGACGTAACGTCTATCAAGACCTTAATCTTCCTCTACCTTGCACACATTTCCTTGACCTGATTGAATTCTGCATTAATGACAATTGCAAAACGATCTCATATACTTCTGTTCCAGTCAAGATACTGACACCAAGAGTGGCATCATCAATAGATTTTTCATAAAAGTATTTCGAATTTGTAGTCCTGAGTTTCTTGACGAGGAATGTACATACATACACCAAGCCTTTGCTGATCTACATTTCCCTTCCTTTTTCACCAAAGATTGCAAGTAAAGAGCCCTTCAGATCATCAGTTCTCCACACACTAACACTATTCCTAACTAAGTTATAATCCTTCCCTACAGCCAGGTAGCACTGAACGTTTCTAAAGTGCTCTCAGAAACTAACACAAGAGTTGCTATTGCAAGCAATACTTCCGTAACAGATCTGACTAGGACGAAATTGAAAAACATTGATACAATCATCAGAGGTGTTTATTCTATCCCTTGTGGAGGATGTGACAGAATATACGTAGGTGATACAGCAAGAAAGAAAAAAGCAACGTAAACAATGTGTATAACACCGGAATTCCGTCAGTCACCTGATGAAATTCACCGACTCTCGACTGGTGATCAAACAACACAATTTCCGTAGATGTAAATGTCTTGAATCATCATTCAGTTAAACAGAATAAAGGCAACTTCATCTGTGAAGTATTGGCAAGAATTCTACTCAAAACAATAAACCCGCCATCACATAACTGCTATCACTGTTACTACCACAACAAGTACTACTACTACTACTACTACTACTACTACCACCATCACAACAACTACTACTACTACTTACAACGATTATATTAAATTTTACACCTCACTCTGTACTTATATATACCTCTCTGTGTCCATATATTGTTCATAACGGCTTGATAAAGCTCCCGGAGAGCGACAGTTTGCCACAGTAAAATGTCACATTAGTTGCACTTGTGTCCTTATACCTACTAGTACTACTACTACCACTGCTACTATTACTACTACCACTCTCATTAACTTTGCTACCATAAGTATTATTACTACTGGTCATACTACAATATTAAAATAAATACGCAGTACTACAATGTTAAAACTACAACATTAAAAAAATTACTACAATATTAAAAAAAAAAAAAATACACGAATCACAATAAAAAAAAATCTTTATCTCTCTCTCGACTTTCACTCGTCTTACACGAACTCAATTATTACGGATTTATGTAGGAAGTCAGCGCAAGTTATTGATCCGGATGTGCTCGGAAAACGGCAATTGTTATTAAATCCGGATTATTCTTATCGTACGAAAACGGGGCTTCTGCCGCCCTTTACCGCGTCGGTATCCCTGTCAAGTGCCCAGGTTACTTACAACCTTTTTGTAAGTTAGTGAGTAGGTTAGTAAATAAATTAGTAAGTTTATTTAGATAAGATTTTGTTGGGATTTTTAACTCCGGAGGGTTAGCCACCCAGGATAACCAAGAAAGTCAGAGCTTCATTCAAGACTGTCTATTTCCATTGTGGTCCTTCAATCTTGTCCCCCAGGATGCGATGCACACCAGTCGATTAACACCCAGGTACTCACTGCTAGGTAAACAGGGACAGCAGTTTTCATCCGTGTCGGGGATCGAACCTCGCACACTCAGTGTGTGAGGCGAGTGCGTTGCCTACCAGGCCACGGGACACACTTTCTCTCTTAAGCAGGAAATGCTCTGCATAAACATGGGCTCTCTGCATGCAATTTAATGTCACCCATTTCTGTACAGTGTATCACGTGGATATAAACGTTGACTTCCGGTGCTTGTGGCAGCGTGTCAGATCCCTGGACGCTCAATGGCTGAATTACGCGGGAAACGTTCGCCTGGCAGCGCCGCTTTTCCCGCCAAGTTGGGAGTTTTTCCTACGCGGGTCCACAGATATTAATTCCTTTGGGGTGTGAATTGATGTATTGATTATTTTTTTAAGAGTTAGTGCTTGTTAAAAAAAAAAGACGCATTGTTTAAAGTTTTGCATTGTCCCAGACTCCTGGGAAATGTTTTGTAAACAATGAAGCAAGATAAAGGTTATGATTGGTGGATTTTTTTCTTTCAGATATGCGATGGGAAGAGCAGTTTTATGAATAATAATAACAATAATAATAATAATAATAATAATAATAATAATAATAATAATAATAATAATAATAATAATAATTATTATTATTATTATTATTATTATTATTATTATAATAATAATAATAACAATAATAATAACAATAATAATAATAATAATAATAATATTATTATTATTATTATCATAATAATAATAATAATAATAATAATAATAATAATAATAATAATTATTATTATTATTATTATTATTATTATTATTATTATTATTATTATTATTATTATTATCATAATAATAATAATAATAATAATAATAATAATAATAATAATAATAATAATAATTATAATAATAATAATAATGAGAAGAAGATGAAGAAGAAAATCATAATAACAAAATAATAATAATAAAAACAATAAAATAATAATAATAGTTGTATATAGTTCAGGTATTAATGAGTGAATCATGTCTCAGCTCCTGGCCCCGCCTCTTGCTCTGGCCTCATACCAGGTTTACTCTCTCCTTCTGACCTCATGGGCTCTGTCATACCTCTCCTTCAAGCTGTGTATGATGCCTGCCTCGTTAAGGTCATTCCTCACCATCTTGAGACTGAAGAAATATTTGTGACTAATTTGTCTAATTTATGTTTTACCTTTGTGCCCTCGTGTACCTGTTTTCCGCCTCTTGAATAGTCTATCCTTTTCTAGTTATCATGTGTGTGTGTGTGTGTGTGTGTGTGTGTGTGTGTGTGTGTGTGTGTGTGTGTGTGTGTGTGTGTGTGTGTGTGTGTGTGTGTGTGTGTGTGTGTGTGTTTGCGTATGTGTGTGTGTGTGTGTGTGTGTGTGTGTGTGTGTGTGTGTGTGTGTGTGTGTGTGTGTTTGTGTGTGTGTGTGTGTGTGTGTGTGTGTACTCACCTATTTGTGGTTGCAGGGGTCGAGTCCTAGCTCCTGGCCCCGCCTCTTCACCGGTTGCTACTAGGCCCTCTCTCTCCCCGCTCCATGAGCTTTATCAAACCTCGTCTTAAAACTGTGTATGGTTCCTACCTCCACTACATCATTTTCTAGGCTATTCCACTGCCTTACAACTCTATGACTGAAGAAATACTTCCTACTATCTCTCTGACTCATTTGTGTCTTCAACTTCCAATTGTGGCCTCTTGTTTCTGTGTCCCCTCCCTGGAACATCCTGTCCTTGTCCACCTTGTCTATTCCACGCAGTATTTTATATGTCGTTATCATGTCTCCCCTGGCCCTCCTGTCCTCCAGTGTCGTCAGGCCGATTTCCCTTAATCTTTCTTCATAGGACATTCCCCTTAGCTCTAGAACTAACCTTGTTGCAAACCTTTGTACTTTCTCTAGTTTCTTGACGTGCTTTATCAAGTGCGGGTTCCAAACAGGTGCTGCATACTCCAGTATGGGCCTGACATACACGGTGTACAGTGTCTTGAATGATTCCTTACTAAGGTGTCGGAATGCTGTTCTCAGGTTTGCCAGGCGCCCATATGCTGCAGCAGTTATCTGATTGATGTGTGCTTCCGGAGACATGCTCGGTGTTATACTCACCCCAAGATCTTTCTCCTTGAGTGAGGTTTGCAGTCTTTGGCCACCTAGCCTATACTCTGTCTGTGGTCTTCTGTGCCCTTCCCCTATCTTCATGACTTTGCATTTGGCAGGATTAAATTCGAGAAGCCATTTGCTGGACCAGGTGTCCAGTCTGTCCAGGTCTCTTTGAAGTCCTGCCTGGTCCTCATCAGATTTAATTCTCCTCATTAACTTCACATCATCTGCAAACAGGGACACTTCTGAGTCTAACCCTTCCGTCATGTCGTTCACATATACCAAAAATAGCACTGGTCCTAGGACCGACCCCTGTGGGACCCCGCTCGTCACAGGTGCCCACTGTGATACATCATTACGTACCATGAGTCGTTGTTGCCTCCCTGTCAGGTATTCTCTGATCCATTGCAGTGCCCTTCCTGTTATATGCGCCTGATGCTCTAGCTTCTGCACTAATCTCTTGTGAGGAACTGTGTCAAAGGCCTTCTTGCAGTCCAAGAAGATGCAATCAACCCACCCCTCTCTCTCTTGTCTTACTTCTGTTATTTTATCATAAAACTCCAGAAGATTTGTGACACAGGATTTGCCTTCCGTGAATCCGTGCTGGTTGGCATTTATACTCCTGTTCCGTTCCAGGTGCTCCACCACTCTCCTCCTGATAATCTTCTCCATAATTTTGCATACTATACACGTCAATGACACAGGTCTATAGTTTAGCGCCTCTTTTCTGTCTCCTTTTTTGAAAATGGGAACTACATTTGCCGTCTTCCATACTTCAGGTAGTTGCCCAGTTTCCAGGGATGTGTTGAAGATTGTGGTAAGTGGTACGCACAACATATCTGCTCCCTCTCTAAGGACCCATGGAGAGATGTTGTCCGGTCCCATTGCCTTTGAGGTATCGATGTCCCTTAGCAGTTTCTTCACCTCCTCCTCATCTGTATGTATGTCGTCCAACACTTGTTGGTGTATTCCTTGTTGGTGTCCCCATCTGGTCTGTCCCCCCAGAGTCCTTCCTGTCTCTACTGTAAATACTTCCTTAAATCTCGTGTTGAGCTCCTCACATACCTCTTGATCGTTTCTTGTGAGTTCTCCACCTTCTTTCCTCAGCCTTATCACCTGGTCCTTGACTGTTGTCTTCCTCCTAATGTGGCTATACAGCAGTTTCGGGTCAGATTTGACTTTCGATGCTATGTCGTTTTCATACTGTCGCTGGGCCTCCCTCCTTATCTGCGCATACTCGTTTCTGGCTCTTCTACTA
>NC_091295.1:66798983-66818983 GCF_038502225.1 Cherax quadricarinatus | reverse complement strand
ACCCTCCACAGGATAGCTATGAGGTACACAACAAACTAGCCACTACCCTCCACAGGATAGCTATGAGGTACACAACAAACTAGCCACTACCCTCCACAGGATAGCTATGAGGTGCACAACAAACTAGCCACTACCCTCCACAGGATAGCTATGAGGTACACAACAAACTAGCCACTACCCTCCACAGGATAGCTATGAGGTGCACAACAAACTAGCCACTACCCTCCACAGGATAGCTATGAGGTGCACAACAAACTAGCCACTACCCTCCACAGGATAGCTATGAGGTGCACAACAAACTAGCCACTACCCTCCACAGGATAGCTATGAGGTGCACAACAAACTAGCCACTACCCTCCACAGGATAGCTATGAGGTGCACAACAAACTAGCCACTACCCTCCACAGGATAGCTATGAGGTGCACAACAAACTAGCCACTACCCTCCACAGGATAGCTATGAGGTGCACAACAAACTAGCCACTACCCTCCACAGGATAGCTATGAGGTGCACAACAAACTAGCCACTACCCTCCACAGGATAGCTATGAGGTACACAACAAACTAGCCACTACCCTCCACAGGATAGCTATGAGGTACACAACAAACTAGCCACTACCCTCCACAGGATAGCTATGAGGTGCACAACAAACTAGCCACTACCCTCCACAGGATAGCTATGAGGTACACAACAAACTAGCCACTACCCTCCACAGGATAGCTATGAGGTGCACAACAAACTAGCCACTACCCTCCACAGGATAGCTATGAGGTGCACAACAAACTAGCCACTACCCTCCACAGGATAGCTATGAGGTGCACAACAAACTAGCCACTACCCTCCACAGGATAGCTATGAGGTGCACAACAAACTAGCCACTACCCTCCACAGGATAGCTATGAGGTGCACAACAAACTAGCCACTACCCTCCACAGGATAGCTATGAGGTGCACAACAAACTAGCCACTACCCTCCACAGGATAGCTATGGGGTGCACAACAAACTAGCCACTACCCTCCACAGGATAGCTATGAGGTGCACAACAAACTAGCCACTACCCTCCACAGGATAGCTATGAGGTGCACAACAAACTAGCCACTACCCTCCACAGGATAGCTATGAGGTGCACAACAAACTAGCCACTACCCTCCACAGGATAGCTATGAGGTGCACAACAAACTAGCCACTACCCTCCACAGGATAGCTATGAGGTGCACAACAAACTAGCCACTACCCTCCACAGGATAGCTATGAGGTGCACAACAAACTAGCCACTACCCTCCACAGGATAGCTATGAGGTGCACAACAAACTAGCCACTACCCTCCACAGGATAGCTATGGGGTGCACAACAAACTAGCCACTACCCTCCACAGGATAGCTATGAGGTGCACAACAAACTAGCCACTACCCTCCACAGGATAGCTATGAGGTGCACAACAAACTAGCCACTACCCTCCACAGGATAGCTATGAGGTACACAACAAACTAGCCACTACCCTCCACAGGATAGCTATGAGGTACACAACAAACTAGCCACTACCCTCCACAGGATAGCTATGAGGTACACAACAAACTAGCCACTACCCTCCACAGGATAGCTATGAGGTACACAACAAACTAGCCACTACCCTCCACAGGATAGCTATGAGGTACACAACAAACTAGCCACTACCCTCCACAGGATAGCTATGAGGTACACAACAAACTAGCCACTACCCTCCACAGGATAGCTATGAGGTACACAACAAACTAGCCACTACCCTCCACAGGATAGCTATGAGGTACACAACAAACTAGCCACTACCCTCCACAGGATAGCTATGAGGTACACAACAAACTAGCCACTACCCTCCACAGGATAGCTATGAGGTACACAACAAACTAGCCACTACCCTCCACAGGATAGCTATGAGGTACACAACAAACTAGCCACTACCCTCCACAGGATAGCTATGAGGTGCACAACAAACTAGCCACTACCCTCCACAGGATAGCTATGAGGTACACAACAAACTAGCCACTACCCTCCACAGGATAGCTATGAGGTGCACAACAAACTAGCCACTACCCTCCACAGGATAGCTATGAGGTGCACAACAAACTAGCCACTACCCTCCACAGGATAGCTATGAGGTACACAACAAACTAGCCACTACCCTCCACAGGATAGCTATGAGGTGCACAACAAACTAGCCACTACCCTCCACAGGATAGCTATGAGGTACACAACAAACTAGCCACTACCCTCCACAGGATAGCTATGAGGTACACAACAAACTAGCCACTACCCTCCACAGGATAGCTATGAGGTGCACAAGAAACTAGCCACTACC
This sequence comes from Cherax quadricarinatus, assembly GCF_038502225.1. Lineage (NCBI taxonomy): Eukaryota > Metazoa > Arthropoda > Malacostraca > Decapoda > Parastacidae > Cherax > Cherax quadricarinatus. Next base: position 66,816,648 of record NC_091295.1, on the reverse strand, counting down.
CTCCACAGGATAGCTATGAGGTGCACAACAAACTAGCCACTACCCTCCACAGGATAGCTATGAGGTGCACAACAAACTAGCCACTACCCTCCACAGGATAGCTATGAGGTACACAACAAACTAGCCACTACCCTCCACAGGATAGCTATGAGGTACACAACAAACTAGCCACTACCCTCCACAGGATAGCTATGAGGTGCACAACAAACTAGCCACTACCCTCCACAGGATAGCTATGAGGTGCACAACAAACTAGCCACTACCCTCCACAGGATAGCTATGGTATGCACAACAAACTAGCCACTACCCTCCACAGGATAGCTATGGTATGCACAACAAACTAGCCACTACCCTCCACAGAATGGCTATGGTATGCACAACAAACTAGCCACTACCCTCCACAGGATAGCTATGAGGTGCACAACAAACTAGCCACTACCCTCCACAGGATAGCTATGAGGTGCACAACAAACTAGCCACTACCCTCCACAGGATAGCTATGAGGTACACAACAAACTAGCCACTACCCTCCACAGGATAGCTATGAGGTGCACAAGAAACTAGCCACTACCCTCCACAGGATAGCTATGGTATGCACAACAAACTAGCCACTACCCTCCACAGGATAGCTATGAGGTACACAACAAACTAGCCACTACCCTCCACAGGATAGCTATGAGGTGCACAACAAACTAGCCACTACCCTCCACAGGATAGCTATGAGGTGCACAACAAACTAGCCACTACCCTCCACAGGATAGCTATGAGGTGCACAACAAACTAGCCACTACCCTCCACAGGATAGCTATGAGGTGCACAACAAACTAGCCACTACCCTCCACAGGATAGCTATGAGGTGCACAACAAACTAGCCACTACCCTCCACAGGATAGCTATGAGGTGCACAACAAACTAGCCACTACCCTCCACAGGATAGCTATGAGGTGCACAACAAACTAGCCACTACCCTCCACAGGATAGCTATGAGGTGCACAACAAACTAGCCACTACCCTCCACAGGATAGCTATGAGGTGCACAACAAACTAGCCACTACCCTCCACAGGATAGCTATGAGGTGCACAACAAACTAGCCACTACCCTCCACAGGATAGCTATGAGGTGCACAACAAACTAGCCACTACCCTCCACAGGATAGCTATGAGGTACACAACAAACTAGCCACTACCCTCCACAGGATAGCTATGAGGTGCACAACAAACTAGCCACTACCCTCCACAGGATAGCTATGAGGTGCACAACAAACTAGCCACTACCCTCCACAGGATAGCTATGGGGTGCACAACAAACTAGCCACTACCCTCCACAGGATAGCTATGAGGTGCACAACAAACTAGCCACTACCCTCCACAGGATAGCTATGAGGTGCACAACAAACTAGCCACTACCCTCCACAGGATAGCTATGAGGTACACAACAAACTAGCCACTACCCTCCACAGGATAGCTATGAGGTACACAACAAACTAGCCACTACCCTCCACAGGATAGCTATGAGGTACACAACAAACTAGCCACTACCCTCCACAGGATAGCTATGAGGTACACAACAAACTAGCCACTACCCTCCACAGGATAGCTATGAGGTACACAACAAACTAGCCACTACCCTCCACAGGATAGCTATGAGGTACACAACAAACTAGCCACTACCCTCCACAGGATAGCTATGAGGTACACAACAAACTAGCCACTACCCTCCACAGGATAGCTATGAGGTACACAACAAACTAGCCACTACCCTCCACAGGATAGCTATGAGGTACACAACAAACTAGCCACTACCCTCCACAGGATAGCTATGAGGTACACAACAAACTAGCCACTACCCTCCACAGGATAGCTATGAGGTACACAACAAACTAGCCACTACCCTCCACAGGATAGCTATGAGGTGCACAACAAACTAGCCACTACCCTCCACAGGATAGCTATGAGGTACACAACAAACTAGCCACTACCCTCCACAGGATAGCTATGAGGTGCACAACAAACTAGCCACTACCCTCCACAGGATAGCTATGAGGTGCACAACAAACTAGCCACTACCCTCCACAGGATAGCTATGAGGTACACAACAAACTAGCCACTACCCTCCACAGGATAGCTATGAGGTGCACAACAAACTAGCCACTACCCTCCACAGGATAGCTATGAGGTACACAACAAACTAGCCACTACCCTCCACAGGATAGCTATGAGGTACACAACAAACTAGCCACTACCCTCCACAGGATAGCTATGAGGTGCACAAGAAACTAGCCACTACCCTCCACAGGATAGCTATGAGGTGCACAACAAACTAGCCACTACCCTCCACAGGATAGCTATGAGGTGCACAACAAACTAGCCACTACCCTCCACAGGATAGCTATGAGGTACACAACAAACTAGCCACTACCCTCCACAGGATAGCTATGAGGTACACAACAAACTAGCCACTACCCTCCACAGGATAGCTATGAGGTGCACAACAAACTAGCCACTACCCTCCACAGGATAGCTATGAGGTGCACAACAAACTAGCCACTACCCTCCACAGGATAGCTATGGTATGCACAACAAACTAGCCACTACCCTCCACAGGATAGCTATGGTATGCACAACAAACTAGCCACTACCCTCCACAGAATGGCTATGGTATGCACAACAAACTAGCCACTACCCTCCACAGGATAGCTATGAGGTGCACAACAAACTAGCCACTACCCTCCACAGGATAGCTATGAGGTGCACAACAAACTAGCCACTACCCTCCACAGGATAGCTATGAGGTACACAACAAACTAGCCACTACCCTCCACAGGATAGCTATGAGGTGCACAAGAAACTAGCCACTACCCTCCACAGGATAGCTATGGTATGCACAACAAACTAGCCACTACCCTCCACAGGATAGCTATGGGGTGCACAAGAAACTAGCCACTACCCTCCACAGGATAGCTATGAGGTGCACAACAAACTAGCCACTACCCTCCACAGGATAGCTATGAGGTGCACAAGAAACTAGCCACTACCCTCCACAGGATAGCTATGGTATGCACAACAAACTAGCCACTACCCTCCACAGGATAGCTATGGGGTGCACAAGAAACTAGCCACTACCCTCCACAGGATAGCTATGAGGTACACAACAAACTAGCCACTACCCTCCACAGGATAGCTATGAGGTGCACAAGAAACTAGCCACTACCCTCCACAGGATAGCTATGAGGTACACAACAAACTAGCCACTACCCTCCACAGGATAGCTATGAGGTACACAACAAACTAGCCACTACCCTCCACAGGATAGCTATGAGGTACACAACAAACTAGCCACTACCCTCCACAGGATAGCTATGAGGTACACAACAGACTAGCCACTACCCTCCACAGGATAGCTATGAGGTGCACAACAAACTAGCCACTACCCTCCACAGGATAGCTATGAGGTGCACAACAAACTAGCCACTACCCTCCACAGGATAGCTATGAGGTGCACAACAAACTAGCCACTACCCTCCACAGGATAGCTATGAGGTGCACAACAAACTAGCCACTACCCTCCACAGGATAGCTATGAGGTACACAACAAACTAGCCACTACCCTCCACAGGATAGCTATGAGGTGCACAACAAACTAGCCACTACCCTCCACAGGATAGCTATGAGGTGCACAAGAAACTAGCCACTACCCTCCACAGGATAGCTATGAGGTGCACAACAAACTAGCCACTACCCTCCACAGGATAGCTATGAGGTGCACAACAAACTAGCCACTACCCTCCACAGGATAGCTATGAGGTACACAACAAACTAGCCACTACCCTCCACAGGATAGCTATGAGGTGCACAAGAAACTAGCCACTACCCTCCACAGGATAGCTATGAGGTGCACAAGAAACTAGCCACTACCCTCCACAGGATAGCTATGAGGTGCACAAGAAACTAGCCACTACCCTCCACAGGATAGCTATGAGGTGCACAACAAACTAGCCACTACCCTCCACAGGATAGCTATGAGGTGCACAACAAACTAGCCACTACCCTCCACAGGATAGCTATGAGGTACACAACAAACTAGCCACTACCCTCCACAGGATAGCTATGAGGTGCACAACAAACTAGCCACTACCCTCCACAGGATAGCTATGAGGTGCACAAGAAACTAGCCACTACCCTCCACAGGATAGCTATGAGGTACACAACAAACTAGCCACTACCCTCCACAGGATAGCTATGAGGTGCACAAGAAACTAGCCACTACCCTCCACAGGATAGCTATGAGGTGCACAAGAAACTAGCCACTACCCTCCACAGGATAGCTATGAGGTGCACAAGAAACTAGCCACTACCCTCCACAGGATAGCTATGAGGTGCACAAGAAACTAGCCACTACCCTCCACAGGATAGCTATGAGGTGCACAACAATCTAGCCACTACCCTCCACAGGATAGCTATGAGGTGCACAACAAACTAGCCACTACCCTCCACAGGATAGCTATGAGGTGCACAACAAACTAGCCACTACCCTCCACAGGATAGCTATGAGGTGCACAACAAACTAGCCACTACCCTCCACAGGATAGCTATGAGGTGCACAAGAAACTAGCCACTACCCTCCACAGGATAGCTATGAGGTACACAACAAACTAGCCACTACCCTCCACAGGATAGCTATGAGGTGCACAACAATCTAGCCACTACCCTCCACAGGATAGCTATGAGGTGCACAACAAACTAGCCACTACCCTCCACAGGATAGCTATGAGGTGCACAACAAACTAGCCACTACCCTCCACAGGATAGCTATGAGGTGCACAACAAACTAGCCACTACCCTCCACAGGATAGCTATGAGGTGCACAACAAACTAGCCACTACCCTCCACAGGATAGCTATGAGGTGCACAACAATCTAGCCACTACCCTCCACAGGATAGCTATGAGGTGCACAACAAACTAGCCACTACCCTCCACAGGATAGCTATGAGGTGCACAACAAACTAGCCACTACCCTCCACAGGATAGCTATGAGGTGCACAACAAACTAGCCACTACCCTCCACAGGATAGCTATGAGGTGCACAACAATCTAGCCACTACCCTCCACAGGATAGCTATGAGGTGCACAACAATCTAGCCACTACCCTCCACAGGATAGCTATGAGGTGCACAACAATCTAGCCACTACCCTCCACAGGATAGCTATGAGGTGCACAACAATCTAGCCACTACCCTCCACAGGATAGCTATGAGGTGCACAACAAACTAGCCACTACCCTCCACAGGATAGCTATGAGGTGCACAACAAACTAGCCACTACCCTCCACAGGATAGCTATGAGGTGCACAACAATCTAGCCACTACCCTCCACAGGATAGCTATGAGGTGCACAACAAACTAGCCACTACCCTCCACAGGATAGCTATGGTATGCACAACAAACTAGCCACTACCCTCCACAGGATAGCTATGAGGTGCACAACAAACTAGCCACTACCCTCCACAGGATAGCTATGAGGTGCACAACAAACTAGCCACTACCCTCCACAGGATAGCTATGAGGTGCACAACAAACTAGCCACTGCCCTCCACAGGATAGCTATGAGGTGCACAACAAACTAGCCACTACCCTCCACAGGATAGCTATGAGGTGCACAACAAACTAGCCACTACCCTCCACAGGATAGCTATGAGGTGCACAACAATCTAGCCACTACCCTCCACAGGATAGCTATGAGGTGCACAACAATCTAGCCACTACCCTCCACAGGATAGCTATGAGGTACACAACAAACTAGCCACTACCCTCCACAGGATAGCTATGAGGTGCACAACAATCTAGCCACTACCCTCCACAGGATAGCTATGAGGTGCACAACAAACTAGCCACTACCCTCCACAGGATAGCTATGAGGTGCACAACAAACTAGCCACTACCCTCCACAGGATAGCTATGAGGTGCACAAGAAACTAGCCACTACCCTCCACAGGATAGCTATGAGGTGCACAACAAACTAGCCACTACCCTCCACAGGATAGCTATGAGGTGCACAAGAAACTAGCCACTACCCTCCACAGGATAGCTATGAGGTACACAACAAACTAGCCACTACCCTCCACAGGATAGCTATGAGGTACACAACAAACTAGCCACTACCCTCCACAGGATAGCTATGAGGTACACAACAAACTAGCCACTACCCTCCACAGGATAGCTATGAGGTACACAACAAACTAGCCACTACCCTCCACAGGATAGCTATGAGGTACACAACAAACTAGCCACTACCCTCCACAGGATAGCTATGAGGTGCACAACAAACTAGCCACTAGGGTGGCAAAATCTAAAGTCTAATTCATGTGTCTATCAATACGAGTTCACTTCCATTATGACTGACAAGTTTCCCGTTACAGTAAACGAAAGAAAAAACTCCGTATAACGAAGCTTGCGTTGGATTCCCAGCAAGGATTGTTTTTTTTACTTGCTGGTTCTGTTGTTACACTGATGTTCAGAGAGATGAACGAAGACTGAGCTGCTCGACTCGTTGTTCACTAGCCATCAGTCTCCCTCAGGCGAAGTTCCCTTCCTTGGACTGGTTTCCAGCGCTCTTTTAACAGCTGAAGCATCGCTGCCAACAACGGTGGTGGTTCGAGTTAGAGCACAATTGTTTACTGGTGGTTCCCGGTCATCTCTCCACTGGTTCCAGGCGGGAGAGCTCCTCTTGCATCCTTGCTAATACATAAATAACCCGCACTTGCGAGAATGAAGGTTATCACGATGTTTAGGTCCGTCTTGGACCAGTAATGGGACTGACACGACTGATACAGCAGAGAGAGAGAGAGAGAGAGAGAGAGAGAGAGAGAGAGAGAGAGAGAGAGAGAGAGAGAGAGAGAGAGAGAGAGAGAGAGAGAGCTTGCCAATAAAGTTAGGAATCCTTAACCTGTAAATAGCTAGTCAATATAGCTAGGGATCCTTAACCTTGTCAAACCCTGTGTAAAAGAGAGAGAGGGAGAGAGAGAGAAAAAAAAGAGAGAGACGCCTGGTATCTCGCTGAGAGAACTGCCTAGTGCCTGGTGCTGCTGCTTCACCATATCTTAATAGACAGTCCTGTTTATCAGAGAACATTTAGAATGCCTTTTCGACAACATCACAGCCGTGAAGCGCTGACTGACCTCGACCACCGTCCAGCGTCCAACACAGAGTCGTTCTTGACTTTCCAACACAAGCTAATCTACTGTACCAACTTTGACATTACTTTCACACCCGTAGTAACCACTGCCCTTACGCAGCACCACACAGCACTGCTGTGCCACGCAGCACTGCTCTGCCACACAGCACTGCTGTGCCACGCAGCACTGCTCTGCCACACAGCACTGCTGTGCCACGCAGCACTGCTGTACTATGCAGCACTGCTGTGCCACACAGTACTACTGTGGTAAACAAAAGGGATTAGTTCTTAATTTTGTAATGCAGGAAATTTTCTTTCTACCTCTCTACATCCTTCTCTCCATACCTCTCCCCCTTCTTCTCTCCCTACCTTTCTCCCTCCTTCTCTCCCCCTCTCTCCCTCCCTCTCCCTTCCCTCCCTCCTTCAAGTAGTGTCTGCACCAGAGGCTATAAGTGCCGATTAACCAAATTATTGCATCGTTACTATCCGAATTTTTTCTTGCCCCGTCCGGATCTTCCTCCCCCCTCAACGGCTGCGTCCGGTTAAGGAGGTGATAATTCCTGCTCGTCGCTATCCGGCCGAGTTTAGCACCGGCCGGATGATGCCACCTTTGTTTATGTGCCAGATGCTCGTCTCAAAAATTTGTAATAAAGAAGTCTCCGCTTAATGTGTACAAAGCAGATGTTGCATTAGTGTGGGCAGAGAGCTCTAAATCTGCAGGAGTCATGCAGTAGCTGGGGGAGTGGGAGGCAGTGAGGTTTGATCCAAGGAAACGGGAGAAGAGGTCAATTTCCTTGCATCAAGAGCCCTCCCCCTCATCGGTATCAAGGGACCTTCCTAGAGAGGGGGCCAAAGATCAACACCTCGAGGCACATCAACACTTTTAAAAGGCTCAAGATCTATAGCTCAACACCCTCAAGAGGAATACGAGCAAGTCAGCAATATCTGCCGTCCAATGGGCCTAGGAGCTGGGTCTCAGTAATGATGACTTTCACCACTATTTTAGATGTTCAATAATTTCCAATATGGTTTAGAAACTCAGAAAATTGGTCGGCATATTTCAGTCCCCTGCTGAAGAGGATCCCACAAGGGGATCCAGATATACTCACCCATTAATTTTCCGAGGTTGTGTGTTCATGTGGGTTATTACTGAGCATTGACAAGTTTTCGTTATACTTTAGTTATCCATTATTTTAGTAACTGAAGTGTAATGGTATCTTAAGAGGCGCCTGTGTTTCCCTGTCTCCAAATATCATGTTTATTTTTCCCCCATAATCTACATTGTTCCCTGTTCATAATTACTATCACATTTCCTTTGTCTGTTTCGTAAGGTGAAGTCCAGGATCTTTCCTTAATTCATGGTATAACTTAACAAATCTTTGAAGACAATAGTGTTGTAGAGATCTGAACTTTTCTCAGACCTCTGCAAGACAATTGTTCTCATTGTCATCAAAGATTTGTTAGGTTATACCATGAATTAAGGAAAGATCCTGGACTTCACTTTACGAAAGCAGACAAAGGAAATGCGATAGTAATTATGAACAAGGTAGATTATAGGGAAAAAATAACATTGTACCCTTATCCTCTGCATAACTTTGACACTGCACGCTGATGTGGTCATCACATCTGAGGTGCCCCCAGCATCTTCCTTACAGCAACTCTCAAACATCCTACTTCTTGCCTAAACCAGAGTCTCGGCGAGATTTACTCTGGTAAAGCATTCTTTGCTGCATAAGCTAAGCTGGTATTATCCTGCTGAAAAGCAGGAAGGCTAGAGTGATGACAGTGATAGACACAGGCTGAGCCACGGGATGGCGTGACTGAAGACACAAGAAAGGCACAGATTTGGACAGGAGGCTTGACAGATGACACAGCCAGACGCAAGCTGGGTGATAGAAGGTACTAACAGATGATACAGCCAGAAGCAAGCTGGGTGACAGGAGGTACTGACAGATGATATAGCCAGACGTAAACTGGGTGACAGGAGGTACTGACAGATGATAAAGCAAGATATAAGCTAGGTAACAAGGAAGTACTGACGGATGACACAGCGAGACACAGGCTGGGTGACCAGTGTACGTGGGTGTCAGCCAGGGTGAGAGTGAGGTGGGAGGCAGGAGGGCGGACAACCGGCACTCCTGCTTTATAGGCACTGAGAGAGGCCTTGTGCCAATAAAAGAATGAATTATGATTGTGTTGGGGAACGACGTTGGCGGCGGCAGAGAGAGAGAGAGAGAGAGAGAGAGAGAGAGAGAGAGAGAGAGAGAGAGAGAGAGAGACTCGCACACACACAACCTTGTATTAAAACGGACATTCTCTGGTTTAGTGAAATATTAGATTAATGTCGGTACCAGAATTACGAATGCTGCTGGATATGCCCTTGTTGCCTGGCAGGACCAATACATGTAATTAACATGGTGAGGCGCAGCGAGTATATTCTTCTACACGCACTGTATATACTGCTACACCCAGTGTATATACTGCTACACCCAGTGTATATACTGCTACACCCAGTGTATATACTGCTACACCTAGTGTATATACTGCTACACCCACTGCATATACTGCTACACCCATTGCATATACTGCTACACCCATTGCATATACACAGATACGTGCATCTCAATGTATATATAGTGAAGAAAATGCACGTCCAGGCTACAAGACTACTCTGAAGACTACGCACGTCCAGGCTACAAGACTACTCTGAAGACTACTCACGTCCAGGCTACAAGGCTTAGTGAACCACTAATCAGTCTGAGGATCGACGACCCAAATGATTTCTTCATGAATGAGCCTCAAAACTCCATAAATGTATGCCAGATTTCCGACATTACCCTAACTCCGATAGATTTCGAAAAAGCCATTGACAACATGCCTATGCACTCAGCCCCTGGCCCAGACTCGTGGAACTCTGTTTTCATTAAGAACTGCAAGAAACCCCTCTCGCGTGCCCTAAGTACACTATGGAGGAGGAGCTTGGACATGGGTGAAATTCCACAGTCACTTAAAACAACGGATATAGCCCCACTCCATAAAGGTGGAAGCAAAGCATTAGCTAAGAACTATAGACCAATAGCTCTGATGTCCCACATCATAAAAATCTTTGAAACAGTGCTAAGAAGCAGGATTGCAAATCACCTGGATTCCCAAAATCTGCACAATCCAGGGCAACATGGGTTCAGGGCACGTCGCTCCTGCCTCTCACAACTACTGGATCACTATGATATGGCCTTGGATGCACTGGAAGAAAATCAGAATGCAGATGTAATATACACAGACTTTGCAAAAGCATTTGACAAATGTGATCATGGCGTAATAACCCATAAAATACGTGCTAAAGGAATAACTGGGAAAGTGGGGAGATGGATCTTCAACTTCCTAACAAATCGAACACAAAGAGTAATGGTCAACAGAGTTAAATCGGAGGCTGCCATAGTGAAGAGCTCTGTTCCACAAAGCACAGTACTCGCCCCCATCTTATTCCTCATCCTCATATCAGACATAGACAGAGATATACATCACAGCACCGTACATCCTTTGCGGATGATACTAGGATCTGCATGAGGCTGTCATCTGCTGAGGACGCGGTTAACCTCCAAGAAGATATAAACAAAGTTTTCCAGTGGGCAACGGTAAACAATATGATGTTCAATGAGGACAAATTCCAACTACTCCGTTATGGAAAACTGGAGGAGATAATAACTAGAACAGAGTATACTACAGACTCTGGCCATACAATAGAGCGGAAAAATAATGTAAGGGACCTGGGAGTAGTAATGTCTGAGGATCTCACTTTCAAGGATCACAACAGTGCCACGATCGCACGTGCAAAGAAAATGATAGGATGGATAATGAGAACGTTCAAAACGAGAGATGCCAAGCCAATGATGATCCTTTTCAAATCACTTGTTCTCTCTAGGCTGGAATACTGCTGTACATTAACATCTCCATTCAAAGCAGGTGAAATTGCAGAACTAGAGAGTGTACAGAGATCCTTTACTGCACGTACAAGTTCTGTCAAGCACCTTAACTACTGGGAATGCTTGGAAGCACTTGACTTGTACTCGTTGGAACGCAGGAGAGAGATATATATCATAATCTACATTTGGAAAATCCTGGAAGGAATGGTCCCAAATCTGAACACAGAAATCACTCCCTACGAAAGTAAAAGACTGGGCAGGCGATGCAAAATGCCCCCAATTAAAAGTAGGGGAGCCATTGGTACACTAAGGGAAAACACCCTAAGTGTCCGGGGCCCAAGACTGTTCAACAGCCTTCCATCAAGCATTAGGGGAATTGCCAATAAACCCCTGGCTGCCTCCAAGAAAGAGCTGTACAGATACCTAAAGTCAGTGCCGGATCAGCCGGGCTGTGGCTCGTACGTTGGACTGCGTGAGGCCAACAGTAACAGCCTAGTTAATCAGGCCCTTATCCATAGGGAGGCCTGGCCATGGACCGGGCAGCGGGGGCGTTGATCCCCGGAATAACCTTCAGGTAACCTCCAGGTAACCAGGCTACACTGAAGACTACACACATCCAGGCTACAAATCTACACTGAAGACTACGCACGTCCAGGCTACAAGACTACACTGAAGACTACGCACGTTCAGGCTACAAGGCTACAACGAAGACTACGCACGTTCAGGCTACAAGACTACACTGAAAATTATGTACGTTCAGGCTACAAGACTACACTGAAGACTACGCACGTCCAGGCTACAAGACTACACTGAAGACTACGCACGTCCAGGCTACAAGACTACACTGAAGACTAAGCACGTTCAGACTACAAGACTACACTGAAGGCGACGCACGTCCATGCTACAAGGCTACACTGATGACTACGCACGTCCAGGCTACAAGGCTACACCGAAGACTACGCACGTTCAGGCTCCACTGAAGACTACGCACGTTCAGGCTCCACTGAAGACTACGCACGTTCAGGCTACACTGAAGACTACGCACGTTCAGGCTCCACTGAAGACTACGCACGTTCAGGCTACACTGAAGACTACGCACGTTCAGGCTCCACTGAAGACTACGCACGTTCGGGCTACACTGAAGACTACGCACGTTCAGGCTACACTGAAGACTACGCACGTTCAGGCTCCACTGAAGACTACGCACGTTCAGGCTACACTGAAGACTACGCACGTTCAGGCTACACTGAAGAATACGCACGTTCAGGCTCCACTGAAGACTACGCACGTTCAGGCTACACTGAAGACTACGCACGTTCAGGCTACACTGAAGACTACGCACGTTCAGGCTACACTGAAGACTACGCACGTTCAGGCTACACTGAAGACTACGCACGTTCAGGCTCCACTGAAGACTACGCACGTTCAGGCTCCACTGAAGACTACGCACGTTCAGACTACACTGAAGACTACGCACGTTCAGGCTCCACTGAAGACTACGCACGTTCAGGCTACACTGAAGACTACGCACGTTCAGGCTACACTGAAGACTACGCACGTTCAGGCTACACTGAAGACTACGCACGTTCAGGCTCCACTGAAGACTACGCACGTTCAGGCTACACTGAAGACTACGCACGTTCAGGCTACACTGAAGACTACGCACGTTCAGGCTACACTGAAGACTACGCACGTTCAGGCTACACTGAAGACTACGCACGTTCAGGCTACACTGAAGACTACGCACGTTCAGGCTACACTGAAGACTACGCACGTTCAGGCTACACTGAAGACTACGCACGTTCAGGCTACACTGAAGACTACGCACGTTCAGGCTACACTGAAGACTACGCACGTTCAGGCTACACTGAAGACTACGCACGTTCAGGCTACACTGAAGACTACGCACGTTCAGACTACACTGAAGACTACGCACGTTCAGGCTACACTGAAGACTACGCACGTTCAGGCTACACTGAAGACTACGCACGTTCAGGCTCCACTGAAGACTACGCACGTTCAGGCTACACTGAAGACTACGCACGTTCAGGCTCCACTGAAGACTACGCACGTTCAGGCTACACTGAAGACTACGCACGTTCAGGCTCCACTGAAGACTACGCACGTTCAGGCTACACTGAAGACTACGCACGTTCAGGCTCCACTGAAGACTACGCACGTTCAGGCTACACTGAAGACTACGCACGTTCAGGCTACACTGAAGACTACGCACGTTCAGGCTACACTGAAGACTACGCACGTTCAGGCTCCACTGAAGACTACGCACGTTCAGGCTACACTGAAGACTACGCACGTTCAGGCTACACTGAAGACTACGCACGTTCAGGCTCCACTGAAGACTACGCACGTTCAGGCTACACTGAAGACTACGCACGTTCAGGCTACACTGAAGAAATCTTGTTTCCTGACTGACAGAGAAAAATGATCAGCAGGAATTGTAATGTGATTTTTACCCTCTCTCCAGCCCTCACCCCAGCCCTCACCCCAGCCCTCACTCCAGCCCTCACCCCAGCCCTCACCCCGGCCCTCACCCCAGCCCTCACTCCAGCCCTCACCCCAGCCCTCACCCCAGCCCTCACACCAGCCCTCACCCCAGCCCTCACCCCCGCCCTCACCCCACCCCTCACTCCAGCCCTCACCCCAGCCCTCACCCCAGCCCTCACCCCAGCCCTCACCCCAGCCCTCACTCCAGCCCTCACACCAGCCCTCACTCCGGCCCTCACCCCAGCCCTCACCCCAGCCCTCACTCCAGCCCTCACCCCAGCCCTCACCGCAGCCCTCACCCCAGCACTCACCCCAGCCCTCACTCCAGCCCTCACCCCAGCCCTCACCCCAGCCCTCACCCCAGCCCTCACCCCAGCCCTCACACCAGCCCTCACCCCAGCCCTCACCCCAGCCCTCACCCCAGCCCTCACCCCAGCCCTCACTCCAGCCCTCACCCCAGCCCTCACCCCAGCCATCACCCCAGCCCTCACTCCAGCCCTCACCCCAGCCCTCACCCCAGCCCTCACCCCAGCCCTCACTCCAGCCCTCACCCCAGCCCTCACCCCAGCCCTCACCCCAGCCCTCACTCCAGCCCTCACCCTAGCCCTCACCCCAGCCCTCACCCTAGCCCTCACCCCAGCCCTCACCCCAGCCCTCACTCCAGCCCTCACTCCAGCCCTCACCCCAGCCCTCACTCCAGCCCTCACTCCAGCCCTCACCCCAGCCCTCACTCCAGCCCTCTCTCCAGCCCTCACCCCAGCCCTCACTCCAGCCCTCACTCCAGCCCTCACTCCAGCCCTCACTCCAGCCCTCACTCCAGCCCTCACCCCAGCCCTCACTCCAGCCCTCACCCCAGCCCTCACCCCAGCCCTCACTCCAGCCCTCACCCCAGCCCTCACTCCAGCCCTCACTCCAGCCCTCACTCCAGCCCTCACACCAGCCCTCACCCCAGCCCTCACCCCAGCCCTCACCCCAGCCCTCACCCCGGCTCTCACTCCAGCCCTCACCCCAGCCCTCACCCCAGCCCTCACACCAGCCCTCACTCCAGCCCTCACCCCAGCCCTCACCCCAGCCCTCACTCCAGCCCTCACCCCAGCCCTCACTCCAGCCCTCACTCCAGCCCTCACCCCAGCCCTCACCCCAGCCCTCACTCCAGCCCTCACACCAGCCCTCACCCCAGCCCTCACCAAAGCCCTCACACCAGCCCTCACCCCAGCCCTCACTCCAGCCCTCACTACAGCCCTCACTCCAGCCCTCACCCCAGCCCTCACCCTAGCCCTCACCCCAGCCCTCACCCCAGCCCTCACTCCAGCCCTCACCCCAGCCCTCACTCCAGCCCTCACTCCAGCCCTCCCTCCAGCCCTCACCCCAGCCCTCACTCCAGCCCTCACCCCAGCCATCACCCCAGCTCTCACTCCAGCCCTCACCCCAGCCCTCACCCCAGCCCTCACTCCAGCCCTCACTCCAGCCCTCACCCCAGCCCTCACCCCAGCCCTCACTCCAGCCCTCACCCCAGCCCTCACTCCAGCCCTCACTCCAGCCCTCATCCCAGCCCTCACCCCAGCCCTCACTCCAGCCCTCACTCCAGCCCTCACCCCAGCCCTCACCTTAGCCCTCACTCCAGCCCTCACCCCAGCCCTCACTCCAGCCCTCACTCCAGCCCTCACTCCAGCCCTCACTCCAGCCCTCACTCCAGCCCTCACTCCAGCCCTCACTCCAGCCCTCACCCCAGCCCTCACCGTAGCCCTCACCCCAGCCCTCACCCCAGCCCTCACTCCAGCCCTCACTCCAGCCCTCACCCCAGCCCTCACTCCAGCCCTCACTCCAGCCCTCACTCCAGCCCTCACTCCAGCCCTCACTCCAGCCCTCACTCCAGCCCTCACCCCAGCCCTCACTCCAGCCCTCACTCCAGCCCTCACCCCAGCCCTCACTCCAGCCCTCACTCCAGCCCTCACCCCAGCCCTCACTCCAGCCCTCACTCCAGCCCTCACTCCAGCCCTCACCCCAGCCCTCACTCCAGCCCTCACTCCAGCCCTCACCCCAGCCCTCACTCCAGCCCTCACTCCAGCCCTCACCCTAGCCCTCACTCCAGCCCTCACCCCAGCCCTCACTCCAGCCCTCACTCCAGCCCTCACCCCAGCCCTCACTCCAGCCCTCACCCCAGCCCTCACCCCAGCCCTCACCCCAGCCCTCACTCCAGCCCTCACCCCAGCCCTCACCCCAGCCCTCACACCAGCCCTCACTCCAGCCCTCACCCTAGCCCTCACCCCAGCCCTCACCCTAGCCCTCACCCCAGCCCTCACCCCAGCCCTCACTCCAGCCCTCACTCCAGCCCTCATTCCAGCCCTCACTCCAGCCCTCACTCCAGCCCTCACCCCAGCCCTCACTCCAGCCCTCTCTCCAGCCCTCACCCCAGCCCTCACTCCAGCCCTCACTCCAGCCCTCACTCCAGCCCTCACTCCAGCCCTCACTCCAGCCCTCACCCCAGCCCTCACACCAGCCCTCACCCCAGCCCTCACCCCAGCCCTCACTCCAGCCCTCACTCCAGCCCTCACCCCAGCCCTCACCCCAGCCCTCACTCCAGCCCTCACCCCCGCCCGCACTCCAGCCCTCACTCCAGCCCTCACTCCAGCCCTCACCCCAGCCCTCACTCCAGCCCTCACCCCAGCCCTCACCCCAGCCCTCACCCCGGCTCTCACTCCAGCCCTCACCCCAGCCCTCACCCCAGCCCTCACTCCAGCCCTCACTCCAGCCCTCACCCCAGCCCTCACCCCAGCCCTCACTCCAGCCCTCACCCCAGCCCTCACACCAGCCCTCACTCCAGCCCTCACCCCAGCCCTCACCCCAGCCCTCACTCCAGCCCTCACTCCAGCCCTCACCCCAGCCCTCACCTTAGCCCTCACTCCAGCCCTCACCCCAGCCCTCACTCCAGCCCTCACTCCAGCCCTCACTCCAGCCCTCACTCCAGCCCTCACCCCAGCCCTCACCCTAGCCCTCACCCCAGCCCTCACTCCAGCCCTCACCCCAGCCCTCACTCCAGCCCTCACTCCAGCCCTCACTCCAGCTCTCACCCCAGCTCTCACTCCAGCTCTCACTCCAGCTCTCACTCCAGCTCTCACCCCAGCTCTCACTCCAGCTCTCACTCCAGCCCTCACTCCAGCCCTCACTCCAGCCCTCACTCCAGCCCTCACCCCAGCCCTCACCCCAGCCCTCACTCCAGCCCTCACCCCAGCCCTCACTCCAGCCCTCACTCCAGCCCTCACCCCAGCCCTCACCCCAGCCCTCACTCCAGCCCTCACTCCAGCCCTCACCCCAGCCCTCACCTTAGCCCTCACTCCAGCCCTCACCCCAGCCCTCACTCCAGCCCTCACTCCAGCCCTCACTCCAGCCCTCACTCCAGCCCTCACTCCAGCCCTCACTCCAGCCCTCACCCCAGCCCTCACCGTAGCCCTCACCCCAGCCCTCACCCCAGCCCTCACTCCAGCCCTCACTCCAGCCCTCACCCCAGCCCTCACTCCAGCCCTCACTCCAGCCCTCACTCCAGCCCTCACTCCAGCCCTCACTCCAGCCCTCACCCCAGCCCTCACTCCAGCCCTCACTCCAGCCCTCACCCCAGCCCTCACTCCAGCCCTCACTCCAGCCCTCACCCCAGCCCTCACTCCAGCCCTCACTCCAGCCCTCACTCCAGCCCTCACCCCAGCCCTCACTCCAGCCCTCACTCCAGCCCTCACCCCAGCCCTCACTCCAGCCCTCACTCCAGCCCTCACCCAAGCCCTCACTCCAGCCCTCACCCCAGCCCTCACTCCAGCCCTCACTCCAGCCCTCACCCCAGCCCTCACTCCAGCCCTCACCCCAGCCCTCACCCCAGCCCTCACTCCAGCCCTCACCCCAGCCCTCACTCCAGCCCTCACTCCAGCCTTCACCCCAGCCCTCACTCCAGCCCTCACTCCAGCCCTCACCCCAGCCCTCCTCTAGCCCTCACCCCAGCCCTCACTCCAGCCCTCACCCCAGCCCTCACCCCAGCCCTCCTCCAGCCCTCACTCCAGCCCTCACCACCGCCCTCACT
>NC_091295.1:66788983-66796483 GCF_038502225.1 Cherax quadricarinatus | reverse complement strand
ACTAGTTAATGACGCTGTCTGTGTGGAATATGAGAAGGAGAAAGAAAGGTGGGGCGAGTACTCTGCCTTGCGGGACACGCTTTAAACCCATGGTGTTCAACCTAAAATGATGGTAGTCACTCTTAAAGCCTCGGTAGTTCCCACAAACCCACGGTAATTCCCATAAAACCACGGCAGTTCAGCTAAAAACTACGGTAGTACTGATAAACCCACGGTAGTCCTTCTAAAACCACGGTATTCCCGCTTTAAACCAGGGTAGTCACTCTTAAATTCTTAAAACTCAGCCTGGAGTCGACGTACATGGACTCCAGACTGAGGGATTGATTACCTCAAACTCCTCCTGATCTTCAACATTCTTCACTGCATCGGACTGATGAAGCAAATATGTTGCAAAACGTTCCCTCAACAAAGTCACCCGAGTGTTGCACACGAATGTCTATATCATCATGTGAACCATTTATCTAGAACTGTCTCTCTGTCTCCGCTGTCCACATCTGGTGTATCGAGCCTACATTAGGGAATTTTTAACACTGTTCCATCACAACTCTTCTACTTATGGAGGTAATGATAATCAAAGCTCATTATCAGAGGTTCATTTCAACTTAATAATATCCGGAGGCCGCCTTAATTACCCGCTAACATGGCGCTTAATTACAGCATCAACGCTAGCTTCAATTACCAGCGCTGAGACGCTGACGTTGAAAAAAGTTAATTGTTGGGAAATAATAAATAAGATAGGGAGTATTACAGGTTGCAATATACATATATATATATATATATATATATATATATATATATATATATATATATATATATATATATATATATATATATATATATATATAAAACTATATCTTACTCAGTCTCAAAGTCACACACACTAACGCTCTTTATCTCTTACTTACAGTCTCCACTATCTCACTTTTTTCTCTCTCTCACTCTCTCACACACTCTCTCTCACTCACACTCTCTCACTCACACACTCTCTCACTCACACACTCTCTCACTCACACACTCTCTCACTCACACACTCTCTCACTCTCTCACTCGGCATTTGAAAGTCAAACACAAATTTGAAATGGAAAATGTGTGAATATTGGTGTGTATTGGCTTGTGGAGGGGGAGGGGAGGGGAGGTGAGGGGAGGTGAGGGGAGGTGAAGGGAGGTGAGGGGAGGTGAGGGGAGGTGAGGGGGAAATGGTGAGAGCTAGTGGTGGTAACTTGGGTGATGGGGGTATTGCGGAGTGGGGGAGAGGGGAGGATGGCGAGGGGTAATTGAGGTGAGGGGAGGGTGATGTGGACTTGAGAGGAGGGTGGAGAGGGGGAGGTTGGTGATGGGAGGTTGGTGATGGGATGTTGGTGAGGGAAGGGGTGTATAATGAAAAGGGTTACACAGCGGAGGGGTGATAGGAAGGGGTGAGAGGAGAGGACAATGGGAGGGGGTGACAGGAGGGGTGATAGAAGGGGTGATAGAGGGGGTGATAGGAGGGGCGATAGAGGGGTTAGAGCAAAGGGTGATAAGAGTGGTAGTAGAGGAGTGAGAGGATGGGTGATGGGAGGGGGTGATGGGAGGGGTGATGGGAGAAGGTGATGGGAGGGAGTGATGGGAGGGGGTGATGGGAAGGGGTGATGGGAGAGGTGATGGGAGGGGGTGAGGGGAGGGGGTGATGGGAGGGAGTGATGGGAGGGGGTGATGGGAGGAGATGATGGGAGGGGGTGATGTTAGGGGGTGATGGTAGGGGGTGATGGTAGGGGGTGATGGTAGGGGGTGATGGTAGGGGGTGATGGTATGGGGTGATGGTAGGGGATGGTAGGGGGTGATGGTAGGATGTGATGGTAGGGGTGATGGTAGGGGAGGTGATGGTAGGGGGTGATGGAAGGGGGTGATGGGAGTGGTGATCGGAGGGGTGATGGTAGGGGTGAACGAAGGGGTGATGTGAGGGGTGATCGGAGGGGTGATGGGAGGGGGTAAGAGGAGGCGTGCGGGGGGATGATGGAGAGGGTGATCTATCTCAACTTGAGGAGGGTTAGAAGCGTTAAACCCGTAGGGGTCATACATTGGGCGGGGGATGGGGGGAGGTCAACAGGCTTGATCCATGAGGGCAGCTTCAGTGTCAAGGGGGAAGGGGCGGCGTCCCCCTTCCCCCACTCCCTTGTATGGGTTACTTTTAAGAGGGGGAGAGGGCTAAGGAGGGAGGAGTGAGAGGGGAATAAAAGAGGGGAATGTTACCACTGGTCAGTGTTACCACTGGTCAGTGTTACACTCCTTCCCCCCTCCACCTCCCCCACGCATCCCTGAGGGCAGTTGTTGCCTGCACTCAGCTGTTGCCTGCACTCATTTGTTGCCTGCACTCAGCTGTTGCCTGCACTCAGCTGTTGCCTGCACTCAGCTGTTGCCTGCACTCATTTGTTGCCTGCACTCAGCTGTTGCCTGCACTCAGCTGTTGCCTGCACTTAGTTGTTGCCTGCACTCAGCTGTTGTCTGCACTCAGCTGTTGCCTGCACTCAGTTGTTGCATGCACTCAGCTGTTGCCTGCACTCAGTTGTTGCCTGCACTCATTTGTTGCCTGCACTCAGCTGTTGCCTGCACTTAGTTGTTGCATGCACTCAGCTGTTGTCTGCACTCAGCTGTTGCCTGCACTCAGTTGTTGCCTGCACTCAGCTGTTGCCTGCACTCAGCTGTTGCCTGCACTCAGCTGTTGCCAGCATTCAGCTGTTCCCTGCACTCAGCTGTTGCCTGCACTCAGTTGTTGCCTGCACTCAGTTGTTGCCTGCACTCAGCTGTTGTCTGCACTCAGCTGTTGCCTGCACTCAGCTGTTGCCTGCACTCAGTTGTTGCCTGCACTCAGCTGTTGCCTGCACTCAGCTGTTGCCTGCACTCAGCTGTTGCCTGCACTCAGCTGTTGCCTGCACTCAGTTGTTGCCTGCACTCAGCTGTTGCCTGCACTCAGCTGTTGCCTGCACTCAGTTGTTGCCTGCACTCAGCCGTGTTTACCAATGTTTTATCTTCATCCTCTCCAGAGCTCTCTCTCTCTCTCTCTCTCTCTCTCTCTCTCTCTCTCTCTCTCTCTCTCTCTCTCTCTCTCTCTCTCTCTCTCTATATATATATATATATATATATATATATATATATATATATATATATATATATATATATATATCACTCTCACTCTCACTCACTCTCATTCCCACTCTCACTCTCACTCTCTCACTGTCACACTCTCACTCTCACTCTCTCACTGTCACATTCTCACTCTCACTCTCTCTCACTGTCACCCTCTCACTGTCACTGTCACTCTCACTGTCACCCTCTCACTCTCATTGTCACTGTCACTGCCACTCTTACTGTCACTGTCACTGTCACTCTCAGTCTCACTCTCTCACTCTCACTCTCTCACTTTCTCACTCTCACTCTCACTCACCTTCAGTGTTTACTTATCCTGGCAACAGTGTAGACATCCACCAATCACCTCGCATAATTCGTAATGGCCTCGGCCAATCACCTTACAGTATGAACAAACGTTACCATGGCAACCAATCAGGAGGCGTAATTCATAATGGCCTCGACCAATTACGTTACAGAACGAACAAACGTTGCCATGGCGACCGATGACGTAGCGCAACACCTAACTTGTTTAACCCTCCCTCCCCAAAAAAAAAAATCCATGGAACGGCCACTGGCTTAACAATTTGTTGAAATATTTTATTTGTTTAATACTTTTTAATTTGTTTCATAGAGAACTGTAGCTGATGTAGGTGTGAGTTCTAACGTCACCGTTGATGTTGGCGTTGGGTCTGACGTCACCGTTGATGCAGGTGTTAGTTCTGACGTCACCGTTGATGTAGGTGTTAGTTCTGACGCCACCATTGATGTAGGTGTTAGTTCTGACGTCACCGTTGATGTAGGTGTGAGTTCTGACGTCACCGTTGATGTAGGTGTTAGTTCTGACGTCACCATTGATGTAGGTGTTAGTTCTGACGTCACCGTTGATGTAGGTGTGAGTTCTGACGTCACCGTTGATGTAGGTGTTAGTTCTGACGCCACCATTGATGTAGGTGTTAGTTCTGACGTCACCGTTGATGTAGGTGTGAGTTCTGACGTCACCGTTGATGTAGGTGTGAGTTCTGACGTCACCGTTGATGTAGGTGTGAGCTCTGACGTCACCGTTGATGTAGGTGTTAGTTCTGACGTCACCGTTGATGTAGGTGTGAGTTCTGACGTCACCGTTGATGTAGGTGTGAGTTCTGACGTCACCGTTGATGTAGGTGTTAGTTCTGACGTCACCGGAACAGCTACTGAAAATCGATTACTGTTTGGAAAACCTTCCAGCTCCATCCCCAAACATCTTACTGCTTGGTGATTTCAACCTAAGGCATACAAAATGGAAGAATGTAGCAAATAATGTTATAGCTGAAACAATCCCCGGAGGTAGCGCAGATGAAAGGTCACACACACATGAGCTACTAAGTCTCTGCGAAAAACACACCTTAAGCCAGCAGATAGTGGAGCCAACAAGACTAGAAAACACACTTGACCTTATCTTCACAAATAATGAGGACCTGGTAAGAGACATAAGAATATCAAAAACAACTAATTCCGATCACAATCTAATCGAAGTCCAGACGTACATGCATAGGGGTCCTGAACAGCAGAATGCATGTACCTGTGAAGGTGTCTTCACAAAATACAATTTCAACAACAAGAACATCAACTGGGACCAGGTAAACCATGTCCTAAACGAAACATGTTGGGAAGATGTCTTAAATGACATGGACCCAAACCAGTGCCTTGAAAGGATCAACTTCCTGGTAGCCGAAGCATGTTCTAGGCATATTCCCCTAAGAAAGAAGAAGAGCAGGAGTAAACTGGAGAGAAAAAGACGCTCCCTCTACAGAAGACGACGAAGAGTCACTGAGCTCCTCAGGAGTGCTAGAATATCTGATACACGAAGGGAGGCGCTGATCAGGGAAGTGGAAACTATCGAACTTAAGCTAAATGACTCTTACAGGAGCCAGGAGAGGCAGGAGGAGCTTAAAGCTATTAGTGAAATTGAAAGAAATTCAAAATATTTCTTTTCATATGCCAAAAACAAGGCAAATACCACATCTAGTATCGGGCCCTTACTCAGACAGGATGGGACTTACACAGACGACAACAAGGAAATGAGTGAAATATTGAAATCCCAGTACGACTCTGTGTTTAGTGAACCACTAATCGGTCTGAGGATCGACGACCCAAATGATTTCTTCATGAATGAGCCTCAAAACTCCATAAATGTATGCCAGATTTCCGACATTACCCTAACTCCGATAGATTTCGAAAAAGCAATTGACAACATGCCTATGCACTCAGCCCCGGGCCCAGACTCGTGGAACTCTGTTTTCATTAAGAACTGCAAGAAACCCCTCTCGCGTGCCCTAAGTACACTATGGAGGAGGAGCTTGGACATGGGTGAAATTCCACAGTCACTTAAAACAACGGATATAGCCCCACTCCATAAAGGTGGCAGCAAAGCATTAGCTGAGAACTATAGACCAATAGCTCTGACATCCCACATCATAAAAATCTTTGAAAGAGTGCTAAGAAGCAGGATTGCAAATCACCTGGATTCCCAAAATCTGCACAATCCAGGGCAACATGGGTTCAGGGCAGGTCGCTCCTGCCTCTCACAACTACTGGATCACTATGACATGGTCTTGGATGCACTGGAAGAAAATCAGAATGCAGATGTAATATACACAGACTTTGCAAAAGCATTTGACAAATGCGATCATGGCGTAATAGCCCATAAAATACGTGCTAAAGGAATAACTGGGAAAGTGGGGAGATGGATCTTCAACTTCCTAACAAATCGAACACAAAGAGTAGTGGTCAACAGAGTTAAATCGGAGGCTGCCATAGTGAAGAGCTCTGTTCCACAAGGCACAGTACTCGCCCCCATCTTATTCCTTATCCTCATATCAGAAATAAACAGAGATATACACCACAGCACCGTATCATCCTTTGCGGATGATACTAGGATCTGCATGAGGCTGTCATCTGCTGAGGACGCGGTTAACCTCCAAGAAGATATAAACAAAGTTTTCCAGTGGGCAACGGTAAACAATATGATGTTCAATGAGGACAAATTCCAACTACTCCGTTATGGAAAACTGGAGGAGATAATAACTAGAACAGAGTATACTACTGACTCCGGCCATACAATAGAGCGGAAAAATAATGTAAGGGACCTGGGAGTAGTAATGTCTGAGGATCTCACTTTCAAGGATCACAACAGTGCCACGATCGCACGTGCAAAGAAAATGATAGGATGGATAATGAGAACTTTCAAAACGAGAGATGCCAATCCCATGATGATCCTTTTCAAATCACTTGTTCTCTCTAGGCTGGAATACTGCTGTACATTAACATCTCCCTACAAAGCAGGTGAAATCGCAGATCTAGAGAGTGTACAGAGATCCTTTACTGCACGTGTAAGTTCTGTCAAGCACCTTAACTACTGGGAACGCTTGTACTCGTTGGAACGCAGGAGGGAGAGATATATCATAATCTACACTTGGAAAATCTTGGAAGGAATGGTCCCAAATCTGCACACAGAAATCACTCCCTACGAAAGTAAAAGACTGGGCAGGCGATGCAAAATGCCGCCAATAAAAAGTAGGGGCGCCATTGGTACACTAAGAGAAAACACCATAAGTGTCCGGGGCCCAAAACTGTTCAACAGCCCCCCATCAAGCATTAGGGGAATTGCCAATAAACCCCTGGCTGCCTTCAAGAGAGAGCTGGACAGATACCTAAAGTCAGTGCCGGATCAGCCGGGCTGTGGCTCGTACGTCGGACTGCGTGCGGCCAGCAGTAACAGCCTGGTTGATCAGGCCCTGATCCATCGGGAGGCCTGGTCATGGACCGGGCCGCGGGGGCGTTGATCCCCGGAATAACCTCCAGGTAACCTCCAGGTAACCGTTGATGTAGGTGTGAGTTCTGACGTCACCGTTGATGTAGGTGTTATTTCTGACGTCACCGTTGATGTAGGTGTTAGTTCTGACGTCACCGTTGATGTAGGTGTGAGTTCTGACGTCACCGTTGATGTAGGTGTGAGCTATGACGTCACCGTTTATGTAGGTGTTAGTTCTGATGTCACCGTTGATGTAGGTGTGAGTTCTGAAGTCACCGTTGATGTAGGTGTGAGTTCTGACGTCACCGTTGATGCAGGTGTGAGTTCTGACGTCACCGTTGATGTAGGTGTGAGCTCTGACGTCACCGTTGATGTAGATGTGAGTTCTGACGTCACCGTTGATGGCTACAACACACATATACTTTACGTCCAGTATAACATATATATATACATACATATGTTATACTGGACGTGCACGTTCGCTCATTTATATTCACACACTCATCTGAGTTTTTTCTAATTTCCTACTAGTTCTTGTTTTTGTTTATTTCCTCTTATCTCCATGGGAAGTGGAAAAGAATTCTTCCTCCGTAAGCCATGCCTGT
>NC_091295.1:66727997-66788883 GCF_038502225.1 Cherax quadricarinatus | reverse complement strand
CTCTCTCCCCTGGGTTATTCTCTCTCCCCTGGATTTTTCTCTCTCCCCTGGGTTGTTCTCTCTCCCCTGGGTTGCTATCTCTCCCCTAGGTTGTTCTCTTTCCCCTGGGTTGCTATCTCTCCTCTGGGTTGTTCTCTCTCCCCTGGGTTGCTCTCTCTCATCTGGGTTGTTCTCTCTCCCCTGGGTTGCTCTCTCTCCTCTGGGTTGTTCTCTCTCCCCTGGGTTGCTCTTTCTCCTCTGGGTTGTTCTCTCTCCCCTGGGTTGCTCTCTTTCCCCTGGGTTGCTCTCTCTCCTCTGGGTTGCTATCTCTCCTCTGGGTTGCTCTCTCTCCTCTGGGTTGCTCTCTCTTCTCTGGGTTGTTCTCTCTCCTCTGGGTTGTTCTCTCTCCTTTGGGTTGTTCTCTCTCCCCTGGGGTGTTCTCTCTCTGTGAAGGCTTACTCAGCCCTGTAACAACTTCAGACAGTATTACTCAGGCTGGCTCCTCCTCAGGAAAATTAATGAATAGAGAAAGAAATAATAATTCACAAAGATAAACACTTTATTATTTATTAAAGCAAATATAAAACAATAAAACATGAAAGGTATATACAATTTGAAAGAAAAATGAAAAATGAAATGAATAAAATAACATTTGAACTCAACGCTAATATATATAGGGGTGTCTGGTGTTGGTGACACTGTTGTTGAAATCGTAGCCGTTGCTGATGTGGGGGGGGGGGTCGCAGGTGTTGGTGACCACCACTGGCTAGTCCTTCACAGAGTATCGCCGTGAGTATTTTATCCCGATGACAGGAGAGCAGGTTCTTTACCGCTGCAATGATGTGGGGTTACGTCCTGCAATTTCATATAGGTGCACAGGTAATTAGATCCAAAATGGGGAAGTCTCTGGACGTTAGTCCTTCTCCATCCGTTCTCCTCGTTGATTGACAGGTGACCCTCTCTGTCATCCAAGCTGAAAAGATAGACAGGTTAACCACTGCTTAAGAAATCACTCTCCATGGTAAGTACAATACCCAAAAGATGTGGTGATTATTACAACAGTCAACCTAGAGCAAGACTGAAAGGACTAAGTTTATTATTGGTCAAAAGTGACGCTTTCAACCAATAAATCCACTAGAATACAACACTACTTACAGTAGTGTTGGGAGCTGTGAGTCGAGTGATATACTGTTTGACCAGAGCCCGACACGTCACCTTTCGGGGGGGGAGGGGAAGAGGGAGGGGAAGGGATAGTGGGAGCTAGACTGACCCTACGTTAACAAGCAGCCGGCAGTCAAACTATCACTTTAGGGGTGGGGGAGAAAAGGCCGGAGCTTGACTTACCCTACCTTAACAAGTAGCCGGCAATGAAACTATTGTTACTATATACTCCCTCTCTATTCCTATCTATTGAACTTTTTCCTCACACTCTCCCCTAGGTTGTTCTCTCTCCCCTGGGTTGCTCTCTCTCCACTGGGTTGTTCTCTCTCCCCAGTGTTGTTCTCTCTCCTCTGGGTTGTTCTCTCTCCCCTGGGTTGCTCTCTCTCCTCTGGGTTGCTATCTCTCCTCTGGGTTGCTCTCTCTCCCCTGGGTTGCTCTCTCTCCTCTGGGTTGTTCTCTCTCCTCTGGGTTGTTCTCTCTCCTTTGGGTTGTTCTCTCTCCCCTGGGTTGTTCTCTCTCCCCTGGGTTGTTCTCTCTCCCCTGGGTTGTTCTCTCTCCTCTGGGTTGTTCTCTCTCCCCTGGGTTATTCTCTCTCCCCTGGGTTGTTCTCTCTCCTTTGGGTTTTTCTCTCTCCCCTGGGTTGTTCTCTCTCCCCTTGGGTTGTTCTCTCTCCACTGAGTTGTTGCCTCTCCCCCTGGGTTGTTTTCTCTCCCTTCGGTTGTTCTCTCTTCCCTGGGTTGTTTTCTCTCCCCTGAGTTGTTCTCTTTCCTTTGGGCTGTTCTCTCTTCCCTGGGTTGTTCTCTCTTATTTGTGTTGTTCTCTATTCCCTGGGTTGTTTTCTCTCCCCTGGGTTGTTCTCTCTCCCCTGGGTTATTCTCTCTCCCCTGGGTATGTGTGTGTGTGTTTGTGTGTGTACGTGTGTGAGTGTGTGTGTGTGTATGTGTGTGTGTGTGTGTGTGTGTGTGTGTGCATGTATGTATGTATATAATATATATATATATATATATATATATATATATATATATATATATATATATATATATATATATATATATATATGTCGTGCCGAATATGTAAAACTGGTCAATTAGCAAGAACTCATTTAAAATTAAATCCTTTTTAAAATTTTCTCTTATACGTTTAAAGATATATTTTTTTCATTAATGTTAATGTAAAAATTTTTAATTTTGCGCCAAAAGAATCTTAGAAAACTTACGTAACCTTATTATAACAAGAACAATTTATTTTAGCCTAATCTAACTAAATATATTTTAGATTTGTTTACAATAATTTAATACTAAACAAACACAGTGAAATATATTTTTTTCGTTAGGTTCAGAATGATTTTGGCGAAATTATTGCATTTTCACTTGTCCTATATGGCAAGATGAGCGTTGCTATTTAAGCCAAGATCGCAAGTTCTGCCTATTCGGCACGACATATATATATATATATATATATATATATATATATATATATATATATATATATATATATATATATATATATATATATATATATATATATATATATATGTCGTGCCGAATAGGCAGAAGTTGCGATTTTGGCTTAAATAGCAACGCTCATCTTGCCATATAGGACAAGTGAAAATTTGTGTATGCAATAATTTCGCCAAAATCATTCTGAACCTAACGAAAAAAATATGTTTCACTGTGTTTGTTTAGCATTAAATTATTGTAAACAAATCTAAAATATATTTAGTTGGGTTAGGCTAAAATAAATTGTTCTTGTTATAATAAGGTTAGGTAAGTTTTCTAAGTTCCTTTTGGTGCAAAATTATAATTTTTTACATAAACATTAATGAAAAAAATATATCTTTAAACGTATAAGAGAAAATTTTAGAAAGGACTTAATTTTAAATGAGTTCTTGCTAATTGACCAGTTTTACATATTCGGCACGACATATATATATATATATATATATTTATATATTTATATATATATATATTTATATATTTATATATATATATATTTATATATTTATATATATATATATATATATATTATATATGTATATATATATATATATATATATATATATATATATATATATATATATATATATATATATATATACATATATATATATATATATATATATATATATATATATATATATATATATATATATATATATATATATATATATATATATATATATATATATATATATATATATATATATATATATATATATATATATATATATATATACATATATATCGGGTTCGGTTCCCCAGTCTCTTTCCCTTCATTTCAGCCGGCTACAGCAAACCCTCAATTCTTTTGTTTGGAGAAGATGAAATTCAATCATCAGAGGGTGTTCAGCAGGGTGACCCACTCGCTCCACTTCTCTTCTGCTTGGCAGTAAGAGAACTAACTTCCAGCCTACGTAGTGAGCTCAATATCTGGTACCTGGATGACGGCACTTTGGCAGGTACTGAAGAGTCCCTGGTGGGGGACCTACAACTGGTGAAAACACAGGGAGAAGACTTGGGACTCGTCCTCAATCCCTCCAAGTGTGAAATCATCACAGCAAACCAGGAAATAATCAATGCTGTGCGAAGAATCCTCCCAGAAGTCTCAACTACAACTCCGTCCAACAGTACCCTCTTGTGGGCACCGCTGGGTCACCAGGCCATCGATACTGTCCTCAGGGACAAATTAAATGACCTGATGAGAATGGAGGAGAGAATAAGCAATCTTGATGCCTATGATGCTCTGTATCTCCTCACAAGGTGTCTTACTATACCAAGACTCACTTACTTCTTGAGGTGTGCACCCTCTTTTGACAACTCAACACTCGATGAATATGATGCACGCCTGAGATCAACTTTTAAGAAGGCACTGAACCTGTCACTAGAGGATGAGCAATGGGATCAGGCAACCCTCCCAGTGCGACTGGGAGGTATAGGGGTGCGTAAAGCAACGCATGTTGCTTTACCTGCTTTTCTGTCTTCGTGTTTGGCTTCCAGTGCATTAGTCAAGAAGATAGTGCCCGAACGCTTGAGAGACGTGGTAGGAGCTCAAGACCCCAGGTTTACTGAAGCAGCGATTCGCTGGGACACCCTTACAGACTCCTCCAGTAGACCAGCTCCTCCCAAACAGCACAAACAGTCCCACTACGACAAACCGATCATGCAAAAAATTGCCAACACAATGCTCTCCAATGCTTCAGGAAAGAGTAAAGCTCGTCTTCTGGCAGTGAAGGCACCACACTCAGGAGATTTCCTGTTAGCTGTTCCCAATTCCTCCTTGGGCACCCGTCTCGACCCACAGGCCATTCGGATTGGTGCTGCTCTTCGCCTAGCCGCCCCCATCCTCACCGAACATAGGTGTATTTGCGGCAGGGCGACAGCTGATCAATTCGGACTTCATGGTCTCGTGTGTCACACAGCAGAAGGGAAGTATGCCAGACATGAGGAGGTCAATGACATAATAAAGAGAAGCCTCGCCACAGCCCGTTGCCCAGCTCAACGGGAACCCCAAGTACAGAGGTCTGATGGAAGTCAAAAGCGTCCTGATGGAGCCACTATGCTACCCTGGAAGGATGGAAAGCATATTGCCTGGGACTACACCTGTGCTGCTACATTGGCAGACACCTACTTGCCATACTCCGTAGTGGAAGGGGGGTGGAGCTGCCAGCCACAGGGAGACCCAGAAGATCTGAAAATATGAAAACCTTCCCCCTTGCTATAGCTTCATTCCTATAGGGTCGGAGACCCTTGGAGCATGGGGCAAGTGTGCTCTAAAGTTCCTCAAAGAGCTAGGTGAAAAGCTCATCATAGAAACCAAGGACCACAGGGCGACCAGCTTCCTCTTTCAGAGACTCAGTGTTGCGATCCAGAGAGGAAATGCCTGCAGCATTCTGGGCACGCGGCCCACCGCAGGGGAGCTGGATGAAGTATTCGAGATGTAGCTCTGAGTTACCTATGTTGTTTTACTTTCTGTTGTATTTTTGTGAATGTTTGGCCAATGTATTTTGTCTTTAAATAAAACATACTTGAAATATAGGGGGTGGTAGGAGAAAATTATCAAACAGCTTCAGGGAGACCCTTGAGTTTTCCCTGAAGCAAGTTTATTCTTTTCTCTGAGGATGAGGGTCCCTACGACAGTTCTAGAGGTGGTACCTCCCTATATTTTATATACGTATATATATATATATATATATATATATATATATATATATATATATATATATATATATATATATATATATATATATATATATATATATATATATATATATATATATATATATATGCAAAACAACCACTCTGAAAGAATAGAGAAATTTCAAGCGCTTTCATGACTACTCACATTATCAAGGAACTATGAAAGTAAAGCATCCAAGGAAGCTATATAAGGGGTCTGGCCAGCACCTCACTATCAGATCCCACAACGGTTAAACACCTGACGCGCGCCGACCCAACTTGGATAGGTCCTTTGCAAAACTCACCCACAAACTATTCTATCCAAGAAAATTTAAAAATTATTATTTGTCCAGTGTATTATTAAATTCTTCCCAAATTCTATTAATTATAAATGGATCTAATTTTTATAAACCAAAGGAAATATTCATATTATTGTCAAAACTGCTTTTTATGAAACAAGATTCAATTATATTCCTGTCGACCATGGACTTGCTTGATACTACTTTCTCAACTTTTTGAAAATCAATTGGATGGTTAAAATCTCTTACATGAATAAATAGAGCATTGGAATCTTGTCCAGTTCTAATGCTATATTTATGTTGTTTTAATCTTAGTTCGAGATTTTTACCAGTTTGACCGTAATAAACTTTATCGCAAATTTTACAAGGAATCTTATAGACACATCCATCAGCATTTTGGGGGGAATACTTTATCAAAAGTTTTTTTACTGTATCAAGATTTTTGAATACAACTTTAATATTAAAAGTCTTAAGAAGAGAAGGCATATCAACCAAGTTTTCATGGTAAGGGAGAACCTACATATTTTTAATTGAATAAGGCTGGTTGTCCCTTTTTGGATTGTAAAAAGTATTTCTAGCAACTTTAAAAGATTTATCAATTACATTTCTTGGGTATTTTAAATCATTACCTATTTCATAAATTTTGGATATTTCCTCATCTATGAACTCAGGACTACAAATTCGTAAAGCTCTCAAAAACATTGATGAGAAAACAGACAGTTTGACTCTATCTTGAGGCGAGGAATAATAGTGGACATAGGAACAGTTATTTGTAGGTTTTCTGTAAATTTTAAATTTGAATTCATTATTACCCTTGATAATTAAAACATCTAGAAAAGGCAATGAGTTATTTTCTTCAAACTCAACAGTAAAGTTTATAGAATGGGCTAAGCTATTTAATTTTCCAAGGAAATGGTGTATATCTACATTTTTGGGCATAAGACACAAAATATCATCAACATATCTGAACCATTTACCTCTATTAGGGAGGATTGTGTTAAGCAACCTTGTTTCAAAAAATTCCATGTATAGGTTACTAAGAACAGGTGAAAGAGGATTTCCCATTGCCATACCAAACTTCTGAGTGTAAAACTTATCATTAAATACAAATTTTGCATCAACAATGCAAAGTTTAATAAGTTTAATGATAGTAGGAACTGGCAATGGTAAATCATAGTTAACGAGTTCTTCAGATAAGAAACTTAATAAATCATCAACAGGAACTTTCGTAAACAAGGAAGTAACATCAAAACTAACCATGTTAAAATCATTTAAGTCAGTCAAGGAGCTCAATTTATCAACCAAGTCTATGTTGTTTTTAACATTAAAGTTAGAAATTTTGCCAACAATAGGGCTCAAAATATCAACAAGCCATTTGGATAATTTATATGAAACTGACCCTATGGAGCTAATAATTGGTCTGACTGGATTCCCTGGTTTGTGTGTTTTTATTAGTCCATACTTGTAAGGTAAAGATGGATTAGTGGAAGTAAATTGTTTGACTAATTGTTTGACTAATACAAGGAATGCCTGTGTACAACACCGTAATTCACACAAACATTTAATAAACTACAGAAACTCAAGACTTATCGCCACAGAAGACAACACTCAATTCCGAAGAATCCTGGAATCATCGCTTATCTCTATATCCAACAACTTCAACCAGAATAATGGCTTCTATAACATAGCTGAACCACTTGCCAAGAAACTTCTTCATCGCTATCCCACATAAGAACATAGGAATGGAAGAACACTGCAGAAGGTCTGCTCACAAACTTTTCCAATCTCCCTTCCAAGCTACCCAAGATTTTAGACTCTATAACCCCACTCGGTAGATCATCAGATGCAGCATTCTCCACCTGACCTCAGCATTCTGAACCTGACTATAAATACTCGCATACCGTCCACCCCAGGTAGATCTGTTTGTGACTTGAAAAAGCCCACTGTGTGGGCGAAACGTTGACAATAAAGGATCACATTATACTGCATGTGTGTTAATATTTCCATTGTGTCGGTATTTTATACCATTTATTTCCATGAGTGCGTGTGAATAGTGTCAGGTGAGTGCGTGGGAGCACAGGTCAAGGAGGGAGTAAGATGACAGGTCCTGTAGAAAAGCTAGAAAATTGGGTAGGCAGTTTATACTATGTGACTCATGTTCTTGTGATGGCGTTCCGTGTTAGACTGGGCGCTGGTATGTACTTCTTGAGAGAGAATTTTGATATATCTTCTGGTTTCCACTGTCCTTGTGAAATGTTCAGATTGTGAGTGGTAGCTGTGTGGGCAGATTCTATGATGAAGCACTTGTAGCTGCAGTGTGATTTCTCTCTGATGGTGGCTGCTTCCCAGTGAATATTGTGATTGTTGATGCTAACATGCTGATAACGGGTGAATTATCCCGTGCACAACGTATGGTTCTCTGGTGTTCAATATTCCTTGTGGATAGTGTTCCGCCCGCCTGTCCGATGTATACTTGGTTTCAATCTTTGCATGGCATCTGGTAGACTCCTGGTGTGGCTTGTGTACCGCAGTGTTTGTGCTTCTTAGAAAAGAGATTCTCAAGTTTATCAGGTTAGAAAGTGATTATGTTGATCACTTTGTTATGTATGTATTCATTCATTTTCTGTCTGTCTCTCTGTGTCTTTCTCTCTCTCTCACCCTCTCTCTCACCCCTTTACTGCTGTTGTTATTCTATTATTATTCTTTATTTAACTCTTGTTTGAGTTGCCATTGTTCTTGTTTGCTCTCTCTCTTTTTAATTCCAACTACTGACGTTGTTCTGTTATTTCCTCCTCTTTTTCCAAGAGTTCGCTTGACGCAGCAACTCACACAGGAAACAACAGTACACAAAACACAGACAATCAACCTAAACAATTATTGTTGCAATGTTACGAGACACTTACGCTCTAGGAGCAGTTCTTTTAACTTACAGCAACGAGTGAGAGACATTCATACTCTCTCTCTCTCTCTCTCTCTCTCTCTCTCTCTCTCTCTCTCTCTCTCTCTCTCTCTCTCTCTCTCTCTCTCTCTCTCTCTCTCTCTCTCTCTCTCTCTCTCTCTCTCTCTCTCTCTCTCTCTCTCTCTCTCTCTCTCTCTCTCTCTCTCTCCTTCTCTCTTCTTCTGTCTGTCCTCTTCCTCTTGCTGTTTCTTCTTCTTCTTCTTCTTCTTCTTCTTGTTCTTCTCAAAATTTACAGAAAATAAATATTTAACAGACAGACACATAAACCCTAGAAATCTTTCGCTCATTCTAGCAGTAATAGTTCACCCAGAGCCTAGAATTCTCAGCAGAGTGTCTGTTTACAAGCTCGCTGGCTAGCCCTTCTTTTTTATGCAGATCTGAGAGACTCATTTTCCAGAGTTTGTTTACAGGCTCACTGGCTAGCTCTTGTTGCTTATGCAGACCGAAGAGACTCGTTTCCCACATAGTTTGTTTACAGGCTCGCTGGCTAGCCTTTGTTTATTATGCAGGCCAGAGAAACTCGTTTCCCACAGAATCTGTCTGAAGGCTCGGTGGCTACCCCTTATTTATCATGCAGGACAGAGAGAGATTCGGTCCCCACAGAGTTTGTTTATAGGCTCGCTGGCTAGCCCTTGCTTATTATGCAGGTCAGAGAGACTCGTTTCCCACAGCGCTACTCTGGGCGTAAAAGTCATTTCATGGGCTATGAATTAAGTCCTTATCTGCGAGGAAGTGCTTCCCTGCTGGCTGCGCTGCTGAGACAACTGCTTCGTCAGGGCCTGAGCTCGCTCGCTTGACGGTCCTAGTGTCGATGAAACACAATGGTGAAATGTTATTTAGAGAATAATAAGAACGCCATTCAATCGGTGGTCTGCTCCCTACTCCCCTCTCCTCTTTTTCCTCTTCCTCCTCCTCCTCCTCCTCTTCCTCTTCGTCCTCTTTGATAATCGGGAGGCAATGAGTTGGTGTATGAGTTATGGGAAGGTGCAAGGGAGGGGGAGGGGGTGATAAACATTGTCTGTGGTGAGTGATGGTGATGGTAGGGGTGGAGGTAAAGGTGATGATGATGGTGATGGTGCTGGCGGTGGCAGTAGCTGTGGCGATGGTGGAGGTGAGGGTTGATAGTGTTGGTGATAGTGGTGGTGATGTTTGATGTGATGATAGTTGTCACCATCACAAGTGCTTTCAAAGGGCCAGCAGTGCCAAGCATGTAATGAAGTCAAATCACAATCAGAAATCAGAGTCAGAAATTACAATCAGAAATGACAGTCAGAAATGACAGTCAGAAATGACAGTCAGAAATGAGTCAGAAATGACATTCAGAAATAACAGTCAGAAGCCCCAGCACCAAGCTGAGTGCACCAGGATGGTGCACTTGGGGAAGCAGTGATAAACACGCACTTGACTACCTGCGGTGAGAAAGTGCTTATCTCTGACGTACGTTGAAAACACAACGAACGTCTTCAGAGTTAGATGTGCTCTAGCTGTCAGAGACGTTCATTAAATGTGTTCCTTGTATGTTATAGTTGTCATGGCGATGATATATATGTATATACATATATATATATATATATATATATATATATATATATATATATATATATATATATATATGTATATATATATATATATATATAGATATATATTTTTTTATTTTATTATTATCACACTGGCCGATTCCCACCAAGGCAGGGTGGCCCGAAAAAGAAAAACTTTCACCATCATTCACTCCATCACTGTCTTGCCAGAAGGGTGCTTTACACTACAGTTTTTAAACTGCAACATTAACACCCCTCCTTCAGAGTGCAGGCACTGTACTTCCCATCTCCAGGACTCAAGTCCGGCCTGCCGGTTTCCCTGAATCCCTTCATAAATGTTACTTTGCTCACACTCCAACAACACGTCAAGTATTAAAAACCATTTGTCTCCATTCACTCCTATCAAACACGCTCACGCATGCCTGCTGGAAGTCCAAGCCCCTCGCACACAAAACCTCCTTTACCCCCTCCCTCCAACCCTTCCTATATATGTGTGTATATATATATATATATATATTGTATATATATATGTGTATATATATATATATGTGTATATATATATATGTGTATATATATATATATATACTTAGACAAGGATGTGTGATGTCACAGTGGTTGTTTAACATATTTAGATGGGGTTGTAAGAGAAGTAAATGCGAGGGTCTTGACAAGAGGCGTGGAGTTAAAAGATAAAGAATCACACACAAAGTGAGAGTTGTCACAGTTGCTCTTTGCTGATGACACTGTGCTCTTGGGAGATTCTGAAGAGAAGTTGCAGAGATTGGTGGATGAATTTGGTTGGGTGTGCAAAAGAAGAAAATTAAAGGTGAATACAGGAAAGAGTAAGGTTATGAGGATAACAAAAAGATTAGGTGATGAAAGATTGAATATCAGATTGGAGGGAGAGAGTATGGAGGAGGTGAATGTATTCAGATATTTGGGAGTGGACGTGTCAGCGGATGGGTCTATGAAAGATGAGGTGAATCATAGAATTGATGAGGGAAAAAGAGTGAGTGGTGCACTTAGGAGTCTGTGGAGACAAAGAACTTTGTCCTTGGAGGCAAAGAAGGTAATGTATGAGAGTATAGTTTTACCAACGCTCTTATATGGGTGTGATGCATGGGTGATGAATGTTGCAGCGAGGAGAAGGCTGGAGGCAGTGGAGATGTCATGCCTGAGGGCAATGTGTGGTGTGAATATAATGCAGAGAATTCGTAGTTTGGAAGTTAGAAGGAGGTGCGGGATTACCAAAACTGTTGTCCAGAGGGCTGAGGAAGGGTTGTTGAGGTGGTTCGGACATGTAGAGAGAATGGAGCGAAACAGAATGACTTCAAGAGTGTATCAGTCTGTAGTGGAAGGAAGGCGGGGTAGGGGTCGCCCTAGGAAAGGTTGGAGAGAGGGGGTAAAGGAGGTTTTGTGTGCGAGGGGCTTGGACTTCCAGCAGGTATGCATGAGCGTGTTTGATAGGAGTGAATGGAGACAAATGGTTTTTAATACTTGACGTGCTGTTGGAGTGTGAGCAAAGTAACATTTATGAAGGGGTTCAGGGAAACCGGCAGGCCGGACTTGAGTCCTGGAGATGGGAAGTACAGTGCCTGCACTCTGAAGGAGGGGTGCTAATGTTGCAGTTTAAAAACTGTAGTGTAAAGCACCCTTCTGGCAAGACAGTGATGGAGTGAATGATGGTGAAAGTTTTTCTTTTTCGGGCCACCCTGCCTTGGTGGGAATCGGCCAGTGTGATAAAAAAAATATATATATATATATATATATATATATATATATATAGATATATATATATATATATATATATATATATATATATATATATATATATATATATATATATATATATATGTAAAACTGGTCAATTAGCGAGAACTCATTTAAAATTCAGTCCTTTCTGAAATTTTCTTTTATACGTTTAAAGATATGTTTTTTTTCAATAATGTTAATGTAAAAATTTTTAATTTTGCACCAAAAGAATCTTAGAAAACTTACCTAACCTTATTATAACAAGAGCAATTTATTTTAGCCTAATCTAACTAAATATATTTTAGATTTGTTTACAATAATTTAATACTAAACAAACACAGTGAAAAATATTTTTTTTCGTTAGGTTCAGAATGATTTTGGCGAAATTATTGCATACACAAATTTTCACTTGTCCTATATGGCAAGATGAGCGTTGCTATTTAATCCAAGATCGCAAGTTCTGCCTATTCGGCACGACATATATATATATATATATATATATATATATATATATATATATATATATATATATATATATATATATATATATATATATATATATATATATATATATATATATATATATATATATATATATATATATATATATATATATATATATATATATATATATATATATACAGTAAACAGGTGATTTCGCAAAACAACCACTCTGAAAGAATAGAGAAATTCCAAGCGCTTTCGTGACTACTCACATTATCAAGGAACTATGAAAGTGAAGCATCCAAGGAAGCTATATAAGGGGTCGGCCAGCACCTCACTATCAGATCCCACAACGGTTAAACACGTGACGCGCGGCGAGCCAACTTGGATAGGTCCTTTGCAAAACTCACCCCCAAGCTATTTATTTGTCCAGTGTATTATTAAATTCTTCCCAAATTCTATTAATTATAAATGGATCTAATTTATATAAACCAAAGGAAATATTCATATTATTGTCAAAACTGCTTTTTATGAAACAAGATTCAATTATATTCCTGTCGACCATGGACTTGCTTGATACTACTTTCTCAACTTTTTGAAAATCAATTGGATGGTTAAAATCTCTTACATGAATAAATAGAGCATTGGAATCTTGTCCAGTTCTAATGCTATATTTATGTTGTTTTAATCTTAGTTCGAGATTTTTACCAGTTTGACCGTAATAAACTTTATCGCAAATTTTACTAGGAATCTTATAGACACATCCATCAGCATTTTGGGGGGAATTCTTAATCAAAAGTTTTTTTTACTGTATCAAGATTTTTGAATACAACTTTAATATTAAAAGTCTTAAGAAGAGAAGGCATATCAACCAAGTTTTCATGGTAAGGGAGAACCAACATATTTTTAGTTGAATAAGGCTGGTTGCCCTTTTTTGGATTATAAAAAGTGTTCCTAGCAACTTTAAAAGATTTATCA
The DNA here is from genome assembly GCF_038502225.1 of Cherax quadricarinatus. Classification (NCBI taxonomy): domain Eukaryota; kingdom Metazoa; phylum Arthropoda; class Malacostraca; order Decapoda; family Parastacidae; genus Cherax; species Cherax quadricarinatus. Next base: position 66,775,598 of record NC_091295.1, on the reverse strand, counting down.
ATTACATTTCTTGGGTATTTTAAATCATTACCTATTTCATAAAGTTTGGATATTTCCTCATCTATGAACTCAGGACTACAAATTCGTAAAGCTCTCAAAAACATTGATGAGAAAACAGACAGTTTGACTCTATCTTGATGCGAGGAATAATAGTGGACATAGGAACAGTTATTTGTAGGTTTTCTGTAAATTTTAAATTTGAATTCATTATTACCCTTAATAATTAAAACATCTAGAAAAGGCAATGAGTTATTTTCTTCAAACTCAACAGTAAAGTTTATAGAATGGGCTAAGCTATTTAATTTTCCAAGAAAATGGTATATATCTACATTTTTGGGCATAAGACACAAAATATCATCAACTTATCTGAACCATTTAGCTCTATTAGGGAGGATTGTGTTAAGCAACCTTGTTTCAAAAAATTCCATGTATAGGTTACTAAGAACAGGTGAAAGAGGATTTCCCATTGCCATACCAAACTTCTGAGTGTAAAACTTATCATTAAATACAAATTTTGCATCAACAATGCAAAGTTTAATAAGTTTAATGATAGTAGGAACTGGCAATGGTAAATCATAGTTAACGAGTTCTTCAGATAAGAAACTTAATAAATCATCAACAGGAACTTTCGTAAACAAGGAAGTAACATCAAAACTAACCATGTTAAAATCATTTAAGTCAGTCAAGAAGCTTAATTTATCAACCAAGTCTATGTTGTTTTTAACATTAAAGTTAGAAATTTTGCCAACAATAGGGCTCAAAATATCAACAAGCCATTTGGATAATTTATATGAAACTGACCCTATGGAGCTAATAATTGGTCTGACTGGATTCCCTGGTTTGTGTGTTTTTATTAGTCCATACATGTAAGGTAAAGATGGATTAGTGGAAGTAAATTGTTTGACTAATTCATCTTTGCCTTTCAGTAGAAGTTTTATTGTTTTATTGAAATTGCTGTTAACGGTTTCTAGGGGATTTTTCCTAAGTTTAGAATAGGTTTCAGTATCATCCTGTTGATGATTTATTAAGTTTCTTATCTGAAGAACTCGTTAACTATGATTTACCATTGCCAGTTCCTACTATCATTAAACTTATTAAACTTTGCATTGTTGATGCAAAATTTGTATTTAATGACAAGTTTTACACTCAGAAGTTTGGTATGGCAATGGGAAATCCTCTTTCACCTGTTCTTAGTAACCTATACATGGAATTTTTTGAAACAAGGTTGCTTAACACAATCCTCCCTAATAGAGCTAAATGGTTCAGATATGTTGATGATATTTTGTGTCTTATGCCCAAAAATGTAGATATACACCATTTTCTTGGAAAATTAAAGAGCTTAGCCCATTCTATAAACTTTACTGTTGAGTTTGAAGAAAATAACTCATTGCCTTTTCTAGATGTTTTAATTATTAAGGGTAATAATGAATTCAAATTTAAAATTTACAGAAAACCTACAAATAACTGTTCCTATGTCCACTATTATTCCTCGCATCAAGATAGAGTCAAACTGTTTGTTTTCTCATCAATGTTTTTGAGAGCTTTACGAATTTGTAGTCCTGAGTTCATAGATGAGGAAATATCCAAACTTTATGAAATAGGTAATGATTTAAAATACCCAAGAAATGTAATTGATAAATCTTTTAAAGTTGCTAGGAACACTTTTTATAATCCAAAAAAGGGCAACCAGCCTTATTCAACTAAAAATATGTTGGTTCTCCCTTACCATGAAAACTTGGTTGATATGCCTTCTCTTCTTAAGACTTTTAATATTAAAGTTGTATTCAAAAATCTTGATACAGTAAAAAAACTTTTGATTAAGAATTCCCCCCAAAATGCTGATGGATGTGTCTATAAGATTCCTTGTAAAATTTGCGATAAAGTTTATTACGGTCAAACTGGTAAAAATCTCGAACTAAGATTAAAACAACATAAATATAGCATTAGAACTGGACAAGATTCCAATGCTCTATTTATTCATGTAAGAGATTTTAACCATCCAATTGATTTTCAAAAAGTTGAGAAAGTAGTATCAAGCAAGTCCATGGTCGACAGGAATATAATTGAATCTTGTTTCATAAAAAGCAGTTTTGACAATAATATGAATATTTCCTTTGGTTTATATAAATTAGATCCATTTATAATTAATAGAATTTGGGTAGAATTTAATAATACACTGGACAAATAAATAGCTTGGGGGTGAGTTTTGCAAAGGACCTATCCAAGTTGGCTCGCCGCGCGTCACGTGTTTAACCGTTGTGGGATCTGATAGTGAGGTGCTGGCCGACCCCTTATATAGCTTCCTTGGATGCTTCACTTTCATAGTTCCTTGATAATGTGAGTAGTCACGAAAGCGCTTGGAATTTCTCTATTCTTTCAGAGTGGTTGTTTTGCATATTTTGAAATCACCTGTTTACTGTGATCTTATTGCATATATATATATATATATATATATATATATATATATATATATATATATATATATATATATATATATATATATATATATATATATATATATATATATATATATATATATATATATATATATATATATATATATATATATATATATATATATATATATATATATATATATATATATCTGTGAACTACATATCAAATTCTTGTCAGTAATTTTAAAGCTCTAATTGTCAAATCATAAAAATGAGTCAAGTAGTGGTAGTAGTAGTATTAGTAGTATTAGTAGTAGTAGCAGTCGTAGCAGCAGTAGTAGTAGCAGCAACATTTAGCCAACCAATCAAACAACGAGTATCTTCAGTTTAGTCGACCAATGACGGAAGAATCTCCACAGTTTTGTCGACCAATCACGAGCCAGGATCACGACTTCTCTAGACCAATCGCAGGCAAGTCTCCCTCAACCCCCCTTCCCCCCAACCAAAAAAAGGCTGACTCATCTTCAATAAAGCGGCAAAGGACTCCGTCCCAGTCTTTACAAATTTCACAAAAAAAAAAATGGCTTCGAACACTAAAATTGTCTCGGCCCGAGGTGGTGGCGAGACGTCGAGTGACGCAGAGTCACGCAGAGAGAAGCAGACGTGCGCACCACGCACGTCTCCGTCTTTTCTCGACGCACATTTCCGGAAGATGTGGAAGAATTGTTGTTGCTGTGATGTTTATTCTTCTCCAAGTTACATAGATTCTATACATCAGTCTGCTAAGTTACATAGATTCTATACATCAGTCTGCTAAGTTACATAGATTCTATACATCAGTCTGCTAAGTTACGAAGATTCTATACATCAGTCTGCTAAGTTACATAGATTCTATACATCAGTATGCTAAGTTACATAGATTCTATACATCAGTCTGCTAAGTTACATAGATTCTATACATCAGTCTGCTAAGTTACATAGATTCTATACATCAGTCTGCTAAGTTACATAGATTCTATACATCAGTCTGCTAAGTTACATAGATTCTATACATCAGTCTGCTAAGTTACATAGATTCTATACATCAGTCTGCTAAGTTACATAGATTCTATACATCAGTCCGCTAAGTTACATAGATTCTATACATCAGTCTGCTAAGTTACATAGATTCTATACATCAGTCTGCTAAGTTACATAGATTCTATACATCAGTCTGCTAAGTTACATAGATTCTATACATCAGTCTGCTAAGTTACGTAGATTACTATACATCAGTCTGCTAAGTTACGTAGATAGATTCTATACATCAGTCTGCTAAGTTACATAGATTCTATACATCAGTCTGCTAAGTTACATAGATTCTATACATCAGTCTGCTAAGGTACATAGATTCTATACATCAGTCTGCTAAGTTACATAGATAGATTCTATACATCAGTCTGCTAAGTTACATAGATTCTATACATCAGTCATTACATAGATCTGCTGCTAAGTTACATAGATTCTATACATCAGTCTGCTAAGTTACATAGATTCTATACATCAGTCTGCTAAGTTACATAGATTCTATACATCAGTCTGCTAAGTTACATAGATTCTATACATCAGTCTGCTAAGTTACATAGATTCTATACATCAGTCTGCTAAGTTACATAGATTCTATACATCAGTCTGCTAAGTTACATAGATTCTATACATCAGTCTGCTAAGTTACATAGATTCTACATCAGTCTGCTAAGTTACATAGATTCTATACATCAGCTGCTAAGTTACATAGATTCTATACATCAGTCTGCTAAGTTACATAGATTCTATACATCAGTCTGCTAAGTTACATAGATTCTATACATCAGTCTGCTAAGTTACATAGATTCTATACATCAGTCTGCTAAGTTACATAGATTCTATACATCAGTCTGCTAAGTTACATAGATTCTATACATCAGTCTGCTAAGTTACATAGATTCTATACATCAGTCTGCTAAGTTACATAGATTCTATACATCAGTCTGCTAAGTTACATAGATTCTATACATCAGTCTGCTAAGTTACATAGATTCTATACATCAGTCTGCTAAGTTACATAGATTCTATACATCAGTCTGCTAAGTTACGTAGATTCTATACATCAGTCTGCTAAGTTACATAGATTCTATGCATCAGTCTGCTAAGTTACATAGATTCTATACATCAGTCTGCTAAGTTACATAGATTCTATACATCAGTCTGCTAAGTTACGTAGATTCTATACATCAGTCTGCTAAGGTACATAGATTCTATGCATCAATCTGCGAAGTTACATAGATTCTATACATCAGTCTGCTAAGTTACATAGATTCTATACATCAGTCTGCTAAGTTACATAGATTCTATACATCAGTCTGCTAAGTTACATAGATTCTATACATCAGTCTGCTAAGTTACATAGATTCTATACATCAGTCTGCTAAGTTACATAGATTCTATACATCAGTCTGCTAAGTTACATAGATTCTATACATCAGTCTGCTAAGTTACATAGATTCCATACATCAGTCTGCTAAGTTACATAGATTCTATACATCAGTCTGCTAAGTTACATAGATTCTATACATCAGTCTGTTAGGTTACATAGATTCTATACATCAGTCTGCTAAGTTACATAGATTCTATACATCAGTCTGCTAAGTTACATACATTCTATACATCAGTCTGCTAAGTTTCATAGATTCTATACATCAGTCTGCTAAGTTACATAGATTCTATACATCAGTCTGCTAAGTTACATAGATTCTATACATCAGTCTGCTAAGTTACGTAGATTCTATACATCAGTCTGCTAAGTTACATAGATTCTATACATCAGTCTGCTAAGTTACATAGATTCTATACATCAGTCTGCTAAGTTACATAGATTCTATACATCAGTCTGCTAAGTTACATAGATTCTATACATCAGTCTGCTAAGTTACATAGATTCTATACATCAGTCTGCTAAGTTACATAGATTCTATACATCAGTCTGCTAAGTTACATAGATTCTATACATCAGTCTGCTAAGTTACATAGATTCTATACATCAGTCTGCTAAGTTACATAGATTCTATACATCAGTCTGCTAAGTTACGTAGATTCTATACATCAGTCTGCTAAGTTACATAGATTCTATGCATCAGTCTGCTAAGTTACATAGATTCTATACATCAGTCTGCTAAGTTACATAGATTCTATACATCAGTCTGCTAAGTTACATAGATTCTATACATCAGTCTGCTAAGTTACATAGATTCTATACATCAGTCTGCTAAGTTACATAGATTCTATACATCAGTCTGCTAAGTTACATAGATTCTATACATCAGTCTGCTAAGTTACATAGATTCTATACATCAGTCTGCTAAGTTACATAGATTCTATACATCAGTCTGCTAAGTTACATAGATTCTATACATCAGTCTGCTAAGTTACATAGATTCTATACATCAGTCTGCTAAGTTACATAGATTCTATACATCAGTCTGCTAAGTTACATAGATTCTATACATCAGTCTGCTAAGTTACATAGATTCTATACATCAGTCTGCTAAGTTACGTAGATTCTATACATCAGTCTGCTAAGTTACATAGATTCTATACATCAGTCTGCTAAGTTACATAGATTCTATACATCAGTCTGCTAAGTTACATAGATTCTATACATCAGTCTGCTAAGTTACATAGATTCTATACATCAGTCTGCTAAGTTACATAGATTCTATACATCAGTCTGCTAAGTTACATAGATTCTATACATCAGTCTGCTAAGTTACATAGATTCTATACATCAGTCTGCTAAGTTACATAGATTCTATACATCAGTCTGCTAAGTTACATAGATTCTATACATCAGTCTGCTAAGTTACATAGATTCTATACATCAGTCTGCTAAGTTACGTAGATTCTATACATCAGTCTGCTAAGTTACATAGATTCTATACATCAGTCTGCTAAGTTACATAGATTCTATACATCAGTCTGCTAAGTTACATAGATTCTATACATCAGTCTGCTAAGTTACATAGATTCTATACATCAGTCTGCTAAGTTACATAGATTCTATACATCAGTCTGCTAAGTTACATAGATTCTATACATCAGTCTGCTAAGTTACATAGATTCTATACATCAGTCTGCTAAGTTACATAGATTCTATACATCAGTCTGCTAAGTTACATAGATTCTATACATCAGTCTGCTAAGTTACATAGATTCTATACATCAGTCTGCTAAGTTACATAGATTCTATACATCAGTCTGCTAAGTTACATAGATTCTATACATCAGTCTGCTAAGTTACATAGATTCTATACATCAGTCTGCTAAGTTACATAGATTCTATACATCAGTCTGCTAAGTTACATAGATTCTATACATCAGTCTGCTAAGTTACATAGATTCTATACATCAGTCTGCTAAGTTACGTAGATTCTATAGATCAGTATGCTAAGTTACATAGATTCTATACATCAGTCTGCTAAGTTACTTAGATTCTATACATCAGTCTGCTAAGTTACATAGATTCTATGCATCAATCTGCTAAGTTACATAGATTCTATACATCAGTCTGCTAAGTTACATAGATTCTATACATCAGTCTGCTAAGTTACATAGATTCTATACATCAGTCTGCTAAGTTACATAGATTCTATACATCAGTCTGCTAAGTTACATAGATTCTATACATCAGTCTGCTAAGTTACATAGATTCTATACATCAGTCTGCTAAGTTACATAGATTCCATACATCAGTCTGCTAAGTTACATAGATTCTATACAACAGTCTGCTAAGTTACATAGATTCTATACATCAGTCTGCTAAGTTACATAGATTCTATACATCAGTCTGCTAAGTTACGTAGATTCTATACATCAGTCTGCTAAGTTACATAGATTCTATGCATCAGTCTGCTAAGTTACATAGATTCTATACATCAGTCTGCTAAGTTACATAGATTCTATACATCAGTCTGCTAAGTTACATATATTCTATACATCAGTCTGCTAAGTTACATAGACTCTATACATCAGTCTGTTAAGTTACATAGATTCTATACATCAGTCTGCTAAGTTACATAGATTCTATACATCAGTCTGCTAAGTTACATAGATTCTATACATCAGTCTGCTAAGTTACATAGATTCTATACATCAGTCTGCTAAGTTACATAGATTCTATACATCAGTCTGCTAAGTTACATAGATTCTATACATCAGTCTGCTAAGTTACGTAGATTCTATACATCAGTCTGCTAAGTTACATAGATTCTATACATCAGTCTGCTAAGTTACATAGATTCTATACATCAGTCTGCTAAGTTACGTAGATTCTATACATCAGTCTGCTAAGTTACGTAGATTCTATACATCAGTCTGCTAAGTTACATAGATTCTATACATCAGTCTGCTAAGTTACATAGATTCTATACATCAGTCTGCTAAGTTACATAGATTCTATACATCAGTCTGCTAAGTTACATAGATTCTATACATCAGTCTGCTAAGTTACATAGATTCTATACATCAGTCTGCTAAGTTACATAGATTCTATACATCAGTCTGCTAAGTTACATAGATTCTATACATCAGTCTGCTAAGTTACATAGATTCTATACATCAGTCTGCTAAGTTACATAGATTCTATACATCAGTCTGCTAAGTTACATAGATTCTATACATCAGTCTGCTAAGTTACATAGATTCTATACATCAGTCTGCTAAGTTACATAGATTCTATACATCAGTCTGCTAAGTTACATAGATTCTATACATCAGTCTGCTAAGTTACATAGATTCTATACATCAGTCTGCTAAGTTACATAGATTCTATACATCAGTCTGCTAAGTTACATAGATTCTATACATCAGTCTGCTAAGTTACATAGATTCTATACATCAGTCTGCTAAGTTACATAGATTCTATACATCAGTCTGCTAAGTTACATAGATTCTATACATCAGTCTGCTAAGTTACATAGATTCTATACATCAGTCTGCTAAGTTACATAGATTCTATACATCAGTCTGCTAAGTTACATAGATTCTATACATCAGTCTGCTAAGTTACATAGATTCTATACATCAGTCTGCTAAGTTACATAGATTCTATACATCAGTCTGCTAAGTTACATAGATTCTATACATCAGTCTGCTAAGTTACATAGATTCTATACATCAGTCTGCTAAGTTACATAGATTCTATACATCAGTCTGCTAAGTTACATAGATTCTATACATCAGTCTGCTAAGTTACATAGATTCTATACATCAGTCTGCTAAGTTACATAGATTCTATACATCAGTCTGCTAAGTTACATAGATTCTATACATCAGTCTGCTAAGTTACATAGATTCTATACATCAGTCTGCTAAGTTACATAGATTCTATACATCAGTCTGCTAAGTTACATAGATTCTATACATCAGTCTGCTAAGTTACATAGATTCTATACATCAGTCTGCTAAGTTACATAGATTCTATACATCAGTCTGCTAAGTTACATAGATTCTATACATCAGTCTGCTAAGTTACATAGATTCTATACATCAGTCTGCTAAGTTACATAGATTCTATACATCAGTCTGCTAAGTTACATAGATTCTATACATCAGTCTGCTAAGTTACATAGATTCTATACATCAGTCTGCTAAGTTACATAGATTCTATACATCAGTCTGCTAAGTTACATAGATTCTGTACATCAGTCATCAGTCTGCTAAGTTACATAGATTCTATACATCAGTCTGCTAAGTTACATAGATTCTATACATCAGTCTGCTAAGTTACATTACATAGATTCTATACATCAGTCTGCTAAGTTACATAGATTCTATACATCAGTCTGCTAAGTTACATAGATTCTATACATCAGTCTGCTAAGTTACATAGATTCTATACATCAGTCTGCTAAGTTACATAGATTCTATACATCAGTCTGCTAAGTTACATAGATTCTATACATCAGTCTGCTAAGTTACATAGATTCTATACATCAGTCTGCTAAGTTACATAGATTCATCAGTACATAGATTCTATACATCAGTCTGCTAAGTTACATAGATTCTATACATCAGTCTGCTAAGTTACATAGATTCTATACATCAGTCTGCTAAGTTACATAGATTCTATACATCAGTCTGCTAAGTTACATAGATTCTATACATCAGTCTGCTAAGTTACATAGATTCTATACATCAGTCTGCTAAGTTACATAGATTCTATACATCAGTCTGCTAAGTTACATAGATTCTATACATTTGTCAAGTTACATAGATTCTATACATCAGTTGCTAAGTTACATAGATTCTATACATCAGTCTGCTAAGTTACATAGATTCTATACATCAGTCTGCTAAGTTACATAGATTCTATACATCAGTCTGCTAAGTTACATAGATTCTATACATCAGTCTGCTAAGTTACGTAGATTCTATACATCAGTCTGCTAAGTTACATAGATTCTATGCATCAGTCTGCTAAGTTACATAGATTAAGTTACATAGATTCTATACATCAGTCTGCTAAGTTACGTAGATTCTATACATCAGTCTGCTAAGTTACATAGATTCTATGCATCAATCTGTAAGTTACATAGATTCTATACATCAGTCTGCTAAGTTACATAGATTCTATACATCAGTCTGCTAAGTTACATAGATTCTATACATCAGTCTGCTAAGTTACATAGTCTGCTAAGTTACATAGATATACATCAGTCTGCTAAGTTACATAGATTCTATACATCAGTCTGCTAAGTTACATAGATTCTATACATCAGTCTGCTAAGTTACATAGATTCTATACATCAGTCTGCTAAGTTACATAGATTCTATACATCAGTCTGCTAAGTTACATAGATTCTATACATCAGTCTGCTAAGTTACATAGATTCTATACATCAGTCTGCTAAGTTACATAGATTCTATACATCAGTCTGCTAAGTTACATAGATTCTATACATCAGTCTGCTAAGTTACATAGATTCTATACATCAGTCTGCTAAGTTACGTAGATTCTATACATCAGTCTGCTAAGTTACATAGATTCTATACATCAGTCTGCTAAGTTACATAGATTCTATACATCAGTCTGCTAAGTTACATAGATTCTATACATCAGTCTGCTAAGTTACATAGATTCTATACATCAGTCTGCTAAGTTACATAGATTCTATACATCAGTCTGCTAAGTTACATAGATTCTATACATCAGTCTGCTAAGTTACATAGATTCTATATCAGTCTGCTAAGTTACATAGATTCTATACATCAGTCTGCTAAGTTACATAGATTCTATACATCAGTCTGATAAGTTACATAGATTCTATACATCAGTCTGCTAAGTTACATAGATTCTATACATCAGTCTGCTAAGTTACATAGATTCTATACATCAGTCTGCTAAGTTACATAGATTCTATACATCAGTCTGCTAAGTTACATAGATTCTATACATCAGTCTGCTAAGTTACATAGATTCTATACATCAGTCTGCTAAGTTACATAGATTCTATACATCAGTCTGCTAAGTTACATAGATTCTATACATCAGTCTGCTAAGTTACATAGATTCTATACATCAGTCTGCTAAGTTACATAGATTCTATACATCAGTCTGCTAAGTTACATAGATTCTATACATCAGTCTGCTAAGTTACATAGATTCTATACATCAGTCTGCTAAGTTACATAGATTCTATACATCAGTCTGCTAAGTTACATAGATTCTATACATCAGTCTGCTAAGTTACATAGATTCTATACATCAGTCTGCTAAGTTACATAGATTCTATACATCAGTCTGCTAAGTTACATAGATTCTATACATCAGTCTGCTAAGTTACATAGATTCTATACATCAGTCTGCTAAGTTACATAGATTCTATACATCAGTCTGCTAAGTTACATAGATTCTATACATCAGTCTGCTAAGTTACATAGATTCTATACATCAGTCTGCTAAGTTACATAGATTCTATACATCAGTCTGCTAAGTTACATAGATTCTATACATCAGTCTGCTAAGTTACATAGATTCTATACATCAGTCTGCTAAGTTACATAGATTCTATTCTACATCAGTCTGCTAAGTTACATAGATTCTATACATCAGTCTGCTAAGTTACATAGATTCTATACATCAGTCTGCTAAGTTACATAGATTCTATACATCAGTCTGCTAAGTTACATAGATTCTATACATCAGTCTGCTAAGTTACATAGATTCTATACATCAGTCTGCTAAGTTACATAGATTCTATACATCAGTCTGCTAAGTTACATAGATTCTATACATCAGTCTGCTAAGTTACATAGATTCTATACATCAGTCTGCTAAGTTACATAGATTCTATACATCAGTCTGCTAAGTTACATAGATTCTATACATCAGTCTGCTAAGTTACATAGATTCTATACATCAGTCTGCTAAGTTACATAGATTCTATACATCAGTCTGCTAAGTTACATAGATTCTATACATCAGTCTGCTAAGTTACATAGATTCTATACATCAGTCTGCTAAGTTACATAGATTCTATACATCAGTCTGCTAAGTTACATAGATTCTATACATCAGTCTGCTAAGTTACATAGATTCTATACATCAGTCTGATAAGTTACAGATAGATTCTAGATACATCAGTCTGCTAAGTTACATAGATTCTATACATCAGTCTGCTAAGTTACATAGATTCTATACATCAGTCTGCTAAGTTACATAGATTCTATACATCAGTCTGCTAAGTTACATAGATTCTATACATCAGTCTGCTAAGTTACATAGATTCTATACATCAGTCTGCTAAGTTACATAGATTCTATACATCAGTCTGCTAAGTTACATAGATTCTATACATCAGTCTGCTAAGTTACATAGATTCTATACATCAGTCTGCTAAGTTACATAGATTCTATACATCAGTCTGCTAAGTTACATAGATTCTATACATCAGTCTGCTAAGTTACATAGATTCTATACATCAGTCTGCTAAGTTACATAGATTCTATACATCAGTCTGCTAAGTTACATAGATTCTATACATCAGTCTGCTAAGTTACATAGATTCTATACATCAGTCTGCTAAGTTACATAGATTCTATACATCAGTCTGCTAAGTTACATAGATTCTATACATCAGTCTGCTAAGTTACATAGATTCTATACATCAGTCTGCTAAGTTACATAGATTCTATACATCAGTCTGCTAAGTTACATAGATTCTATACATCAGTCTGCTAAGTTACACATCAGTCTGCTAAGTTACTAGATTCTACATCAGTCTGCTAAGTTACATAGATTCTATACATCAGTCTGCTAAGTTACATAGATTCTATACATCAGTCTGCTAAGTTACAGATCTATACATCAGTCTGCTAAGTTACATAGATTCTATACATCAGTCTGCTAAGTTACATAGATTCTATACATCAGTCTGCTAAGTTACATAGATTCTATACATCAGTCTGCTAAGTTACATAGATTCTATACATCAGTCTGCTAAGTTACATCAGTCTGCTAAGTTACAGATTCTATACATCAGTCTGCTAAGTTACATAGATTCTATACATCAGTCTGCTAAGTTACATAGATTCTATACATCAGTCTGCTAAGTTACATAGATTCTATACATCAGTCTGCTAAGTTACATAGATTCTATACATCAGTCTGCTAAGTTACATAGATTCTATACATCAGTCTGCTAAGTTACATAGATTCTATACATCAGTCTGCTAAGTTACATAGATTCTATACATCAGTCTGCTAAGTTACATAGATTCTATACATCAGTCTGCTAAGTTACATAGATTCTATACATCAGTCTGCTAAGTTACATAGACTCTATACATCAGTCTGCTAAGTTACATAGATTCTATACATCAGTCTGCTAAGTTACAGATTCTATACATCAGTCTGCTAAGTTACATAGATTCTATACATCAGTCTGCTAAGTTACATAGATTCTATACATCAGTCTGCTAAGTTACATAGATTCTATACATCAGTCTGCTAAGTTACATAGATTCTATACATCAGTCTGCTAAGTTACGTAGATTCTATACATCAGTCTGCTAAGTTACATAGATTCTATGCATCAATCTGCTAAGTTACATAGATTCTATACATCAGTCTGCTAAGTTACATAGATTCTATACATCAGTCTGCTAAGTTACATAGATTCTATACATCAGTCTGCTAAGTTACATAGATTCTATACATCAGTCTGCTAAGTTACATAGATTCTATACATCAGTCTGCTAAGTTACATAGATTCTATACATCAGTCTGCTAAGTTACATAGATTCTATACATCAGTCTGCTAAGTTACATAGATTCTATACATCAGTCTGCTAAGTTACATAGATTCTATACATCAGTCTGTTAAGTTACATAGATTCTATACATCAGTCTGCTAAGTTACATAGATTCTATACATCAGTCTGCTAAGTTACATAGATTCTATACATCAGTCTGCTAAGTTACATAGATTCTATACATCAGTCTGCTAAGTTACATAGATTCTATACATCAGTCTGCTAAGTTACGTAGATTCTATACATCAGTCTGCTAAGTTACATAGATTCTATACATCAGTCTGCTAAGTTACATAGATTCTATACATCAGTCTGCTAAGTTACATAGATATGCATCAGTCTGCTAAGTTACATAGATTCTATACATCAGTCTGCTAAGTTACATAGATTCTATACATCAGTCTGCTAAGTTACATAGATTCTATACTTCAGTCTGCTAAGTTACATAGATTGTATGCATCAGTCTGCTAAGTTACATAGATTCTATACATCAGTCTGCTAAGTTACATAGATTCTATACAACAGTCTGCTAAGTTACATAGATTCTATACATCAGTCTGCTAAGTTACATAGATTCTATACATCAGTCTGCTAAGTTACATAGATTCTATACATCAGTCTGCTAAGTTACATAGATTCTATACATCAGTCTGCTAAGTTACATAGATTCTATACATCAGTCTGCTAAGTTACATAGATTCTATACATCAGTCTGCTAAGTTACATAGATTCTATACATCAGTCTGCTAAGTTACATAGATTCTATACATCAGTCTGCTAAGTTACATAGATTCTATACATCAGTCTGCTAAGTTACATAGATTCTATACATCAGTCTGCTAAGTTACATAGATTCTATACATCAGTCTGCTAAGTTACATAGATTCTATACATCAGTCTGCTAAGTTACATAGATTCTATACATCAGTCTGCTAAGTTACATAGATTCTATACATCAGTCTGCTAAGTTACATAGATTCTATACATCAGTCTGCTAAGTTACATAGATTCTATACATCAGTCTGCTAAGTTACATAGATTCTATACATCAGTCTGCTAAGTTACATAGATTCTATACATCAGTCTGCTAAGTTACATAGATTCTATACATCAGTCTGCTAAGTTACATAGATTCTATACATCAGTCTGCTAAGTTACATAGATTCTATACATCAGTCTGCTAAGTTACATAGATTCTATACATCAGTCTGCTAAGTTACATAGATTCTATACATCAGTCTGCTAAGTTACATAGATTCTATACATCAGTCTGCTAAGTTACATAGATTCTATACATCAGTCTGCTAAGTTACATAGATTCTATACATCAGTCTGCTAAGTTACATAGATTCTATACATCAGTCTGCTAAGTTACATAGATTCTATACATCAGTCTGCTAAGTTACATAGATTCTATACATCAGTCTGCTAAGTTACATAGATTCTATACATCAGTCTGCTAAGTTACATAGATTCTATACATCAGTCTGCTAAGTTACATAGATTCTATACATCAGTCTGCTAAGTTACATAGATTCTATACATCAGTCTGCTAAGTTACATAGATTCTATACATCAGTCTGCTAAGTTACATAGATTCTATACATCAGTCTGCTAAGTTACATAGATTCTATACATCAGTCTGCTAAGTTACATAGATTCTATACATCAGTCTGCTAAGTTACATAGATTCTATACATCAGTCTGCTAAGTTACATAGATTCTATACATCAGTCTGCTAAGTTACATAGATTCTATACATCAGTCTGCTAAGTTACATAGATTCTATACATCAGTCTGCTAAGTTACATAGATTCTATACATAAGTCTGCTAAGTTACATAGATTCTATACATCAGTCTGCTAAGTTACATAGATTCTATACATCAGTCTGCTAAGTTACGTAGATTCTATACATCAGTCTGCTAAGTTACATAGATTCTATACATCAGTCTGCTAAGTTACATAGATTCTATACATCAGTCTGCTAAGTTACGTAGATTCTATACATCAGTCTGCTAAGTTACATAGATTCTATACATCAGTCTGCTAAGTTACATAGATTCTATACATCAGTCTGCTAAGTTACATAGATTCTATACATCAGTCTGCTAAGTTACGTACATTCTATACATCAGTCTAAGTTACATAGATTCTATACATCAGTCTGCTAAGTTACATAGATTCTATACATCAGTCTGCTAAGTTACATAGATTCTATACATCAGTCTGCTAAGTTACATAGATTCTATACATCAGTCTGCTAAGTTACATAGATTCTATACATCAGTCTGCTAAGTTACATAGATTCTATACATCAGTCTGCTAAGTTACATAGATTCTATACATCAGTCTGCTAAGTTACATAGATTATATACATCAGTCTGCTAAGTTACATAGATTCTATGCATCAGTCTGCTAAGTTACATAGATTCTATACATCAGTCTGCTAAGTTACATAGATTCTATACATCAGTCTGCTAAGTTACATAGATTCTATACATCAGTCTGCTAAGTTACATAGATTCTATACATCAGTCTGCTAAGTTACATAGATTCTATACATCAGTCTGCTAAGTTACTTAGATTCTATACATCAGTCTGCTAAGTTACATAGATTCTATACATCAGTCTGCTAAGTTACATAGATTCTATACATCAGTCTGCTAAGTTACATAGATTCTATACATCAGTCTGCTAAGTTACGTAGATTCTATACATCAGTCTGCTAAGTTACATAGATTCTATACATCAGTCTGCTAAGTTACATAGATTCTATACATCAGTCTGCTAAGTTACATAGATTCTATACATCAGTCTGCTAAGTTACATAGATTCTATACATCAGTCTGCTAAGTTACATAGATTCTATACATCAGTCTGCTAAGTTACATAGATTCTATACATCAGTCTGCTAAGTTACATAGATTCTATACATCAGTCTGCTAGGTTACGTAGATTCTATACATCAGTCTGCTAAGTTACATAGATTCTATACATCAGTCTGCTAAGTTACATAGATTCTATACATCAGTCTGCTAAGTTACATAGATTCTATACATCAGTCTGCTAAGTTACATAGATTCTATGCATCAGTCTGCTAAGTTACATAGATTCTATACATCAGTCTGCTAAGTTACATAGATTCTATACATCAGTCTGCTAAGTTACATAGATTCTATACATCAGTCTGCTAAGTTACATAGAATCTATACACACACATCAGTCTGCTAAGTTACATAGATTCTATACATCAGTCTGCTAAGTTACATAGATTCTATACATCAGTCTGCTAAGTTACATAGATTCTATACATCGGTCTGCTTAGTTACGTAGATTCTTTACATCAGTCTGCTAAGTTACATAGATTCTATGCATCAGTCTGCTAAGTTACATAGATTCTATACATCAGTCTGCTAAGTTACATAGATTCTATACATCAGTCTGCTAAGTTACATAGATTCTATACATCAGTCTGCTAAGTTACATAGATTCTATTCATCAGTCTGCTAAGTTACATAGATTCTATACATCAGTCTGCTAAGTTACATAGATTCTATACATCAGTCTGCTAAGTTACATAGATTCTATACATCAGTCTGCTAAGTTACGTAGATTCTATACATCAGTCTGCTAAGTTACATAGATTCTATGCATCAGTCTGCTAAGTTACATAGATTTTATACATCAGTCTGTTTAGTTACATAGATTCTATACATCAGTCTGCTAAGTTACATAGATTCTATACATCAGTCTGCTAAGTTACATAGATTCTATACATCAGTCTGCTAAGTTACATAGATTCTATACATCAGTCTGCTAAGTTACATAGATTCTATACATCAGTCTGCTAAGTTACATAGATTCTATACATCAGTCTGCTAAGTTACATAGATTCTATACATCAGTCTGCTAAGTTTCATAGATTCTATACATCAGTCTGCTAAGTTACATAGATTCTATACATCAGTCTGCTAAGTTACATAGATTCTATACATCAGTCTGCTAAGTTACGTAGATTCTATACA
Source organism: Cherax quadricarinatus (assembly GCF_038502225.1). Classification (NCBI taxonomy): domain Eukaryota; kingdom Metazoa; phylum Arthropoda; class Malacostraca; order Decapoda; family Parastacidae; genus Cherax; species Cherax quadricarinatus. Next base: position 66,757,847 of record NC_091295.1, on the reverse strand, counting down.
TCAGTCTGCTAAGTTACGTAGGTTCTATACATCAGTCTGCTAAGTTACATAGATTCTATACATCAGTCTGCTAAGTTACGTAGATTCTATACATCAGTCTGCTAAGTTACATAGATTCTATACATCAGTCTGCTAAGTTACGTAGATTCTATACATCAGTCTGCTAAGTTACATAGATTCTATACATCAGTCTGCTAAGTTACATAGATTCTATAGATCAGTCTGCTAAGTTACGTAGATTCTATACATCAGTCTGCTAAGTTACGTAGATTCTATACATCAGTCTGCTAAGTTACATAGATTCTATACATCAGTCTGCTCAGTTACATAGATTCTATAAATCAGTCTGCTAAGTTACGTAGATTCTATACATCAGTCTGCTAAGTTACATAGATTCTATACATCAGTCTGCTAAGTTACATAGATTCTATACATCAGTCTGCTAAGTTACATAGATTCTATACATCAGTCTGCTAAGTTACATAGATTCTATACATCAGTCTGCTAAGTTACATAGATTCTATACATCAGTCTACTAAGTTACATAGATTCTATACATCAGTCTGCTAAGTTACATAGATTCTATACATCAGTCTGCTAAGTTACATAGATTCTATACATCAGTCTGCTAAGTTACATAGATTCTATACATCAGTCTGCTAAGTTACGTAGATTCTATACATCTGTCTGCTAAGTTACATAGATTCTATGCATCAGTCTGCTAAGTTACATAGATTCTATACATCAGTCTGTTTAGTTACATAGATTCTATACATCAGTCTGCTAAGTTACATAGATTCTATACATCAGTCTGCTAAGTTACATAGATTCTATACATCAGTCTGCTAAGTTACATAGATTCTATACATCAGTCTGCTAAGTTACATAGATTCTATACATCAGTCTGCTAAGTTACATAGATTCTATACATCAGTCTGCTAAGTTACATAGATTCTATACATCAGTCTGCTAAGTTACATAGATTCTATACATCAGTCTGCTAAGTTACATAGATTCTATACATCAGTCTGCTAAGTTACGTAGATTCTATACATCAGTCTGCTAAGTTACATAGATTCTATACATCAGTCTGCTAAGTTACATAGATTCTATACATCAGTCTGCTAAGTTACGTAGATTCTATACATCAGTCTGCTAAGTTACGTAGGTTCTATACATCAGTCTGCTAAGTAACGTAGATTCTATACATCAGTCTGCTAAGTTACGTAGGTTCTATACATCAGTCTGCTAAGTTACATAGATTCTATACATCAGTCTGCTAAGTTACGTATATTCTATACATCAGTCTGCTAAGTTACATAGATTCTATACATCAGTCTGCTAAGTTACGTAGATTCTATACATCAGTCTGCTAAGTTACATAGATTCTATACATCAGTCTGCTAAGTTACATAGATTCTATACATCAGTCTGCTAAGTTACGTAGATTCTATACATCAGTCTGCTAAGTTTCATAGATTCTATACATCAGTCTGCTAAGTTACATAGATTCTATACATCAGTCTACTCAGTTACATAGATTCTATACATCAGTCTGCTAAGTTACATAGATTCTATACATCAGTCTGCTAAGTTACATAGATTCTATACATCAGTCTGCTAAGTTACATAGATTCTATACATCAGTCTGCTAAGTTACATAGATTCTATACATCAGTCTGCTAAGTTACATAGATTCTATACATCAGTCTGCTAAGTTACATAGATTCTATACATCAGTCTACTAAGTTACATAGATTCTATACATCAGTCTGCTAAGTTACGTAGATTCTATACATCAGTCTGCTAAGTTACATAGATTCTATACATCAGTCTGCTAAGTTACATAGATTCTATACATCAGTCTGCTAAGTTACATAGATTCTATACATCAGTCTGCTAAGTTACATAGATTCTATACATCAGTCTGCTAAGTTACATAGATTCTATACATCAGTCTGCTAAGTTACATAGATTCTATACATCAGTCTGCTAAGTTAGATAGATTCTATACATCAGTCTGCTAAGTTAGATAGATTCTATACATCAGTCTGCTAAGTTACATAGATTCTATACATCAGTCTGCTAAGTTACATAGATTCTATACATCAGTCTGCTAAGTTACATAGATTCTATACATCCGTCAGCTAAGTTACATAGATTCTATACATCAGTCTGCTAAGTTACATAGATTCTATACATCCGTCTGCTAAGTTACATAGATTCTATACATCAGTCTGCTAAGTTACATAGATTCTATACATCAGTCTGCTAAGTTACATAGATTCTATACATCAGTCTGCTAAGTTACATAGATTCTATACATCAGTCTGCTAAGTTACATAGATTCTATACATCAGTCTGCTAAGTTACATAGATTTTATACATCAGTCTGCTAAGTTACATAGATTCTATACATCAGTCTACTAAGTTACATAGATTCTATACATCAGTCTGCTAAGTTACATAGATTCTATACATCAGTCTGCTAAGTTACATAGATTCTATAAATCAGTCTGCTAAGTTACATAGATTCTATACATCAGTCTGCTAAGTTACATAGATTCTATACATCAGTCTGCTAAGTTACATAAATTCTATACATCAGTCTGCTAAGTTACATAGATTCTATACATCAGTCTGCTAAGTTACATAGATTCTATACATCAGCCTGCTAAGTTACATAGATTCTATACATCAGTCTGCTAAGTTACATAGATTCTATACATCAGTCTGCTAAGTTACATAGACTCTATACATCAGTCTGCTAAGTTATATAGATTCTATACATGAGTTTGCTAAGCTAGATGGATTCTATACATGAGTCTGCTAAGCTAGATGGATTCTATACATGAGTCTGCTAAGGTAGATGGATTCTATACATGAGTCTGCTAAGCTAGATGGATTCTATATCTGAGTCTGCTAAGCTAGATGTATTCTATACATGAGTCTACTAAGCTAGATGGATTCTTTACATCATATAAATCCTGGGAATGAATTTTTAGGTATTGTGAAAGGTTGGTGATGATCCACTCTGCTCAGCCAGAAAAGCGGGTATATCCACTCTCATCCACTTTCATACGTACTAACACACTCCTTTGTGTAGTCTTGTATGATTCTGGTGGTTCGTAACCAGGGGCACCTGCAGTCCCCTGGAGGTACGAGAAAAGGAAAAGCTGGAGGTACGAGACACACTGATGAACCGCCTATGACTACCTATCTGCCTGGAGGCTGTATATGTATGGTATACAATGTCGACAGAATGAAGAATTAGACACATGTATAACAACTGGGTATCTTTATTTGTAGACATTACGCCAACTAGTGGCTTTTATGAATACAGCCTCTCCTCACTTAACGACGGACTTCCGTTCCTAAGATCATGTCGGTAAATAAATTCGTCGCTAAGTGAGGAGCATACTGTAATGATAGTGGGTTTGTGTCGACCATTTTATATTGTTTTAATGTCACCTTTGCACCATTTCTAACATTTCTAGTATATTTTTAAATCTTTATACAGCAGTGCACTGTATATTGTAATAAACAGAATAGAGGAAATCAGATGTAATATACATTATTTGGGTATGCATACTCGTCAGAGAGCCCGTCGTAAGTGCGAGTCGTCGGTAAACGAGTACGTTGTTAAGTGAGTAGAGGCTGTACAATACAAGGGACACAATGTGAAGAATGTAGAATTATATGCAAAAGCTGAGGTAATCAGTCCCTCAGCCTTTGTGAAGAGCACAGTAATCTTGACTCACGAAATTGTAATGACACGATTGCAAACAAACCATACCACGGATGGGGTTAGAACCCGCGATCAGAGAGTCTTAAAACTCCAGACCGTGGAGGATGACGTCTCTACCACCACCTCTCTGAGTGACCCAACTCATCGACACATCCTCTCTGAGTCTTGGTAGCAAGTGTTCAACACACCTGCTTCAAGCGATACAACAAGACTCAGGTCTCACCATCACCGCTCATCATCGCCTCTCAATAAGACGAAAGTATTTTGTTTTCTGTCGATTTAATAATTGGATGTGTATGTGAACGTCAAGAACAAAGAAGCTTTTATAAAAACGTTATTGGTAAATTATTACAGAGAGTACAGCCATTTAAATTAAGGTAACTGAGAGAGTACAACCATTTAAACTAAGGTAACTGAGAGAGTACAGCCATTTAAATTAAGGTAACTGAGAGAGTACAACCATTTAAATTAAGGTAACTGAGAGAGTACAGCCATTTAAATTAAGGTAACTGAGAGAGTACAACCATTTAAATTAAGGTAACTGAGAGAGTACAGCCATTTAAATTAAGGTAACTGAGAGAGTACAGCCATTTAAATTAAGGTAACTGAGAGAGTACAGCCATTTAAATTAAGGTAACTGAGAGAGTACAGCCATTTAAATTAAGGTAACTGAGAGAGTACAGCCATTTAAATTAAGGTAACTGAGAGAGTACAGCCATTTATATTAAGGTAACTGAGAGAGTACAGCCATTTAAATTAAGGTAACTGAGAGAGTACAACCATTTATATTAAGGTAACTGAGAGAGTACAGCCATTTATATTAAGGTAACTGAGAGAGTACAGCCATTTAAATTAAGGTAACTGAGAGAGTACAGCCATTTAAATTAAGGTAACTGAGAGAGTACAGCCATTTAAATTAAGGTAACTGAGAGAGTACAGCCATTTAAATTAAGAGTACAGACATTTAAATTAAGATAACTGAGAGAGTACAGCCATTTAACTTAAGGTAACTGAGAAAGTACAGCCATTTAAATTAAGGTAACTGAGAGAGTACAGCCATTTAAATTAAGATAACTGAGAGAGTACAGCCATTTAAATTAAGATAACTGAGAGAGTACAGCCATTTAAATTAAGGTAACTGAGAGAGTACAGCCATTTAAATTAAGATAACTGAGAGAGTACAGCCACTTAAAATAAGGTAACTGAGAGAGTACAGCTACTTAAAATAAGGTAACTGAGAGAGTACAACCATTTAAGAGAGGTAAGAATAACTTGCATAAGGGAGCAGAGATACAGTTACTACCAGCCATATTACGTATTTTTTGGATAAAGTGAAGTTGCACATGAGGTGAAGATTGTGTTAGGTAATGATGATGATGATGTGTGGTGTGTATGATGAGTAATGATGAGCAACCACCACCATCCACACTGCTACCCACTCAATCACCCCACACCTCTAACAATATCTCCACAACCCACTCAATTGCCCCACACCACTACCAGCACCTCCACAACCCACTCAATCGCCCCACACCCCTACCAGTACCTCCACAACCCACTCAATTGCCCCACACCACTACCAGCACCTCCACAACCCACTCAATCGCCCCACACCCCTACCAGTACCTCCACAACCCACTCAATTGCCCCACACCACTACCAGCACCTCCACAACCCACTCAATCGCCCCACACCTCTAACAATATCTCCACAACCCACTCAATCACCCCACACGCCTACCAGTACCTCCACAACCCACTCAATCACCCCACACCCCTTCCAGTACCTCCACAACCCACTCAATCACCCCACACGCCTACCAGTACCTCCACAACCCACTCAATCACCCCACACCCCTACCAGTACCTCCACAACCCACTCAATCACCCCACACGCCTACCAGTACCTCCACAACCCACTCAATCACCCCACACCCCTACCAGTACCTCCACAACCCACTCAATCTCCCCACACCCCTACCAGTACCTCCACAACCCACTCAATCACCCCACACCCCTACCAGTACCTCCACAACCCACCCAATCTCCCCACACCCCTACCAGTACCTCCACAACCCACTCAATCACCCCACACCCCTACCAGCACCTCCACAACCCACTCAATCACCCCACACCCCTACCAGTTCCTCCACAACCCACCCAATCTCCCCACACCCCTACCAGTACCTCCACAACCCACTCAACCACCCCAAACCCCTACCAGCACCTCCACAACCCACTCCATCACTCCACACCCTTACCAATACCTCCACCACCCACTCAATCGCCCCACACCCTTACCAATACCTCCACCACCCACTCAATCACCCCACACCTCTAACAATATCTCCACAACCCACTCAATCACCCCACACCCCTACTAGTACCTCCACAACCCACTCAATCACCCCACACCGCTACCATTACCTCCAACATCCACTCAATCTCCCCACACCCCTACCAGTACCTCCACAACCCATTCAATCACCCCACACCCCTAACAGTACCTCCACAACCCACTCAATCACTCCACATCCCTACCAATATCTCTACAACCCACTCCACTATCCACACCACCACCCACATTAACACTCACTTCACCACCCACACCATCACCCGCATCACCACCACCACCCGCATCATCACTCATTTCCTCACCCACACCACCACCCACACCACCACCAAGTATCACCACCCACTCCACATCCTCACGGCCCCTAGAGTGTCGTGAGGGAGAGAGATAAACTCACGATAATTTTGGGATAGATCCCCCTAACCCCTCACCCCCACACCCATCACTGCCCCCTCCCTACTACCATTAGATCCTCCCAACCCATTAGGACTGGAAGGAGTCAGGAGGCATTGTTGGGGAATGTAGCGTGGAGGGGGGGAGAGGGGGAAATTATTGAAGGTAGGAAGAAAGAAGGAACAGGATAGAGAGAAAGAGAGAGAGAGAGAGAGAGAGAGAGAGAGAGCATCACTCCATCTGAGATCATATATACCCTGGATGGCTCAAGTCTGTAACACATTCGTACAGCATAATGATGTCAATGAGATAAAGTCAGTTGATCAAATGAAAATGCTGGCCCACAGATGGCCCCAACTTCATCCTGCTCCCTACTTGTATGTCTCATAAAAATAAAAATGCTTTCAAATGAGCTGATGTAGGTAACAGCTCTTAGTTTGCCAATAAAGTTAGGAATCCTTAACCTGTAAATAGCTGTCAATAAAGCTAGGGATCCTTAACCTTGTCAAACCCTGTGTAAAAAAGAGAGAGAGAGAGAGAGAGAGAGAGAGAGAGAGAGAGAGAGAGAGAGAGAGAGAGAGAGAGAGAGAGAGAGAGAGAGAGAGAGAGAGAGAGAGAGAGAGAGAGAAACGAGAAAGAATAATAATGGTGGAAAGTAACTACAAACATAGATTTTAGATTTTTGGGGGCCTGACTGGGTCAGAAAGTGTTATTTCAAAAAAATGATTAGAGACACTCTCAGCCGAGTCAATTTTTTTAAGTAAAAGGAAGTATTCTCGGAGTAGACAGAATCAATTCCTAGGAATGAGGGATTCATTAAGAGAGCTTGTTATTAAGAAAGTTTTTTATTAAGAATGTTTGCTATTAAGAATGTTTGCTATTAAGAATGTCTGTTATTAAGAATGTCTCATTAAGAATGTTTGTTATTAAGAATGACTGTCATTAAGAATTCCTATTATTAAGAATGTCTCATTAAGAACTCCTATTATTAAGAATGTCTGTTATTAAGAATGTCTATTATTAAGAATGTCTGTCATTAAGAATGTCTATTATTAAGAATGTCTGTCATTAAGAATGTCTATTATTAAGAATGTCTGTCATTAAGAATATCTGTTATTAAGAATGTCTGATATTAAGAATGTCTGTTATTAGGAATGTCTGTCATTAAGAATATCTGTTATTAAGAATATCTGTTATTAAGAATGTCTATTATTAAGAATGCCTATCATTAAGAATGTCTGTCATTAAGAATGTCTATTATGAAGAATGTCTATTACTAAGAATGCCTATCATTAAGAATGTCTGTCATTAAGAATGTTTGTTATTAAGAATGTCTATTATTAAGAATGTCTGTCATTAAGAATGTCTGTCATTAAGAATGTTTGTTATTAAGAATGTCTATTATTAAGAATGTCTATTATTAAGAATGTCTGTCATTAAGAATGTTTGTTATTAAGAATGTCTATTATTAAGAATGTCTATTATTAAGAATGCCTATCATTAAGAATGTCTGTCATTAAGAATGTCTATTATTAAGAATGTCTGTCATTAAGAATGTCTATTATTAAGAATGTCTATTATTAAGAATGTCTATTATTAAGAATGTCTGTCATTAAGAATGTCTACTATTAAGAATGTCTATTATTAAGAATGCCTATCGTTAAGAATATCTGCCATTAAGAATGTTTGTTATTAAGAATGTCTATTATTGAGAATGTCTATTATTAAGAATGCCTATCATTAAGAATGTCTGTCATTAAGAATGTCTGTTATTAAGAATGTCTGTCATTAAGAATGTCTATTATTAAGAATGTCTATTATTAAGAATGTCTATTATTAAGAATGTCTGTCATTAAGAATGTCTATTATTAAGAATGTCTGTCATTAAGAATGTCTATTATTAAGAATGTCTATTATTAAGAATGTCTATTATTAAGAATGTCTGTCATTAAGAATGTCTATTATTAAGAATGTCTATTATTAAGAATGTCTGTCATTAAGAATGTCTATTATTAAGAATGTCTGTCATTAAGAATGTCTATTATTAAGAATGTCTGTCATTAAGAATGTCTATTATTAAGAATGTCTATTATTAAGAATGTCTATTATTAAGAATGTCTGTCATTAAGAATGTCTGTTATTAAGAATGTCTGTCATTAAGAATGTCTATTATTAAGAATGTCTATTATTAAGAATGTCTATTATTAAGAATGTCTGTCATTAAGAATGTCTATTATTAAGAATGTCTATTATTAAGAATGTCTGTCATTAAGAATGTCTGTTATTAAGAATGTCTGTCATTAAGAATGTCTATTATTAAGAATGTCTGTCATTAAGAATGTCTGTTATTAAGAATGTCTGTCATTAAGAATGTCTATTATTAAGAATGTCTATTATTAAGAATGTCTATTATTAAGAATGTCTGTCATTAAGAATGTCTGTCATTAAGAATGTCTATTATTAAGAATGTCTATTATTAAGAATGTCTGTCATTAAGAATGTTTGTTATTAAGAATGTCTATTATTAAGAATGTCTATTATTAAGAATGTCTGTCATTAAGAATGTCTGTATCTGTCATTAAGAATGTCTATTATTAAGAATGTCTATTATTAAGAATGTCTGTCATTAAGAATGTCTGTTATTAAGAATGTCTGTCATTAAGAATGTCTATTATTAAGAATGTCTATTATTAAGAATGTCTATTATTAAGAACGTCTGTCATTAAGAATGTCTATTATTAAGAATGTCTATTATTAAGAATGCCTATCATTAAGAATATCTGTCATTAAGAATGTTTGTTATTAAGAATGTCTATTATTAAGAATGTCTATTATTAAGAATGCCTATCATTAAGAATGTCTGTCATTAAGAATGTCTGTTATTAAGAATGTCTGTCATTAAGAAAGTCTGTCATTAAGAATGTCTATTATTAAGAATGTCTATTATTAAGAATGCCTATCATTAAGAATGTCTGTCATTAAGAATGTCTGTTATTAAGAATGTCTGTCATTAAGAATGTCTATTATTAAGAATGTCTATTATTAAGAATGTCTATTATTAAGAATGTCTGTCATTAAGAATGTCTATTATTAAGTATGTCTATTATTAAGAATGCCTATCATTAAGAATGTCTGTCATTAAGAATGTCTGTTATTAAGAATGTCTATTATTAAGAATGTCTATTATTAAGAATGCCTATCATTAAGAATGTCTATTATTAAGAATGTCTGTCATTAAGAAAGTCTGTCATTAAGAATGTCTATTATTAAGAACGTCTATTATTAAGAACGCCTATCATTAAGAATGTCTGTTATTAAGAATGTCTGTCATTAAGAATGTCTGTTATTAAGAATGTCTGTCATTAAGAATGTCTATTATTAAGAATGTCTATTATTAAGAATGTCTATTATTAAGAATGTGTATCATTAAGAATGTCTGTCATTAAGAATGTCTGTCATTAAGAATGTCTATTATGAAGAATGTCTATTACTAAGAATGCCTATCATTAAGAATGTCTGTCATTAAGAATGTTTGTTATTAAGAATGTCTATTATTAAGAATGTCTGTCATTAAGAATGTCTGTCATTAAGAATGTTTGTTATTAAGAATGTCTATCATTAAGAATGTCTATTATTAAGAATGTCTGTCATTAAGAATGTCTGTCATTAAGAATGTCTGTCATTAAGAATGTCTATTATGAAGAATGTCTATTACTAAGAATGCCTATCATTAAGAATGTCTGTCATTAAGAATGTTTGTTATTAAGAACGTCTATTATTAAGAATGTCTGTCATTAAGAATGTCTGTCATTAAGAATGTTTGTTATTAAGAATGTCTATCATTAAGAATGTCTATTATTAAGAATGTCTGTCATTAAGAATGTTTGTTATTAAGAATATCTATTATTAAGAATGTCTATTATTAAGAATGTCTATTATTAAGAATGTCTGTCATTAAGAATGTCTGTTATTAAGAATGTCTGTCATTAAGAATGTCTATTATTAAGAATGTCTGTCATTAAGAATGTCTGTTATTAAGAATGTCTGTCATTAAGAATGTCTATTATTAAGAATGTTATTAAGAAGGGGTAGGTGGGCGAGAAGGGGAGGGGGTGAGAAGGGGTAGGTGGGCGAGAAGGGGAGGGGGGTGAGAAGGGGTAGGTGGGCGAGAAGGGGAGGGGGTGAGAAGGGGAGGGGGAGACGAGGGATGAGGTGGGCGAGAGGGGGAAGAAAGTAGAGGAGAGGGGGAAAAAGAAGGGAAGAGAGGGAGGGGAAGAGATGACAGAAATCAGATGTCCAATCAGGGGAGAAAAAGTTGCCGCGATACAACACCAATCTGAGGAAAGTTCCGACAGGCGATGGAGGGGGATCGAGGGGAGGAGGGATTAGGGGAGGGAGAAGGAGGGGGTGGAGGCGGGAAGGGGGTTTGGGGAGAGAGAAGGAGGAGGTGGAGGAGGGAAAGGGGTTTGGGGAGAGAGAAGGAGGGAGTGGAGGAGGGAAGGGGATTTGGAGATGGAGAAGGAGGGAATGGGAGGCGGGGGAAGGGTGTTGGGGAGGGAGAAGGAGGAAAAGTAGGGTGAAGAGGGGGTTTGGGGAAGGAGAAGGAGGGAGTGGGAGGCGGGGAGGAAGGATCAAGAAGAGAAAAAGAGAAAAGGGGGGGGGAGAAAAAGCGGCCGAAGCTAGGAGGAGAATGAAGGAAGAGAGAACCGGAGGGGGAAGAAAGGAAAGAAGGGACGGAAGGGAGGGAGGTAAGACAGAAAGTAGGGAAGGAGGGAGGGAGAGAGGGAGGGAGGGAGAGAAGGAAGGAAGGAAGGAAGGAAGGAAGGAAGGAAGGAAGGAAGGAAGGAAGGAAGTAGGGAGAGAGGAAGGAAGAAAGAAAGGAAGAAATGAAGGAAGGAAGGAGGGAGGGAGGAAGGAAGAAAGGAAGGAAGGAAGGAAGGAAGGAAGGAAGAAAGGAAGGAAGGAAGGAAGGAAGGAGGGAAGGAGGAAGGAAGGAAGGAAGGAAGGAAGTAAGGAAGGAAGGCAGGACGAAAGAAAGGAAGGAAGGAAGGAAGGAAGGAAGGAAGGAAGAAAGGAGGGAGGGAGGGAGGAAGGAAGAAAGAAAGGAAGGAAGGAAGGAAAGAAGGAAGGAGGGAGGGAGGGAGGAAGGAAGAAAGGAAGGAAGAAATGAAAGAAGGAAGGAGGTAGGGAGGAAGGAAGAAAGGAAGGAAGGAAGGAAGAAAGGAAAAAAGGAAGGAAGGAAGGAGGGAAGGAGGAAGGAAGGAAGGAAGGAAGGAAGGAAGGCAGCAAGAAAGAAAGAAAGGAAGGAAGGAAGGAAGGAAGGAAGAAAGAAAGAAAGGAAGGAAGGAAGAAAGGAAGGAAGGAGGGAAGGAGGAAGGAGGGAAGAAAGGAGGAAGGAAGGAAGAAAGAAAGGAAGGAAGGAAGGAAGGAAGAAAGGAAGGAAGGAAGGAAGGAAGGAAGAAAGGAAGGAAGGAGGGAAGGAGGAAGGAAGGAAGGAAGGAAGGAGGAAGGAAGGAAGGAAGAAAGGAAGGAAGGAAGGAAGAAAGGAAGGAAGAAAGGAAGAAAGGAAAGAAGGAAGGAAAGAAGGAAGGAAGAAAGGAAGAAAGGAATGAAGGAAGGAAGAAATGAAGGAAGGAAGGAAGGAAGGAAGGAAGAAAGGAAGAAAGGAAGGAAAGAAGGAAGGAGGAATGAAGGAATGAAGGAAGGAAGGAAGGAAGGAGAGTTTTGTCATGTAGACAGTGTTGACGTATTGACGATCCTCCATGAAGCTGAAGGAAAAAAATATCCTGTATCGAAGATCTTGAAAAAATCGCGAGAAATACCAGAGACGTTATTGTCCGAGTCTCGCAGGACGAGGACGAGAAGGATGACGAGGACGACGAGGACGGATGGAGGGCGAGGAGGACGAGGACGAAGAGAACGAGAAAGACGACGAGGACGGAAGGAGGGCAAGGAGGACGAGGACGATGAGGACGAGAGGAGGACGAGGACTACGAGGACGGGAAGGAGGAGGAGAGGAGGAAGATGATAGTGAGGTATATCTGGTAGATGATACTAAGGTACACCTGGCAGATGATAGTGAGGTATACCTGGTAGATGATAGTGAGGTACACCTGGCAGATGATAGTGAGGTATACCTGGCAGATGATAGTGAGGTATACCTGGTAGATGATAGTGAGGTACACCTGGTAGATGATACTAAGGTACACCTGGCAGATGATAGTGAGGTATACCTGGTAGATGATAGTGAGGTACACCTGGTAGATGATACTAAGGTACACCTGGCAGATGATAGTGAGGTATACCTGGTAGATGATAGTGAGGTATAACTGGTAGATGATAGTGAGGTATACCTGGTAGATGATAGTGAGGTATAACTGGTAGATGATAGTGAGGTATACCTGGTAGATGATAGTGAGGTATACCTGGTAGATGATAGTGAGGTATACCTGGTAGATGATAGTGAGGTACACCTGGTAGATGATGGTGAGGTATACCTGGTAGATAATGGTGAGGTATACCTGGTAGATGATAGTGAGGTACATCAGGTAGATGATAGTGAGGTATACCTGGTAGATGATAGTAAGGTACACCTGGTAGATGATGGTGAGGCATACCTGGTAGATGATGGTGAGGTATACCTGGTGGATGATAGTGAGGTACAACTGGTAGATGATAGTGAGGTATACCTGGTAGACGATAGTGAGGTATGCCTGGTAGATGATAATGAGGTACACCTGGTAGATGATAGTTAGGTACACCTGGTACATGATAGTTAGGTATGCCTGGTAGATGATAATGAGGTATACCTGGTAGATGATAATGAGATATACCTGGTAGATGATAATGAGGTATACCTAGTAGATGATAATGAGGTATACCTGATAGATGATAATGAGGTATACCTGGTTGATGATAATGAGGTATACCTGGTAGATGATAATGAGGTATACCTGGTAGATGATAATGAAGTATACCTGGTAGATGATAATGAAGTATACCTGGTAGATGATAATGAGGTATACCTGGTAGATGAAAATGAGGTATATCTGGTAGATGATAATGAGGTATACCTGGTAGATGATAATGAGGTATACCTGGTAGGTGTGGTTGATCATGCTCCATCTTGTGTCCAGCCTCCCTTTACATTCTTGCCCTATACACTTGCTCTACACACTTCCCCTACACACTTGCCCTACACACTTGCCCTACACTCTTGCCCTACACTCTTGCCCTACACACTTGCCCTACACTCTTGCCCTACACTCTTGCCCTACACACTTGCCCTACACACTTGCCCTACACACTTGCCCTACACTCTTGCTCTACACACTTGCCCTACACACTTGCCCTACACACTTCCCCTACACACTTGCCCTACACACTTGCCCTACACTCTTGCCCTACACTCTTGCCCTACACACTTGCCCTACACACTTGCCCTACACACTTGCCCTACACTCTTGCTCTACACACTTCCCCTACACACTTGCCCTACACACTTGCCCTACACTTTTTCCCTACACTCTTGCCCTATACACTTGCCCTACACACTTCCCCTACACACTTGCCCTACACACTTGCCCTACACACTTGCCTTACACTCCTGTCCTATACACTTGCCCTACACACTTGCCCTACACTCGTGCCCTACACTCTTGCCCTATACAACTGCCCTACACAATTGCCCTACACACTTGCCCTACACACTTGCCCTACACATTTACCCTACACACTTGCCCTACACACTTGCCCTACACACTTACCCTACACGCTTGCCCTACACACTTGCCCTACACTTTTGCCCACCTTGCATATTCCGTCGATGCCCAGTTTTCTTAATAGTAAAGGAAATCCGATGTGTGAAGGAGAAAGAGAGTGTTATAAAGCACGAGAGTGACTGAGGACTGTCTGCAGGTCAGACTACCACGACTCAGAGCTCACCACCGCCCACAACACCTTGTTGAAGGAAAAATAAACACAGATGCAGTATAATGCGCTGCTTTATTGACAACGTTTCGCCCACACAGTCTGCTTTATCTATGTTCATTCCTAATGAACATAGGTAGATCTGTATTCATTCCTATGTTCATTCCTAACGAAGTCCTCACCTCTAACTTTCCTCCCTCTTCACCATCTGTCATTCTTACCTCTTTATCTTCTCCTATTTCCCATGTTTCTCCACCTACACAACCTCCCTCAGCCGGGTCTCTGAGACTTCCTCCATAACCTCAAAGACTCGCAACTCCACCAGTCACTAAACCTCCCTATAAACTTATTGCTGGTTCATGTTTAACTTTTGCTAACTCCTCCTGCATCTGTGACCCCCTTGTGGAAATACATCCCCCCCCTCCTCCCTCCCCCATGCTTCCACTACCCTTCTGTCCTCAGAGATTTCATCTCAGGAGACAATTCCTCCCCCCCCCCCTCCCATGCTTCCGGCACCCCTCTGCTCTCAGATTTCTTCATCTCAGGAGACAAGTAACCTCTCTTTACCACTTCCCATCTTGGCAGCTGCCACTGTCTCTCCACTCTCCGCTACATCTACCTCTGCCGTCTCTTGCGTCACACTACCTGACTACAAAAAACTTTTGAGGCCCCATCGGCATTTATTGACGAGACAAAACCCTGGACCGCATCCACCATCCCTTAGCCTCACCTTCACACTCACTATCCCTCAGCCTCACCTTCACACTCACCATCCCTCAGCCTTACCTTCACACTCACCATCCCTCAGCCTCACCTTCACACTCACTATCCCTCAGCCTCACCTTCACACTCATCATCCCTCAGCCTCACCTTCACACTCACTATCGCTCAGCCTCACCTTCACACTCACCATCCCTCAGCCTCACCTTCACATTACTACGTTACATCTTCTATGTTAACCCACAATTCATCGCTGTCACAACGCATCGACTTTGCAAGTCACCGTAGTCCATAGCCCCCCACACCCCCTCTTCCTCCTCCTCCTTTCCGATTCCTCCGTATCAATTGTCACAAATAATGGAAATATTACATTGGAATATCGGAGAACACAGATGAAATCTTGGAGATCTCCACATGTTGATCTTCCAGTTTTCCCTTGCTTGCAAGTATCAAAGTTTTATTATGATGTGTTCGGTTACAATCACAAGATCCTTTTATCGGTGAGGCATGCAAGTACAGTGCACTTTCTGTACCTAATGATGCTCCTTATTCTCTACTTTCAGTTCGTCCTCGGAGTCGCTATACTGCAGCTCGTGTCTACTCAGACAACTGTTCCACACAAGTCTGCTCTTCTCTGTATATCTCCCCTTCATGTCGATTATCAATCCCTAACATACAATTTCTAACGTCATCTTTACACCTACACCACACGTTTTATTAAGTGATTTAATGTTCATCATAGGCTCTGGGGAGGGTCTCTGTGACGCTCGTGGCGACCATTAAGAGATTCATCACACTAGTCTCCCTCTCTTCAACATCGGTACTCCCACACATTTAGATTCCCACACCCGTGCTCTCTCCTGTAAAGATATCTGTATACTTCCCTCTATATTGTTGAATTCTGATTGGTCAGTAGTAAACGACCGCCATAAAGACATCGTTTCCCTTTTCTCATTATTTCTCATCCTTACACCAGACCTCTTTATCGCTCTCACTAGCAGTTTGTGTGAGTAGATTGGGAATCTTATTAACGTTTTGCCTGGCGTTCCTTGTGAGTCATCCTCTGCAGACTAGTTACCATAAATCTTTACCATATCTGTTATTTCTGAAACCCGGATTTAATTCCCTTGAAGCTCGAGTGAACATTATACAAAATATGTCTTCTGGTGGTCAACTGACTGTACATGGGGCCACTTAGAACAAAACAGAACTACAAACCAGCTATTGGCTTGCAAACAAGAGAGAGCGCATGCCCGTCGTGGTATTCAAATAGCAAAACGAACTTGCTGGTGAGCTTAGTGTCCACTGTTACTACCACTACCTGGAGTATGGGGGGAAGTATTCTCTTGACCCTGATCTCAGCTCATTTTTACGATTATTGGCGAAACGTTGCAGACCCTGATGAAACTGTTATAGCAGCTGGGCATCATTTTAATCCTATTTTCCATAGGCTACACTTATTTCCCTCCTACATTCATTCTAGACCAAAGTTGTAATCCATCCTCTTAGACTCACGTCTCACTTTGTAGAATCTTCCCAAGTGACCTCCACAAATCGTGAACTCCCAACAACAGTATCCACGTACCAGCTGATGACATCTATATTCGCTTGCTTCAGAACTAACACCCTATGACATTAGTGCTTATCTTACACCTTTTCAATAGTATTTAGTCCAAAGAGATTATTCCTATTCAATAGAACACGGCAGCTGTTGTACCTTGTCGAGAACCTGGTACTCAGGCCACACACACACACACACACACATACACACAACCCCATCCACAAACCCTACCCACACCACAGCCCCCCATAGGCCCCCACCAAGGCTCCCACTCCCCCAACCCCAATATTCTCCCAGGACCACAGTGATAGAAAAGAAGCTGAAGGTTTGGTACACAAACGCGGACGGAATAACGAATAAATATGAGAAGTGGCACGAAAGAATCAGCGAGAAATCCCCAGACATCATAGCAGTCACAGAAACGAAACTCGCTGAGACAGTAACAGATGCAATCTTCCCACCGGGATATCAGATCCTGAGGAAAGATAGAAGGAGTAGAGGGGGAGGAGGGACTGCACTGCTCATAAAAAACCGATGGGGATTTGAGGAAATGGAAGGCATGGACATGAAGAAAGGGACTACATAGTAGGCACAATTCAGTCTGGAGAACATAAAGTAGTCATTGGAGTGATGCATAACCCACCACAGAACTTCAGGAGGACAAGAGAGGAGTACGAATAAAACAACAGAGCGATGGTGGACACACTGGATGAGGTGGCAAGAAGAGCTCACTCGAGCAGAGCAAAGTTACTGGTTATGGGCAATTTCAACCACAGGGAGATCGACTGGGAAAACCTGGAGCCACATGGGGGTCCCGAAACATGGAGAGCCAAGATGATGGATGTGGTACTTGAAAACCTCATGCATCAACATGTCAGGGATACTACAAGAGAGAGAGGGGAGGATGAGCCAGCAAGACTGGATCTTGTGTTCACCCTGAGCAGTACAGACATTGAGGACATCACTTACGAGAGGCCCCTTGGAGCTAGCGATCACGTGGCTCTAAGTTTTGATTATATAGTAGAGCTACAAGTGGAGAAGGTAACAGGAATTGGATGGGAAAAGCCAAACTATAAAAGGGGGGGACTACACAGGTATGAGGAACTTTCTGCAGGAGGTTCAGTGGGACAGAGAACTGGTAGGAAAATCAGTAAACGAGATGATGGAATATGTAACAACAAAGTGCAAGGAGGCAGAGGGAAGGTTTGTTCCCAAGGGAAATAGAAATAATAGGAAGACCAAAGCGAGTCCTTGGTTTACCCGAAGGTGTAGGGAGGCAAAAACTAAGTGCAACAGAGAATGGAAAAGGTACAGGAGGCAAAGGACCCAGGAAAATAAGGAGATTAGTAGAAGAGCCAGAAACGAGTATGCTCAGATAAGGAGGGAGGCCCAGCGACAGTACGAAAACGACATAGCATCGAAAGTCAAGCCTGACCCGAAACTACTGTATAGCCACATTAGGAGGAAGACAACAGTCAAAGACCAGGTGATAAGGCTGTGGAAAGAAGGTGGGGAACTCAAAAGAAATGATCAAGAAGTATGTGAGGAGCTCAATATGAGATTTAAGGAAGTATTTACAGTGAAGACAGGAAGGCCTCTGGGGGGACAGAAGAGAGGGGGACACCAGCAAGGAATATACCAACAAGTGTTGGATGATATACATACAAACGAGGAGGAGGTGAAGAAGCTGCTAAGGGACATCGGTACCTCAAAGACAATGGGACCGGACAACATCTCCCCGTGGGTCCTTAGAAAGGGAGCGGATGTGCTTTGTGTGCCACTTACTACAATCTTCAACACATCTCTGGAAACTGGGCAACTACCTGAGGTACGGAAGACGGCAAATGTAGTTCCCATTTTTAAAAAAGGAGACAGAAAATAGGCACTAAACTATAGATCTGTGTCACTGACGTATATAGTATGCAAAGTTATGAAGAAGATTATCAGGAGGAGAGTGATGGAGCACCTGGAACAGAACAAGAGTATAAACGCCAACCAGCACAGATTCATGGAAGGCAAATCCTGTGTCACAAACCTTCTGGAGTTTTATGATAAAGTAACAGAAGTAAGACACGAGAGAGAGGGGTGGGTTGATTGCATCTTCTTGGACTGCAAGAAGGCCTTTGACACAGTTCCTCACAAGAGATTAGTGCAGAAGCTAGAGGATCAGGCGCATATAACGGGAAGGGCGCTGCAATGGATCAGAGAATACCTGACAGGGAGGCAACGAGTCATGGTACGTGATGAGGTATCACAGTGGGCACCTGAGACGAGCGGGGTCCCACAGGGGTCGGTCCTAGGACCAGTGCTATTTTTGGTATATGTGAACGACATGATGGAAGGGTTAGACTCAGAAGTGTCCCTGTTCGCAGATGATGTGAAGTTAATGAAGAGAATTAAATCAGATGAGGATCAGGCAGGACTTCGAAGAGACCTGGACAGGCAGGACACCTGGTCCAGCAACTGGCTTCTCGAATTTAACCCCGCCAAATACAAAGTCATGAAGATCGGGGAAGGGCACAGAAGACCGCAGACGGAGTATTGGCTAGGTGGCCAAAGACTGCAAACCTCCCACAAGGAGAAAGACCTTGGGGTGAGTATAACACCGAGCATGTCTCCGGAAGCACACATCAACCAGATAACTGCTGCAGCATATGGGCGCCTGGCAAACCTGAGAACAGCATTCCGATACCTTAGTAAGCAATCGTTCAAATCACTGTACACCGTGTACGTCTGACCCATGCTGGAGTATGCAGCACCTGTTTGGAACCCGCACTTGATCAAGTACGTCAAGAAATTAGAGAAAGTGCAAAGGTTTGCGACAAGGTTAGTTCCAGAGCTAAGGGGAATGTCCTATGAAGAAAGGTTAAGGGAAATCGGCCTGACGACACTGGAGGACAAGAGGGTCAGGGGAGACATGATAACGACATAAAATACTGTGCGGAATAGACAAGGTGGACAAAGACAGGATGTTCCAGGGAGGGGACACAGAAACAAGAGGACGCAATTGGAAGTTGAAGACTCAGATGAGTCAAAGGGATGTTAGGAAGTATTTCTTCAGTCATAGAGTTGTCAGGCAGTGGAACAGCCTAAAAAGTGACGTAGTGGAGGCAGGAACCATACATAGTTTTAAGACAAGGTTTGATAAAGCTCATAGAGCAGGAAGAGAGAAGACCCAGTAGCAACCAGTGAAGAGGCGGGGCCAGGAGCTAAGACTGGACCCCTGCAACCACAAATAGGTGAGTACAGATAGGTGAGTGAGTACACACACACACACACACACACACACACACACACACACACACACACACTGACTTCACACACTCGGACTCTTGCACATTCCTACCCACACCACTCTGACACATATGTGTTTGGCACACAGAAAAATTATATTATTATTATTATTATTATTATTATTATTATTATTATTATTATTATTATTATTATTATTATTATTAATAATAATAATAATAATAATAATAATAATTATTATTATTATTATTATTATTATTATTATTATTATTATTATTATTATTATTATTATTATTATTATTATATTAGTAGTAGTAGTAATAGTAGTAGTAGTAGTAGTAATAGCAGTAATAATAACAGTAGTAATAGTAATAGTAGTAGTAGTAATAGTAGCAGTAATAATAATAGTAGTAGTAGTAATAGTAGTAGTAGTATAATTTGAGTGGTTTAACTAGTTCCCTGAGTCATTAGCTGTATCTTAACCATCATTAACGCTGTGTCGTACTTACCTTCCCATCTCCTCTTTAATTTAATTAGTGTCGTGACTTCCCTCAGACCCAGAAAATATTTCCTAACATGTCTGTGGTACCTGGTACCTGTGGTACCTAGTACCTGTGTTACACTGCCGCTTTTAACTTTTCGTGTTCCCTGAAATCTGACTTTAAATCAGTCAGTTCGAAGAGTGCCCTTTCAATTCTCTGAGGATTTTTCACGTTGTTATGATGTCTCCCTTGATCTTTCTATACTTGAAAGTCAGCTGGGTCATTTAGTACTCTTCTCTGAGGTCAGTCCTCTCAGTTCCGGGGTCAGTGTGTGTGTGTGTGTGTGTGTGTGTGTGTGTGTGTGTGTGTGTGTGTGTGTGTGTGTGTGTGTGTGTGTGTGTGTGTGTGTGTGTGTGTGTGTGTGTGTGTGTGTGTGTGTGCGCGTGTGCGTGTGTGTGTGTATGTGTGTGTGTGTGTGTGTATGTGTGTGTGTGTGTGTATGTGTATGTGTGTGTGTGTGTGTGTGTGTGTGTGTGTGTGTGTGTGTGTGTGTGTGTGTGTGTGTGTGTGTGTACTCACCTAATTTTACTCACCTAATTGTGGTTGCAGGGGTCGAGACTCAGCTGCTGGCCCCGCTTCTTTACTGATCGCTACTAGGTCCTCTCTCTCTCTGCTTCCTGAGCTATGTCATAACTCGTCTTAAAGCTATGTACGGTTCCTGCCTTGTCATGTAGAGGGGGGGTAATGGAATGAAAGAATAATTGGGGAATATGGGGGTAAGAGGAGGGAGTCAGTAGGTAGGGGACAGGCGAGGCAGTGGGAGGGATGAGTGCGGAGGTAGGTAGGTAGGAGATGACAGGAGAGGTGAGCGGTAGGTAGGTAATGTGAGGTCACTGGTGACTGCAACTTCACCTCTCATTACTCTACCCACCACTCCACACTACTCACCCTCTCACTACTTTATATATTACTATTCTACTCAAACACAGTTTGTTATTAAGTTCTTGTACAATAATATATTTGGGAACAGGAGAACATCATTGGGGTTTAGATAAATGGGGTGGTACATATAAATAGTGAGACAGGGAATACAATCACCTTGACGAAAATGAATATAACTTACAATATGGTTCAGAGGACAGTTCATCACAGGAACTAAGCCACAGGTCCCAAGACCTACACAGCACGAGTACTGCGCCAAGCCAGTACTCTGCCCAATGCCTTCAACAGTCTCCTCCAGAGACTTCAGCAGCCTTCTCCCGAGCCCTGCACCCCAGCAGCAGCTCCGCTCGAAGTCTCTCTGCTCAGGAGCTCTGCACCCAGGCCAGAGCTCAGCAGGAATCTCCTCTGCTCAGCTGTTCCTTGGGCTTATATGGTGGTCCAACACACCCCACAACCACGTGTACGACCTGACGCCTAAGTCTGATGCCGTCAAGAACAAAAGACCTCAGACGTGGGCGTGGCTGACAGACGTTTGCCATGGCAATGTGTGACCATATAATTGGTTAAATTAGGTCTCCCCAGAGACCTCACAAGCCCAGCTGAACTACATCACAGCCTCCACTACATCACTTGCTAAGCTATTTCACTTCATGACTACTCTATTGCTGAAGAAATACATCCTAACATCCCTGAGACTCGTCTGAGTCTTATCTATTCCACGCAGTATTTTGTATGTCGTTATCATGTCTCCCCTGACCCTCCTGTCCTCCAGTGTCGTCAGTCGGATTTCCCTCAACTTTTCTTCGTAGGACATTCCCATGAGCTCCGGAACTAATTTCTTGACGTGCTTGACCAGGTGTGGGTTCCAAACTGGTGCTGCATACTACAGTATTGGCCTGATGTACACAGTGTACTGTGCCTTGAACGATTCCTTACTAAGGTATCGGAACGCTATTCTCAGGTTTGCCCGGCGCCCATATGCTGCAGCAGTTATCTGGTTGATGTGTGCCTCTGGAGACGTGCTCGGTGTTAAGGTCACCCGAAGATCTTTCTCCTTGAGTGAGGTTTACAGTCCTTGGCCACCTAGTCTATACTTTGTCTGTGGTCTTCTTTGCCCTTCTCCGATCTTCATGACTTTGCACTTGGCGGGGTTGAATTCGAGAAGCCAGTGGCAGGACCACATGTCCAGCCTGTCCAGGTCTCTTTGAAGTCCAGCTTGGTCCTCGTCTGATGTAATTCTCCTGATTAACTGAATATCATCTGCGAACAGGGACACCTCTGAGTCTATCCCTTCCATCATGTCGTTCATATATACCAAAAATAGCACTGGTTTTAGGACCGACCCCTTTGGGACCCCGCTGGTCACAGGTGCCCACTGTGATACATAATCACGTACCATGACTCGTTGTTTCCTCCCTGTCAGGTATTCTCTGATCCATTGCAGTGCCCTTCATGTTATACGCGCCTGATCCTCCAGTTTCTGCACTAATCGCTTGTGAGGAACTGTGTCGAAGGCCTTTTTGCAGTCCAAGAAAATGCAAATGTGTTGTGGTGTGTGTGTGTGTGTGTGTGTGTGTGTGTGTGTGTGTGTGTGTGTGTGTGTGTGTGTGTGTGTGTGTGTGTGTGTGTGTGTGTGTGTGTGTGTGTGTGTATGTATGTGAGTGTGTGTGTGTGTGTGTGTGTGTGTGTGTGTGTGTGTGTGTGTGTGTAATCTCTTATTTGTGGTTGCAAGGGTTGAGTCTTAGCTCCTGGCCCCGCCTCTTCACCGGCTGCTACTGGGCGCTCTCTCTCCCCGCTCCATGAGCTTTATCAAACCTCGTCTTAAAACTGTGTATGGTTCCTGCCTCCACTACGTCATTTTCTAGGCTATTCCACTGCCTGACAACTCTATGACTGAAGAAATACTTCCTAATATCTCTCTGACGCATTTGTGTCTTCAACTTCCAATTGTGGCCTCTTGTTTCTGTGTCCCCTCCCTGGAACATCCTGTCTTTGTCCACCTTGTCTATTCCACGCAGTATTTTATATGTCGTTATCATGTCTCCCCTGACTCTCCTGTCTTCCAGTGTCGTCAGGCCGATTTCCCTTAATCTTTCTTCATAGGACATTCCCCTTAGCTCTGGAACTAACCTTGTCGCAAACCTTTGTACTTTCTCTAGTTTCTTGACGTGCTTTATCAAGTACGCGTTCCAAACAGGTGCTGCATACTCCAGTATGGGCCTGACATACACGGTGTACAGTGTCTTGAACGATTCCTTACTAAGGTATCGGAATGCTGTTCTCAGGTTTGACAGGAGCCCATGTGCTGCAGCAGTTATCTGATTGATGTGTGCTTCCGGAGACATGCTCGGTGTTATACTCACCCCAAGATCTTTCTCCTTGAGTGAGGTTTGCAGTCTTTGGCCACCTAGCCTATACTCTGTCTGTGGTCGTCTGTGCCCTTCCCCTATCTTCATGACTTTGCATTTGGCAGGATTAAATTCGAGAAGCCATTTGCTAGACCAGGTGTCCAGTCTGTCCAGGTCTCTTTGAAGACCTGCCTGGTCCTCATCTGATTTAATTCTCCTCATTAACTTCACATCATCTGCAAACAGGGACACTTCTGAGTCTAACCCTTCCATCATGTCGTTCACATATACCAAAAATAGCACTGGTCCTAGGACCGACCCCTGTGGGACCCCGCTCGTCACAGGTGCCCACTGTGATACATCATTACGTACCATGACTCGTTGTTGCCTCCCTGTCAGGTATTCTCTGCTCCATTGCAGTGCCCTTCCTGTTATACGCGCCTGATGCTCTAGCTTTTGCACTAATCTCTTGTGAGGAACTGTGTCAAAGGCCTTCTTGCAGTCCAAGAAGATGCAATCAACCCACCCCTCTCTCTCGTGTCTTACTTTTGTTATTTTATCATAAAACTCCAGAAGGCTTGTGACACAGGATTTGCCTTCCATGAATCCGTGCTGGTTGGCATTTATACTCTTGTTCCGTTCCAGGTGCTCCACCACTCTCCTCCTGATAATCTTCTCTGTAACTTTGCATACTATACACGTCAATGCCACAGGTCTATAGTTTAGTGCCTCTTTTCTGTCTCCTTTTTTAAAAATGGGAACTACATTTGCCGTCTTCCATACCTCAGGTAGTTGCCCAGTTTCCAGGGACGTGTTGAAGATTGTGGTAAGTGGGACGCACAACATATCTGCGTGTGTGTGTGTGTGTGTGTGTGTGTGTACTCACCTAGTTGTACTCACCTAGTTGAGGTTGCGGGGGTCGAGTCCGAGCTCCTGGCCCCGCCTCTTCACTGATCGCTACTAGGTCACTCTCCCTGAGCCGTGAGCTTTATCATACCTCTGCTTAAAGCTATGTATGGATCCTGCCTCCACTACATCGCTTCCCAAACTATTCCACTTACTGACTACTCTGTGGCTGAAGAAATACTTCCTAACATCCCTATGATTCATCTGTGTCTTCAGCTTCCAACTGTGTCCCCTTGTTACTGTGTCCAATCTCTGGAAAATCCTGTCTTTGTCCACCTTGTCAATTCCTCTCAGTATTTTGTATGTCGTTATCATGTCCCCCCTATCTCTCCTGTCCTCCAGTGTCGTCAGGTTGATTTCCCTTAACCTCTCCTCGTAGGACATACCTCTTAGCTCTGGGACTAGTCTTGTTGCAAACCTTTGCACTTTCTCTAGTTTCTTCACGTGCTTGGCTAGGTGTGGGTTCCAAACTGGTGCCGCATACTCCAATATGGGCCTAACATACACGGTGTACAGGGTCCTGAATGATTCCTTATTAAGATGTCGGAATGCTGTTCTGAGGTTTGCTAGGCGCCCATATGCTGCAGCAGTTATTTGGTTGATGTGCGCTTCAGGAGATGTGCCTGGTGTTATACTCACCCCAAGATCTTTTTCCTTGAGTGAGGTTTGTAGTCTCTGACCCCCTAGACTGTACTCCGTCTGCGGCCTTCTTTGCCCTTCCCCAATCTTCATGACTTTGCACTTGGTGGGATTGAACTCCAGGAGCCAATTGCTGGACCAGGTCTGCAGCCTGTCCAGATCCCTTTGTAGTTCTGCCTGGTCTTCGATCGAGTGAATTCTTCTCATCAACTTCACGTCATCTGCAAACAGGGACACCTCAGAGTCTATTCCTTCCGTCATGTCGTTCACAAATACCAGAAACAGCACTGGTCCTAGGACTGACCCCTGCGGGACCCCGCTGGTCACAGGTGCCCACTCTGACACCTCGCCACGTACCATGACTCGCTGCTGTCTTCCTGACAAGTATTCCCTGATCCATTGTAGTGCCTTCCCTGTTATCCCTGCTTGGTCCTCCAGTTTTTGCACCAATCTCTTGTGTGGAACTGTGTCAAACGCCTTCTTGCAGTCCAAGAAAATGCAATCCACCCACCCCTCTCTCTCTTGTCTTACTGCTGTCACCATGTCATAGAACTCCAGTAGGTTTGTGACACAGGATTTCCCGTCCCTGAAACCATGTTGGCTGCTGTTGATGAGATCATTCCTTTCTAGGTGTTCCACCACTCTTCTCCTGATAATCTTCTCCATGATTTTGCATACTATACATGTCAGTGACACTGGTCTGTAGTTTAATGCTTCATGTCTGTCTCCTTTTTTAAAGATTGGGACTACATTTGCTGTCTTCCATGCCTCAGGCAATCTCCCTGTTTCGATAGATGTATTGAATATTGTTGTTAGGGGTACACATAGCGCCTCTGCTCCCTCTCTCAATACCCATGGGGAGATGTTATCTGGCCCCATTGCCTTTGAGGTATCTAGCTCACTCAGAAGCCTCTTCACTTCTTCCTCGGTTGTGTGCACTGTGTCCAGCACTTGGTGGTGTGCCCCACCTCTCCGTCTTTCTGGAGTCCCTTCTGTCTCCTCTTTGAACACTTCTTTGAATCTCTTGTTGAGTTCTTCACATACTTCACGGTCATTTCTTGTTGTCTCTCCTCCTTCCTTCCTTAGCCTGATTACCTGGTCCTTGACTGTTGTTTTCCTCCTGATGTGGCTGTACAACAGTTTCGGGTCAGATTTGGCTTTCGCTGCTATGTCATTTTCATATTGTCTTTGGGCCTCCCTTCTTATCTGTGCATATTCGTTTCTGGCTCTACGACTGTTCTCCTTATTCTCCTGGGTCCTTTGCCTTCTATATTTCTTCCATTCCCTAGCACACTTGGTTTTTGCCTCCCTGCAAATTTGGGTAAACCATGGGCTCATCCTGGCTTTTTCATTAATCCTGTTACCCTTGGGTACAAACCTCTCCTCAGCCTCCTTGCATTTTGTTGCTACATATTCCATCATCTCATTAACTGGCTTCCCTGCCAGTTCTCTGTCCCACTGAACCCCGTTCAGGTAGTTCCTCATTCCTGTGTAGTCCCCTTTCTTGTAGTTTGGCTTCATTCGTCCTGGCCTTCCTGCTTCTCCCTCCACTTGTAGCTCTACTGTGTATTCGAAGCTTAAAACCACATGGTCACTGGCCCCAAGGGGCCTTTCATATGTGATGTCCTCGATATCTGCACTGCTCAAGGTGAATACTAAGTCCAGCCTTGCTGGTTCATCCTCTCCTCTCTCTCTTGTAGTGTCCCTTACGTGTTGGCACATGAAGTTTTCCAGTACCACCTCCATCATCTTAGCCCTCCATGTATCTTGGCCCCCATGTGGGTCCAAGTTCTCCCAATCGATCTCCTTGTGGTTAAAGTCACCCATGATCAGGAGCTTTGCCCTGCATGCATGAGCTCTTCTGGCCACTCTAGCCAGTGTGTCAACCATCGCTCTATTGCTCTCGTCGTACTCTTGCCTTGGCCTCCTGCTGTTCTGTGGTGGGTTATACATCACTGCTATTACCACCTTGGGACCTCCAGAGTGAAGTGTTCCCACTATGTAATCACTTTCTTCTCCGCTGTGTGTGTGTGTGTGTGTGTGTGTGTGTGTGTGTGTGTGTGTGTGTGTGTGTGTGTGTGTGTGTGTGTGAAAGAGAGCGTGCGCGTCGGAATGTACTGATATTACACATTATTTATTTAATTAAAAGTTAATAATTATTATTTGCGACCACTGTCAGCCTCAGAGTTATCTCTGAGTTACCAGACCTTGCCAGGTGGAGGCCAGTGGTGTGTGTACTCACCTATTTGTACTCGCCTATTTGTGGTTGCAGGGGTCGAATCACAGCTCCTGGCCCCGCCTCTTCGCTGATTGCTACTAGGTCCTCTCTCTTTCTTGCACCATGAGCTCTATCATACCTCGCCTTAAGACCTTGTATGGTTCCCGCCTCCACTACGTCATTTTCTAGGCTATTCCACGGCCTGACTACTCTATAACTGAAGAAATACTTCCTAACATCCCTTTGATTCATCTGAGTCTTCAACTTCCAATTGTGACCTCTTGTGTCTGTGTCCCTTCTCTGGAACATCCCGTCTTTGTCCACCTTGTCTATTCTGCGCAGTATTTTATATGTCGTTATCATGTCTCCTCTGACCCTCCTGTCCTCCAGTGTCGTCAGACCGATTTCCCTCAATCTTTCTTCGCAGGACAATCCCCGTAGCTCTGGGACTAGTCTTGTTGCAAACCTTTGCACTTTCTCTAATTTCTTGACGTGCTTGACTAGGTGTGGATTCCAAACTGGTGCTGCATACTCCAGTATGGGCCTGACGTAAATGGTATACAGAGTCTTAAACGAATCCTTACTGAGGTATCGGAAAGCTATCCGTAGGTTTGCCAGGCGCCCGTATGCTGCAGCAGTTATCTGATTGATGTGCGCCTCAGGAGATATGCTCGGTGTTATACTCACCCCCAGATCTTTTTCCTTGAGTGAGGTTTGCAGTCTTTGGCCATCTAAACTATATTGTGTCTGCGGTCTTCTTTGCCCTTCCCCAATCTTCATGACTTTGCATTTGGCAGGGTTAAATTCAAGGAGCCAGTTGCTGGACCAGGCTTGTAGTCTGTCCAGGTCTCTTTGTAGTCCTGCCTGATCCTCATCCGATTTGATTCTTCTCATTAACTTCGCATCATCTACAAACAAGGACACTTCTGAGTCTATCCCTTCCGTTATGTCGTTCACATATACCAAGAACAGCACAGGTCCTAGGACAGACCCCTATGGAACCCCGCTTGTCACAGGCGCCCACTCTGACACCTCGTCGCGTACCATGACTCGTTGTTGCCTCCCTGTCAGGTATTCTCTGATCCATTGCAGTGCCTTTCCTGTTATGTGTTGAAAGTTAAGACACATGTGCAACATCTGGATATTTTTATTGTAGTAGACGTTTCGCCATCCAGTGGCTGCAACTAACCCATCTCTTTGGGAAAGACCTACTTCCACTGGGGATTCCCGCCTACCAGTGACTTTGCCCTCGTCTGCTGCCCGTCCCTATCCACTGACGCCTATATAAACCGCCAGTCTTCTTGTCTTTGCTCCAGATTCTCCTCCACCACGATGCTGTGAACACTAACTCCAAGGCCGAGGGACTGATTACCTCATCTTTTGTATATAGTTCTACTGTCTTCCTATTATGTCCTAGAATCTGTATTGATAAAGCCACTGGATGGCGAAACGTCTACTACAATAAAGATATCCAGATGTTGCACATGTGTCTTAACTTTCATAATGTCGGTATTTTGTACCTTTCTTGCACCACTGTTATGTGTTCCTTATCCTCTAGCTTTTGCAGTAACCTCTTGTGAGGAACTGTGTCGAAGGCCTTCTTGCAGTCCAAAAATATGCAGTCGATCCACCCCTCTCTCTCTTGTCTTACTTCCGTCACCTTGTCATAAAACTCTAGTAGGTTTGTGACACAGGATTTTCCTTCCCTGAAACCGTGCTGGTTGTCAATTATACACTTGTTTCTTTCCAGGTGCCCCACCATTCTCCTCCTGATGATCTTCTCCATGACCTTGCATACTATACACGTTAGTGATACAGGTCTGTAGTTTAGTGCCTCATGTTTGTCTCCCTTTTTAAAAATTGGGACTACATTTGCCATTTTCCATACCTCAGGGAGTTGCCCATTTTCAAATGATGTGTTGAAGACCTTTGTTAATGGCTCACACAATATCTCTGCTCCCTCTTTAAGGACCCATGGAGAGATGTTGTCTGGCCCCACCACCTTTGAGGTGTCAAGTTCGCATAGCAGCTTCTTCACCTCCTCCTTGGATATATGTACCCCATCCAGCACTTGCTGGTGTGCCCCCCTGTACTGATTTCCTGGAGTCCTACTGGTTTCCACTGTAAATACCTCTTTAAATCTTGTGGTGAGCTCCTGACATACCTCTTGGTCGTTTCTTGTGAATTCCCCATCACCTTTCCTCAGTCTGATTACCTGGTCCTTGACTCTTGTTTTCCTCCTGATGTGGCTGTACAACAGCTTCGGGTTAGTCTTTACTTTTGATGCTATGTCATTTTCATATTGTCTCTGAGCCTCCCTTCTTATCTGTGAATATTCGTTTCTGGCTCTTCGGCTGATT